>NC_077230.1:107567485-107899892 GCF_027887165.1 Monodelphis domestica | reverse complement strand
GCCAAAAATTGGAAAATGAGGGGATGCCCCTCAATTGGGGAATGGCTAAACAAATTGTGGTATATGTTGGTGATGGAATATTATTGTGCTAAAAGGAATAATAAAGTGGAGGAATTCCATGTGAACTGGAACAACCTCCAGGAAGTGATGCAGAGCGAAAGGAGCAGAACCAGGAAAACATTATACACAGAGACTGATACATTGTGGTACAATCGAAGGTGATGGACTTCTCCATAAGTATCAATGCAATTTCCCTGAACAATCTGCAGGGATCTAAAAAAAAAAATACTACCCACAAGCAGAGGATAAACTGTGGGAGTAAAAACACCGCTGAAAAGCAACTGCTCGACCACAGGGTTGGAGGAGATAAGACTGAGGAGAGACTCTAAATGAACACTATAATGCAAACTCCAACAACAGGGAAAAGGGTTCGAGTCAAGAACACATGTGATAACCAGTGGAATCATGCGTCGGCTATGGGAGAGGGAAAGGCGGGGGGGGGGGGGGGGGGGGGAGGGGAGGAAAAGAAAACGATCTTTGTTTCCAGTGAATAATGTATGAAAACGACCAAATAAAATAATATTAAAACTTAAAAAAAAAAAAGTATATGTACCCATTTGTCCAGTTCACCATTTTATTTTGTAATTTTAAGTGTTGAATTTTTTTAACCCTTATCCTTTATCTTAAAATCAATACTATATATTGGTTCCAAGGCAGAAGAGTGGTAAGTACTAGTCAAAGAGGGTTAGGTGACTTACTCAAGGTCACACAATTAGGAAATATCTGAAGTCAGATTTGAATCCAGGACCTCATATCTAGTTATATCTGTAAATCAACTGAGCCACCTACCTTCTTTTTAGTTGTTGCTTTTTAATCCAGTCTTCTTGATTTCTATGTATATACACACATACACATAGTTATGATTTCATTTTGCATCAATGAAAAAAATTTCAGTTTTGGAATCTGAATTCCTGGCCATGAACCCTGGCTCTACAACTTAGCTCCTTGTATGTTTTGGGGATCCTAACATTTTTAGGACTTCATATTTCTGGGCCTGTTTTCTTATATTTAAATTGATGTTGGACTAGAAAATGTCTTGAGAATCTTGCAATAAAGATTAAAATGGATAGCTAAAGAAGATAAACATCTTTATCTAAGATAAGACTATGTCTTCTTTGATAATGATATAAGAACATATATAAATAAAATCAGCAAGATCACTAAACTTGGAGACCAAAAATCTTCAGTGTCAATCCTGTCTCTGCCTCTTAGAAGGTGTGTGATCTTAGTCAACTCATTTAGCCTCATTAAACTTTAGTTTCTTCATCTCAGAAAATAAAGAAACAAAGAGAACTTCTAGACATGGAGATGGCATGATCCACTAAACAACTTTTGTTTTTTAGAGTTTTAAATTAAATTATTTTATTTTTCCCACAATTTCATGTAACAACAGTTTCCAATAGTTTTCAAAGAATGAGGCTCAGATTCTCTCCTTTCCTTCCCACACCTCCACCCATGTGAGATGGTCAGGATGTTATGTAGATTTTACAGGTGCAATCATTTAAAACACTTTCCCATATTAATCCTTCTGTTTAATGAAACTCAAATGAAAAAATTAAGAAAGTTAAAAATATTTGCTTTGGTCTCGACTTATACAATCAGTTCTTTTCCTCTGTAAACAGATGGCATTTTTTTGTTATCATGAGTCCTTTGGGATAGTTTTGGATAATTGTATTGCTGAGAATACCTTTTAATCAAAATTGCTTATTGTACAATATTCCTATCACTGGATTCAATGTTCTCCTGGTTCTGCTTATTTCATTCTGCTTCAGTTCATGTAAGACTTTACAGTTGCTTTTTCTCTGAGCTCCTCCTACTTGTCATTTCTTAGCCACAATAGTATTCCATTACAATAATATACTATAACTTACTCAGCCATTCCCCAATAAATGGATATCCACCCCCTTTCCAATTCTCTCTCCTCCCCCCAAAAGAGCTACTTTTTATCTCTTTTGGATACAAAACTGATAATAGTATTGCTGGTTTAAAGGGTGTGCACTGGGCCCTTTGGGTATAGGTCCAGATTGCTCTCCAGAATGGTAGAATCAGTTTGAAACTCCCGGAACAGTGCATTGCTGTCTGAGCCTTCCAATATCTTGTCCAAGTTTGTTACTTTCCATTTCTGTGATAATATTCAATCTGATAGGAGTGGGGTGGTACCTCAGAGTTGTTTTCATTTTTCATTTCCATTTTAGATAGTGGTGATTTAGAGCACTTTTGCATGACTATAGGAGAACTTTCATTACATCTTTAAAGAACTGCCTGCTCATATCCTTTGATCATTTATCAATTGGGTAATGACTTATGTTCTTACATATTAAATTCCTTTCTCTACATATTTGAGAAATGAGACTTCTATTAAAGGGACTTGCAAAATGTTTTGTATCATTAAGATTACTGTGTATTACTTTCCACACTACTTACCCCTGGTTAGTTTCTGACCTCTGCTTTCCCAAATTTACCTCTTTTTTATCAGCATCCCTACCTCCTTTTCTTATCCTTTTCAACTACTATTTTTCAGTAGAGTAATATAGCTTTCTATATCCAATTAACTGTATTTGTTTTCCCATCATTTTGGCCAATCTGATGAGAGTAAGGTTCACATGCTCGCCTCACCTCCCCCATCTTCCTTCCATTGTGAACACTCATGCCTCTTTTATATGCAATAATTTTCTGTTCTATTTTTCCCGGACCCATTCTACCAATATATTCCTCCTCTTCATGCTGTAATTTAATTTAAATGTTTAGATCTCACCATTACATTCAATTGACACCCTTTTCTTCTGTCTATGTATACTCCTCACTGCCTAATAAAGACAAAGTTTTTTGAGATTACAATAATCATCTTTGCATGTAGGGACGTACACATTTTAACCCTATTGAATATCATTTGATTTCTTTCCTGTTTACCTTTTTATGCTTCTCTTGAGGCTTGTATTTGAGAATCCATTTTTCATTAGCTCTGGTCTTTTGATTAGGAATGTTTGAAGTTCTCTTCCCATTGACTACCATTTCTCCTCTGAAGGATTATGCTCAGTTTTTCTGGGTAAGTGAATCTTGGTTGAATTCCTAGCTCCTTTGCCTTCTGTAACATCATATTCCAGGCCTCTAAACCTTTAATGTAGAAACTGCTGTCTTGTGTATCCCAACTGTGGCTCCAAGATATTGAATTGATTACTTTGGTTCAGGAAGAGAATATAGAGGACAACTTTACTAGCACTGGACATAGGACTACAAGTTGTTTGAATTTGATTGCCTATTCCTACTGCTGAGTAACAGTTCAAGAAATGGAAAGGAACACTTTCAGTCAAGAGGGAATAAGAATAATAAAAATTCTGCACCTAAGAAAGTGAGAATTCTGAAGAGAGGTATCAATTTCAGTCTCAAGGGATCTAGACTACTCTTTTTTTTAACATTATTTTATTTGGTCATTTCCAAAAATTATTCATTGGAGACAAAGATCATTTACTTCCCCCCCCATCCTCAGTTCAAGAGACAATCAAAAAAACATCCATCACCAACATATACCACAATTTGCTCAGCCATTCTCCAATTTAAGGGCATCCCCTCATTTTCAATTTTTGGCCACCACAAAGAGCAGAGCTATGAACATTCTTGTACAAGTCTTTTTCCTTATTATCTCTTTGGGGTACAAACCCAGCAGTGCTATAGCTGGATCAAAGGGCAGACAGTCTTTTATCACCCTTTGGGCATAGTTCCAAATTGCCCTCCAGAATGGTTGGATCAATTCACAACTCCACCAGCAATGAATTAATGTCCCTTCTTTGCCACATCCCCTCCAGCATTCATTACTTTCCATAGCTGTCATGTTAGCCAATCTGCTAGGTGTGAGGTGATACCTCAGAGTTGTTTTGATTTGCATCTCTCTGATTATAAGAGATGTAGAGCACTTTTTCATGTGCTTATTAATAGTTTTGATTTCTTTGGCTGAGAACTGCCTGTTCATGTCCCTTGGAGAATGGCTTGATTTTTTGTACAGTTGATTTAGCTCTTTGTAAATTTGAGTAATTAAACCTTTGTCTGAGGATTTTATGAAGATTGCGTCCCAATTTGTTGCTTTCTTTCTGCTTTTAGTTACATTGGTTTTGTTTGTACAAAAACTTTTTAATTTGATGTAGTCAAAATTATTTATTTTACATTTTGTGACTCTTTCTAAGTCTTGCTTTTTTTTAAAAGTCTTTCCCTTCCCAAAGGTCTGGCATGTATACTATTCTGTGTTTGCCTAATTTACTTATAGTTTCCTTCTTTATGTTCAAGTCATTCACCCATTTTGAATTTATCTTGGTGTAGGGTATGAGGTGTTGATCCAAACCTAATCTCTCCCATACTGTCTTCCAATTTTCCCAGCAGTTTTTATCAACTAGTGGATTTTTGTCCCCAAAGCTGGGATCTTTGGGTTTATCATATACAGTCTTGCTGAGATCTCTTGCCCCAAGTCTATTCCACTGATCCTCCTTTCTGTCTCTTAGCCAGTACCAAATTGTTTTGATGACCACTGCTTTATAATGTGATCTAGACTATTCTTGAATAAGGTCCAGAGAAGAGAACAGAAGAGTATTGAAAATACCTCTCCCAGAACACAGAGTAGTTTTACTAATATCTTTGGAGACAGGAAGAATTTATGACCAAAAAAGAAATAGAGAATAATTATAAGATATAAAATTAATAATTCTAATTATATTACATTAAAAAGGTTTTGTGTGAACAAAAATAACCTAACCAGGATTACAAGGGAAACTAGAAACTGGGGAGGGGGGGAGAGGATGTATAACAAATTTCTCTGATAAATATCTAATTTCTCAAATTTATAGAGAAAAAGTGAAAATTATAAGAATACAAGTCATTCCCCTAACTGGCAAATATGATATGAATACCCAATTTACAAGTAAAGAAATCAAGGCCATAAATAATCATATAAAAATTCTAAATCGCTCTCAATTAGAGAGATACAAATTAAAACAACTCTGCAGTATAGCCTCAAATCTATCAGATTGGCCATTATGGCAGTAAAGGAAAGTGATAAATGTTGGAGGGGATATGACAAAATTGGGATAACAATACACAGTTAGTGGAGTTATGAACTGATCCAACCATCCTTGAGGGCAATTTGGAACTAAATCCAAAGGGCTATAAAACTGTGATCTAGAAATGCCACTACTCGGTTTGTATCAAAACATATAATAAAAAACGAGATAGGACCTATTTGTACAAAAATATTTATAGCAGCTTTTTTTTTTGTAGTGGCAATGATATGGAAATTGAGGGGATATTTATCAATTGGGGAATAGTTGAATGCATTGTGGTTCATTTTGGTGATGAATACTATTGCACTATAAGAAATGTTAAGCAAGATGATTTCAGAAAAAGCTGGAAAGATCTGCAGAAATGTATACAAAACAAAATAAGCAGAACTGTAAGAACATTGTACATAATGTTAACAATATTATATGATAACTATCTATAAAACTTGATTACTCTTGACAATGCAATGACCTGCTACAATCCAGAAAGAATTATGATGAGGAATACTATCCACCCTCAGAGAAAAAACTGTTAGAGTTATCCCTCACATCAGTGTATTTATGGTTTTACTTTGGAGTTTCAGTTATATATGAATGTGCTCTTCCAACAATGAACAATGTGGAAGTGTGTTTTGCTTGGCAATAAATTTTTTTTAAATGTACCAATTGGTAGGAAGAAAGGAGGAAGGAAGGAAGGAAGGAAGGAAGGAAGGAAGGAAGGAAGGAAGGAAGGAAGAAGGAAGGAAGGAAGAGAAGAAAGGAAGGAAGAAAGGAAGGAAGGAAGAAGAAAGAAAGAAAGAAAGAAAGAAAGAAAGAAAGAAAGAAAGAAAGAAAGAAAGAAAGAAAGAAAGAAAGAAAGAAAGAAAGAAAGAAAGAAAGAAAGAAGAAAGAAGAGAAAGAAAGAAAGAAAGAAAGAAAGAAAGAAAGAAAGAAAGAAAGAAGAGAAAGAAAGAAAGAGAGAGAAGAGAGAAAGAGAGAGAGAAGAGAAAGAAAGAAAGAAAAGAAAGAGAGAGAGAGAGAAGAGAGAGAGAAAAGAAAGAAAGAAAGAGAGAGAAAGAAAGAAAGAAAGAGAGAGAGAAAGAAAGAGAGAAAAAAGAAAGAAAGAAAGAAAGAAAGAAAGAAAGAAAGAAAGAAAGAAAGAAAGAAAGAAAGAAAGAAAGAAAGAAAGAAAGAAAGAAAGAAAGAAGAAAGAAAGAAAGAAAGAAAGAAAGAAAGAAAGAAAGAAAGAAAGAAAGAGAGAAAGAAAGAAAGAGAGAAAGAGAGAAGAGAGAGAGAGAGAGAAAGAAAGAAAGAAAGAAAGAGAGAGAGAAAGAGAGAGAGAAAGAAAGAAAGAAAGAGAGAGAAAGAAAGAAAGAAAGAGAGAGAGAAAGAAAGAGAGAAAAAGAAGAAAGAAAGAAAGAAAGAAAGAAAGAAGAAAGAAAGAAAGAAGAAAGAAAGAAAGAAAGAAAGAAAGAAAGAAAGAAAGAAAGAAAGAAAGAAAGAAAGAAGAAAGAAAGAAAGAAAGAAAGAAAGAAAGAAAGAAAGAAAAGAAAGAAAGAAAGGAAAGAAAGGAAAGAAAGAAGGAACAAAAAAAACAAAGAAATAAAAAGAAAAATATTAAATACCACTCTCCAGATTGCACTTTTTGGACAGTATCTAAAATGTCTGATTGTCAGAAATAGCCCTGAAAAAATGTGTGAAAAAATCTTGAAGTTTGGGACAGTGACTTTCTTCCTCAAGTCAGAAGAAAACCTAAATTTAACATAATTTTAAAGTCAAGAAATAGTCTTTAAAGTGAGCAAATAAAATAACCATAAAAAAGAATTTTACTATAAAATTCAACTCTAGTGACAAGAAAGATCAAGATACAAACTCAGAAGAAAACAAATGCAAATAGCCCTCAAAATAAAATATGAATTAGATACAAATCCAAAGAGAATTTCTGTGCAAGGTAAAAATTATTTTTAAATGAAATAAGAATGTTATAGGGGAATATAGGTCAAATAAATGGAAGTGAATTAAAATGAGAAAAGGGAATTAACAACTTAGTTTCTAAAAAGGCACAAACATAACTGCAAAAAATAACACCTTAAATGACAAATTAAAAAAGATACAAAATTTTACTATGGAAAATAACTTCAAAAAGTAGAATAAGTCAAATAGAAAAGTTAATACAAAAGTTCTCCAAAGAAAATAATTTCTTGAACATTAAGATTTGGCAAATGGAACTTAATGATTCCATAAGACATCAAGAAACAAAAAAAGATCAAAAGAAATTTTTAAAAAGGGTGAATATTGTAAAATCAATTAACCTGGCAAATAGATCAAGGAGAAATAATTAAAATCATTAGACAACCTGAAAGTCGATTAAAGAAATATCTTAGAACCAGAGGGTAAAATAGAAACTAAATTAATCAACCATCAATAGATATTTATTCAGCAGCTACAACGTGTCATTCACTGCAAGAAGTACATAATATAAAGATAGCACTTTGGGATTTTTTCATACACATGACATGTGACATGATTTGTAGCTAAAATGAAGTTTACAGAGCAAATAGTCCAAAGATCTCATTTCAATGATGAGGAAACTGAAATTTAAAGAGGTCAGTTCACCTTATCAACCTCACATAAGGAATAAATGAAGTTCCAGGTTTTGAATTCTGGTCCTTTGATTCCAAAATCAGTGATTTTTCTAGTATGCCACTCTATGTATCCCTGAAGTTCTAAGGACAACGTTGGAGTGCCAGTTTCTTCTCCAGTATAACATCAGGCTCATGAGTTAAGCACTTTTTAAAAGGCTCTCTGGTACGACCTCAGCAGGTTTCATATTTACCTAACTTCACACATTGCTTCCAAAACACTCAACTAGAGTGTTGAAAATCATCATGATTTTTATGAGCCTCTGTCATTTCTAATTGTACATTTAATTCTGCTTCTTCAATGCAAATTGCTATCTGCTCCTTTGCTCCTATCTGCCTTTGCTCTTGTTATGTCCCAGGTTAGGAATGTATCCTATTTCTACAGGAATTTTCATTAAAAGAAAGTCCTTTGCAATAAATTTAAATTTCTTTCGCAGCTATTTCCCAAACTTGTTTCTAATTCTACCTTTTGGAACCACAGAGAACAAGTTTGATTCCTTAGCTCTTTTGAATTATTTGTGCAGGTTTTAAATATATTATATATACACAAAGAAATGAAGACTCTCTTTTATCTGATATGCATTGATAGTTTGCATGCTTACATAGGTACTGAAGATATCTTTATTTACATTAGTAGAAAACTACACATAAGCAATAATCTGACATCCCAAAATAAATAGCAGGTAGAATAGAAGAAGAAAAACAAAAAAAAGTAAAAAGAAGAGAAATTATTTATATGGCAAAAGCTTCCCAAAAATGTATTTCAATCTGGGTAAACTCAGGGTTCTACACCATATTATTCATATGGAATGACTTTAAGGTTTGGTGAAAGTGAAATTGAAGAGGGCTTTGCATCACAAGCTGAGTATCTGCAAATTATAACTTTAAGCTCTAAAATACCAAATGAAATTAAGTAAATCATATTTTTTAAAATAAAAATAATAAATTTAACTGTTTGCCAAAGAAAATATTGGAGTCTCCTTTATTTGTCCCATTCCAAGTAATAATGTTACTTATTTTGAGAACAGATTAGAATAGCTCAGTTGTTTTCACATTCAGTGCACAGTTAGATGATATGACCTTTAGATTACTTACAGTCTTTGGGATCCCTCAGATAGAATATTAATCATCAGATTCAGAGGATTCTGTGTCAATATTATTCAAATCTTATTTAAAACATGTATTTTATCACATCATGAATTTGCAGAATCAAAGTCTCATTTAAGTTATTTTTTGTTCCTCTCTTTTTTTTACTCTCTCCCCTCCCTACCAGCAACTCTTCCTTTGTTCTTTATTTGACATACAAAAAGGACAATGGCCTTTGTTTTTAGAAACATGAGTCATGAGTTAAGAATCAAGGCTCCCTGAATCTCCTTTCTTGTCTCTATCATTGATAGGTGACTTTGAGCTCAGCTTTTTGCTTCCAAGGCCCCCACTCTGTGGAAAGAGCACAGGCATATCCGTAGCATCCTTTTGAGGTCTAGGGATAAAAGGTGCTGGAAATGAATGCATTGGGATGCCTTTTGATGTGGGTGTGCTGCTTGGCAGGTTATTTATATAACAGATAGAGAAGAGGCATGACAACTCTACACCTAAAATAGGAATCTTTTGAGATTCATATAAATGAAGCAGTTAATCAAGCTCTGAAGTGACAATATGCCCAGAATAAACCTTTAGGTTCCTTTCCCTCTCCACCCACCTTGGTAAGATGGTTAAATAGACCTGATAACAGTTTTGATTCTTCAGTCTAGTGTTTCCATCTAATATTTCCTTTCTTCTCTTTTAAAAAAGAAGATATGTCAACAATTACGAACTCTTATTTATCCTTTCTCTGTGATTACTTCCTCTTTCTTCTTCCTATATATCTCCTGCTTTTCCCTAGCTTTTTTCTATGTTGCCCTTAATATGTAAATAATTTAATTCTCTTTTTCTGTTTAACACCTGGGAACTCCTTTATGTGATCCAAGAAAGCCACATTTAGATTCCTTGTTGTATCTGAATATCTTCTCTACTCAAACAATTGCCCAGAAATTCTAATTTTCCATGAAACAAGGGTCTTTGATAGATTTTTGTGTCATGGACCCTTCTAAAATCTATGCAAAGTCTATGGCCTCCTGAAAGAAAAAAAATGTGTTAAAATGGATGAATTAAATAGGATTACAAAGGAGTTGTAATATGTTGAAACGCACTTATCAAAATCTAGGGACAAAATTCATGGATCATAGATTAAATACACTTGCTTAGGCCAAGCCAGAATAAAAGATAATTTCAAAGTAAAATAAATATACATAAAACAGGATAAGGACCAATATAAATCACATGATTATCTCAATAGATACAGAAAAAGCCTTTGATAAACCATAACACCCATTCCTATTGAAAACATTTGAAAATACAGGAATAGAAGGATCCTTCCTCAAAATAATAAGCAGTATATATTTAAAATCATCAGCAAGTATCATCTACAATGGGGACAAGTTAGAAGACTTCCCAATAAGATCAGAAGTGAAGCAAAGATGCCCATTATCTCCATTATTTAATATTGTACTAGAAATGCTAGTGGTAGCAACTAGAGAAGTAAAAGAAATTGAAGGGATTCAAGTAGGCAATGAGAAGACTAAACTATCACTCTTAGCAGATAATATAATAGCATATTTAAAGAATCCTTAAACATCAACTAAAAGGCTAGTAGAAATAATCAACACCTCTAGAAAAGTTGCAGGGTATAATATAATCTCATATAAATCATTAACATATATACACACACACACATATATATATATATAATATATATATATATTTGAAACAAAACTCAGCAGCAAGAGTTAGAAAGAGAAACTCCATTTAAAATCACTCTACACAATATAAAATATTTAGGAATCTATCTGCCAACACAAACACAGGAATTATATGACCACAACTTCAAAATATTTTCCATATAATTAAATAATTGGAAAAATATTAATTGCTGATGGTTAGGATGAGCTAATGTAATAAAAATGACAATTCTACACAAATTAATCTACTTATTCACTGCCATATCTATCAAACTACCAAGAAACTTTTTAATAGAATTATAAAAATTCATAACAAAGTTCATCTGTAAGACCAAAAGATCAAGAACATCAAAGGAAATAATGAAAAAAATGTGAAAGATAGGGGCCTAGCAGTACCAAATCGTAAATTGTGTTACAAAGCAGTGGTCATCAAAACAATATAATACTGGCTAAGGGATAGATGGGTGAAACAATGGAGTAAACTAGGGATAAATGACCTCAGCAAGTTAGTGTTCAATAAACGTATAGAGCCAAGCTTTTTGGATAAGAACTCACTGTTTGACAAAAACTTCTGGGAATTTTGGAAAACAGCATGGGAAAAATAAAGTTTAGATCAACATCTAACACCCTATACCAAGATAAAATCAAAATGGGTATATGATTTAAATATAAAGAGTGAAATAATAAACAATTTAGGTGAACATACAATAGTATACTTTTCAGATCTGTCAGAAAGGAAGGAATTTAAGACTAAGCAAGAGATAGAAAACATTACAAAATTTAAAATGAATGATTTTGGTTATATCAAATTTAAAAGGTTTTGTACATAAAGAAATAATGTAACCAAAATTAGAAGGAAAGAAAAAACTGGGAAAATTTTATAACAAAACTCTTCAACAAAGGTTTAATTTCAAAAAAATATATGAGGAACTAAGTCAAATTTACAAAAAAAAAAAAAAACAAGCCATTCCTTAATTGACAAATGGTCAAGGGACATTAACAGGCAGCTTTCACATGAAGAAGTGAATCCCTCTTGATTAGTGAAACGCAAATAAAAACAACTCTGTACTACCAGCTCACACCTAGCAGATTGGCCAATATAGCACCAAAGGAAAATAATAAATATAGGTGGGGATGGAGCAACATCAAGACAATACATGGCTGTTGAAGTTGTAAATTGATCCAACCATTCTGGAAGGCAATTTGGAATTATGCTGAAAGGGCTTTAAAAGAATAGCTGCCTTTTGATCCAGCCATATCACTGCTAGGTTTGTACCCCAAAGAGATAATAAGGAAAATATTTGTACAAAAATATTTATAGCTGTGGTGCCAAAAAATTAGAAAATGAGGGAGTGTCCATCGATTAGGGAATGGCTGAACAAGTTGTGCCATCTCATGGTGATAGAATACTATAGTGTTGAAAGAAATGATGAACTGTAGGATTTCTATGTAAACTGGCACAACCTCCAGGAATTGATGCAGAGTGAGAGGAGCAGAACCAGGAGAACATTATACACAGAGACTGTTACAGTGTGGCAAAATCAAATGTAACATAGTTTTCTGCTAGTAGCAATGCAATGACCCAGGAAAATCCTGAGGAATTTATGAGAAAATACATTATACACATCCAAAGAAAGAACTGTGGAAGTAGAAACAGAAGAAAAACATATGATTGATCACATGATTCAATGGGGATATGATTGGGGTTGTGGAGTTAAAAGATCACTGTATTGCAAATCTGAACAATATAGAAATAAGTTTTGAACAATGATACATGTATAACCCAGTGGAATTTCTTGTCAACTCTTGGGGGGGGGAGGAGTGGAAAAATCATGAATTATGTAACCATGAAAAAAATTCTAAATAATAAAAAAATTTAAATTAAAAACAAAAAACAGAATGAAGTAAGTCAAAGGCTGTGAATTAAGTAATGTATCCTGAAACCCATGACCTCTAATATGTCAATAATTATTGTCTCCTGGCAGTCAACCATTCTCAGTTTCCAGTGAACCATTTTATCTTTCTAATTGTCTAGTAAGAGATGTTTCAGGCTTTCACTAGAAATGACAAGAAAATTTACATGACATTCTGGTCTACTCTGGTTCTTTATGGGTGTTCCTTGATAATGCCACTATCTCTAAAGATCTCAAATCTCTATGCTTTCTGTTTAGTCTGCTACCCTCTAGTCATATTTATTTTTCAGTAGCATGGCTGCCTCCCTCTCAAGTCTGATACATGAAGAAATCTTGCATCTAACACCTTTTGCCAATAAGACTAATGTCACTAGAGAAGGTTCACTAAAGGATATAGCTCATGTGTAGATTCATAGATTTAGTCTGGAGTAAACGTGGAGATATTTGCCAACTAAGTACCATTCCTCACTTGATAAATGGTTGAAGCATATGAATGGAAATTGAGAATTTCTCAAAGAAACACATTTTATTTATACACATATGAAGAAATGCTTAAAATCACAAATAATTAGAGAAATTACAATTAAGGCAACTCTAAGTTTCTCTATCACAATAATCGAATTACCAAGGAATTGTTTTATAAAACTAGAAAAAAATAATGACAAAATTAATTTGGAGGAACATATGGTCAAGAATATTAAAGAAATCAATAAAGAATGTAAAAGAGGTTGGTGTAGCATTATCAGGTTTCAAACTATATTATAAATTGGTAATCATCAAGACAATTTTGGACTGGATAATAGAGTGGTTGATTAATGGAGTGGAGTAGGTATATGATACACACAACAAATGAATACCATAGGTTTCTGTTTGACAAATACAAAGGTTCTAGCTATTGGGTCAAGAAATCACTATTTGACAAAAACTGCTGGGAAAAGTGCAAAGGATTCTATTTCAAAGAGATTAGACAAAGAACAATACCTTACATTGAAAATAATAAATTAACATAAGGAAAATAGGTACATGAATTAGATACAAAGATTAATATCATAAACAAATTAAAGGAGAATGGAAGAAATTACCTGACAGATTTATGGAAGGGGGAAGCAAAAGATAGAAAGGTTAGGAAAGGCTAAAATTGATCATTTTGATTACATTAAGTTTTAAAAGATTTTTTTTCATAATAAAGAAAAAGTAGAATAAAAGTAGGAAACTGGGAAAATTTTCTTGGCAAGTTTTTCTTATAAGGGTTTTATTTTTCAAATATATGGAGAATTAAGTCAAATTTATTTTTTTAAATGGGTACCGGGGGCAGCTGAGTAGCTCAGTGGATTGAGAGCCAGGCCTAGAGATAGGTGGTCCTGGGTTTAAATCTGGCCTCAGACACTTCTCATCTGTGTGACTCTGGGCAAGTCACTTAACCCCCATTGCCTAGCCCTTACGGCTCTTCTGCCTTGGAACCAATATTCAGTATTGATTCCAAGATGGAAGATGAGGGTTTAAAAAAAATAGGCATCGTTTCCCCATTGAAACATGTTTAAGGGATATGAAGAGGCAGTTTTGAGAGAAAGAAATAAAAACTATCAATAGTCCCATGAAAAATGCTCCAAATCAATAATAATTAGAGAAGTACAAATTAAAACAACTGTGAAGTATCACCTCATCCCCATCAGATTGATAACATAACAGAAAAAAGAAAATAAAAGTGCTGGAGGGGAAGTGGAAAAATAGAAACACTAGTACATTCTTTGTAGAACTGTAAATTAGTCCAACTACTTTGGAGAAGGATTCAGAGCTATGCCCAAAGGCCTATAAAACTATGCATACTTTTGATTCATTAATATGACTGCTAAGTATATTCCAAGGAGATAAAAAAGACAAAAAGGACTTACATGTATTAAAATATGTACAATGTCTTTTTGTCATGATAACTTATTAAAACCTGAGAGCTTTTCCATAATTTGGGAAATAACTGAATAAGTTATGGTATATAAATGTAATGGAATATTACTGCATTGTAAGAAAGAAGGAAATGATTAAAAAAAAACAACAACCTATGAAAATCTTTATGAATTGATGCAAAGTTTAATGAGAAGAACCTGAAGGACCATCTTCATAGTTATAAACAATAAGGATAATAGACTGTGGATGATTTAGTAATTCAATACAATGATCCACTACAATTTTGTAGGACTTGGGGTAAAAAATTCTACCCAACTTCAAGTAGAGAACCGATGGACTCAGAGTGCTGGTTGCAACATTTTTTTCATTTCTTTATTTTTCTTGCTTTTTCTCCCCCTAAAACATGTTTTATATAGAGGTATGCTTTTCATGAGTATACATATATTGTATATTTTATTTCTGACATTCTCAATAGGTAGGGAAGGTAGAAGAGAGAAGGAGAAAATGTGGAACTGAAAATAAAAATAAAAGCCATATTAATTTTTTTTAAAAGTAAGGGAAGCCAGGAGGCATAGATGAGAAGAGAGAGCATTCTAGGTATGGGGAAGAGCCAGGAAAGGTGTAGAAAATTAAGAGATATAGTAATGTATGTGAGAAATATTAAGGAAAGAGAAAGTTTTAAAAAGACTCAAATTTTAAGAAGCCCCTAGGGCATGAAGAGATTTAAAAGCCAATAAGAGCATTTTATATTTAATATTGCAGGTAATAGAGAGTCACTGGAGCTCATGAAGTATGTTGGAATTGACCTACTTCCAAACATAATTGTGATAATTGAATGAGATAATACTTGTAATTAGCACAGAGCAGGTGCTGTTATAGGTGCTACCTAAATGTTAAAAATTATGATGATGCTGCTACTGCTGCTGCTGATGGTGATATTGGTGATGATGATGACTATCTGTTTTAGGAATAAAACTTTAGCAGACATGTCAGAGGAAAAAGTTATTTCACTAACTTCTTTGCTATTTATTTTAGTGGTTTTTTTTTTTCCTAATCCCTTCAGACTTTTCCAGCTTGAAATTTCCATTCTTGACTCAACTTATAACTTCTGCCTCATTTGTTTTGATTTGGTGAGGCAACCATTCAAAAAATTATCTTTCCTAATCTAGCCTGATCTCTAAGTAGTTCTTTGAATCGATATTTTTACCCTTTCAGGTGGAGGTTGGAAGTTGGAAGAAGTTTCTTCTAAAGTGGTAATTATTTCATTAGAAATATATGCCAGTTCTTATTTTAGGAGATATGATACCTTGTACTTAAGTGTGTGTAGGTACAGGAGATAGAAATTCTGGGGAGGAAAGACATGAAGGAAAAAAAAAACATTAAAAATAAACAAAGAATTTGGTGAAATAAATGTTTCTTTGATGCAATGTCTGCCAAAGTCTTTTACCTAAGAAAGGCATCATTTTCATTATCATATTGCAATAAAAATTACATTCAATGAAGGGTAATGGCAGCACAGATTAAAAATTAGCTGCAAATGAAATAATCTAATAATAAAAACAAACATGTAAAAGAAAAAAATTATTAAAACAATTGGGAGATAACAAACTAAAATATATGATACACCAAACCATACTTAGGAGAAAATTTACATCTCTAAGTGTAACAACAGATAGAAAGAGCAGGTCAATCTGATTCTTTTTTATTGGTGAGTTCATCTCAGTTATATTCACATTTATTATTACTAATTAGATTTTCCTCTATCTTTTCTTCTGTTTATCCTCTCTCATCCTTTCTTTCCTCAAATTTTGTTTTGCTTCTGATCACTGCCTTTCTTTATCAGACCTTCCTTTTATCACCTCTCCCCCTACTTTCTTTTATCTTCTTCCCCTTCTAGTTTTTGGTTGGGTAAGATAGATCTCCAAACTGAATGGAGAGAGAGAGTGTGTGTGTGGTTGTATTTTTCACTTGTTGAAGAAATTCAGATGAGAGATAAATTCGGGCATTCCCTTCCTCCTCCTCCCACCACTACCATTTTCTCCTCCACTGTAAAATCTTTCTTTTGACCACATACTTTTCTTTATTTAAAAACAAAAACAAAAAACCCTCTTACCTTCTGTATTAGTATAAGTTCTAAGAAAGAAGAGAGGCAAGACCTAGGCAATTAATATTATGTGACTTGTCCAAGGTCATAGACCTAGGGAGTGTTTAAGGCCAGGTATGAACCCAGGTCTTTAGGCTTGGCACTTTATCCACTGTGCTTCCTCACTTCCCAGACATATCTTTCAACCCAATGACAGTGACCTCCTTGCTGTTCCCCAGATGAGCCACTTTCAGCTCCTAAAAATTTTTCTGACTATCCCCCATGCCTGGAATTCTCTCCCTACTTTTCTCCATATCCTGGCTTCCCTGGCTTTATTCAAATAATAACTAAAATTTCATATTCTAAAATAAGAATTTCTCAATTCTTATTTCTGGTGCCTTTCATCTGTTAATTACTTCCAACTTCTCTGTCATATAGCTTATTGGTACATATATGTTTTCTTATTATCTCCCACATTAGATTGTAAGTTTCTGGAGACAGGCATTGACTTTTGCCTTGATTCATATTTCCAGCATTTAGCATTTAGCACCTGGCACTTAGTAGATACTTAAAATATGCTCATTGACTAAAACTATCAATACATTTTAGCTGTTATTATTTCAATATCCAAATGCCCTCAGGATAACCTTGGTTAGTTGATCTCTTGACAAGTTTCTTTAAACTTTTTTTTTTGGTGTTCTACCATAACTTATGAGATGATATTGTTTATAACCTTTAGTCATCTTTTTTTCTCTAAAATTTTATGAGTTTTATGATTTAGAGATTTATGGCCTGAAAACTAGAGATCATCTTATCTAATCATCTAATTATGTGAAAAATTAAATAATACCACTGCATTTGATGACTTGTCCCTGATCACACACACACACTCATACACACACACACACACACACACACACACACACACACACAGTAGCAGACTCAAAATCCAGGATTCTTTCTACTCAGTCACTATGATGTTATTTAGAAATTATAACCCATTCTCTGTCATTTCTGTATGTTTCAGATGGGGTGCCTTTCATTACTTATAAAGTTAATAATGTTTCAGTAGATTTACACATCATTTTTTAAATTTTATTCCTTCTTTATTATAGTCTAATTTCCCTTTTGATCTCATTTAAGTTCAAGCTCATTAATTTGTCATTTCTGAAGGAAAAAAAAGTCCAAGAAGTCACAATGCAAGATACCAAGTAACTAAAAGGGAGAAAAAGATAGAGTGACATTGCTTTTCCTCATTTCAGAGTCAAGGAGAATGATTCTGCTATGTACCTCATGAATATGACTGATGAGGGGGCATCCTGTTCAATAAAGGAATCAGACACAATGAGAAATTTCAAAGACTAGCATTTTCCCCTAAACTCACTATATTAGGAATATTCAAAAAATTATTTTCCATTGATTTAATTTCTAAAAGATTTCTGCTGTCTCTGACTTTATATTCTCACCACAACCAACCCAGAATAGACCTTCACCTATCTGGACTATTTTAATGGCCTCCTAACAGATCTTCCCACTTCCATTCTTTGCATCCTATGAGCCATTATTCCTAGTGCTATAAGGAATGATTTTCTTATATAGGAGCACCACCAAAATTGAACATTTCTGACTTGTAATTGCCTCAACTTCTGCCTGCTTACTTGCTTTTTTCTGTCATTTTTGTTTCCAGAAATAACTACCCACAAGTCTCTTCTTTCCAAAGTGGACAAAATCTCCTTCTCAGATATTGTTTGAAATCACTTTGGAACTGAGGGAAAGGATGAGATTTTTTAAAAAGACAACAAAATGAAGTATTGGTTAAATTAATTAAAAAACAAAGAAGCTAATCAAATAAACAGTATCATAAATGAGAAGGTCAAACTCACCTCTAATGAAGAGGAAATTAAGGCAGCTATTTCAAAGTATCAGCTCATAGGCTTATTTATTAATTCACCTTTAATACTTAGAATTTACAATTTAGTTTTTTATCTAGGGATTTTTACTTTTTTCTTTTTCTATTTTTTTTTAAGTTGTAAGCCCAATTCATTGATCTCCTCCCTCTCGATTTTGTTGCTATAGGCACTCAGAGATATAAAATTTCTCCTGAGTACTGTTTTGACTGTATCCCATAGATTTTAATATGTTGTTCCCTCATTGTCATTTTCTTTAATAAAGTCCAAAAGTCGTTGCTATGATTTTATTTTTGGCCCACCAGTTTTGAAGAATTAAATTATTTAGTTTCCAATTAATTTTAAATTTGCCTTTCCATGGACTCTTTTAAAATATAATTTTATCACATTATGATTTGAAAAAATGCATTCATCATTTCTGTTTTTCTTGCATGTGTTTGCAATATTTCTATGCCATTATACATAGTCGTTCTTTGTATATATACCATGTACTTCTAAGAAGAAGACATATTCTTTTTTATCCTTGTCCATTTTTCTCTAGATATCTATTAACTCTAATTTTTTCTAGCATTTCAATCACTTCTCCTATTTCTTTCTTATTTACTTTTTGGTTTAATTTATCTAATTCTGAAAGGGGAACACTGAGATTCCCCCACTGGAATGGTCTTACTATTATTTCTTCCTTGAGCTCCTTTATTTTTTCTTTTGGAAATCTAGATGCTATATGATTTAATGCATAAAAGTTTAGTAATTATATTACTTCATTGTTGATAATACCCTTTAGCAAAATGTAATTTCCTTCCTTATATCTTTTAATCAGATCATTTTCAACTTTGACTTTTTCTGGCATCATGATTGCTACTCATGCTTTTTTTTATATAATTTAGATGATGCAGAATGAATTCTGCTCTAGCCTTTTACTTTGAATCTGTGTTTTTCACACTACCTCAAATGTGTTTCTTGTAAACAATATATAGTAGGATTCTGTTTTTAATCCACTCTGCTCTCTGCTTCTGTTGAATGAGTGAGTTCATCCAATTCACATTCAGCATTATAATCACTATGTATTGCCCTCCATTGTATTATCCCCTTTAGATTCTACTCTATTCCCTTTCACTGTTCCTCTTCACCAGTATTTTGCTTTTTGTCACCCCCACCACAATATTTCTCTCCTTCCAATTACCCCCACCCCTTCCCTTGTCTTGTTCCCTTTCATCCCTATAGGGTGATAGAATTCTATACCCCACATAGTAGACTTGATTTTCCCTCTCTGAGACAGTTACAATGAGAGTAAAGTTTAAGCATTGCCCATTACCATCCTTATCCTTCACTCTCCGTAATGATTTTTCATACCTTTTTATGTTATATAATTTACCCCATTCTATGTCTCCTTTCCCTCTTCTCTCAGTGCAACCCATTCTTTAAGTGTCTGATTGCATTTTTACATATCATTCATATGCATACATATTATATCATATATACATATTGTTCCATATCATCATATTTGCATATTCATCATATCATAATATATCATCATATATATCTTATTATCATCATCAGCTTACTTCTCCACCCTCTTCCTGAGTAAATTCCTTCCATCTTCTCTATAACTGTAATTTTTGAGAATTATAGAAATCTTCTTTCCATGTAGATATATAAACATTTTGACCTTAATAAGTCCCTTAAATTTTCTCTTTCTTATGTACCTTTTTGGTCTTCTCTTGTGTCTAATGTTTAGACTTCAAATGTTTTGTTTTGGTCTGGCTTATTCCTTAGTAATGTTTGGAAATCTTCTATCCTATTGAATGACCACTTTTTCTCCTGAAAAAATATACTCAGTTTGGCTGGATAGGTGACTCTGGCTTGTAAATCCAAATCTTTTGCCTTCCTGAATATCATATTCCAAGCCTTTCAATCCTTTAATGTAGAAGCTGCTATGTCCTGTGATCCTGATTGTAACTCCATGGTATTTTAATGGTTTATTTATGGTTGTTTGAGGTATTTTCTCCTTGGCTTGGTGGCTATTGAATTTAGTCATTACATTCTTGGAAGTTGTCCTTTGTGGATTTATTTCTGAAAGTGATCTATGAATGTTTTCAATTTCAATTTTATTTTCTTGTTTGAGGATCTTTGGGCAGTTATCTTTGATTATTTCTCATAATATGATGTCCATGGCTTTTTTCTTGATCATAACTTTTAGGTAGTCTAATAATTCTCAAGTCGTCACTCTTATAGGTCAGTTGTTATTTTTCAATAAAATATTTCATGTGTTTCCTCTGTTTTTTATTTCCCTTGATTCTGCTTTATTGTTTGTTGGTTTCTCATGAAATCATTAGTTTCTAGATGATCAATTCTGATCTTTAAGATCTGACTTTCCTCTTTCAGGATTTGGTTCTCCCTTTTCAATTGGCCCATTTCTACTTGCATTACTTTTACTTCTCTTCCCCACTTTACCTCTGCCTCTCTTAATTTGTTTTTGAAGTCTTTTTTATGTCTTCCAGACCCTATGTCCAATCCATATTTTCCTTTTGGACTTTATGTGTGTTTTCTTTGATTTCTTTGTCCCCTTCTATGTCTGTACCTTGGTCTTTGTCTCCATAGAAAATTCTTTAGAGTTAGGTACTTTTTTGTTGTTTGCTCATTATTCCTAGCTAATTATAGGTAGGCACTGTTTTCTGTGAAGTTGGGGTACCCTCTTAAACTTCAGTCTTTCTTTGATGTTATTATCAGCTTATTTTCTGGATGGTTACTAGTATAACAAATGATCTGAGGGTTGAAAGTTCTGAGATCCCCCTTCCCCTACTGATTCAATTGGCCCTTAAGATGCTGCCAGCTTAAAGACTTTCCACAGGCTTGGATGTAAGCTTTTTATCTCACTCTGAACTTGATCAGGTCAGGGGCTGATTAAATTCTAACCTCAGGCTTAGGCTCAAGTTTTGGTCTCACTATGTTCTTGATCCAATCAGGCACAACCTTGATTGCCCTGTCCTGGAGCTCCTCCCTTAGTTTTGGACAAAAAGATCCAGGGCATGGTGAGCTCCTCCTGTGAACTATGTCCTTACTCCAAACTGTGGATTATGTCTTTATCCCAAGCCAAAATTGGGATTCTAGGCCCACATAGATTATCCCCCATTAGCCCAGATTGCCCTGGGCTGGGATTCCAGACTTCATAAATTTGAAATTTTGAGCAGTGGCCTTGACCCACTATTTTCCCAGGCAGGATCTCAAGGTCTGAATGTTAGCTTGAGATTAAGTTCATAACCTGTGACAGAGGATGTGGGGTTTTGGAAGGGGACAGGGCAGGTTATGACTTGCTTTTGGCTTGCTCCTTACTCCTTGTTATAGTCTCTTGCTGACTCTGCTCTCCTCTAACTCCAGTGCCCCAGATGTTGTCTACCTATCTTTTCGGTTTTTCTTTTCTTGAAAGTTGTTTCAGTCTTTCTCCTTGTTGTTTCTTTCACTGTTATATTTGTTTTGTGGCAATATGGAATGTGGAAAAATATTTAAAAATAAATAACTTTTTTCAGTGTTGGCCAACATAAGTGAGTAGTTATACTTTTCTGATTCTTCATGGAAAGAGGAGGAAAAACAGAGAAACTATTTCTGAGAAAACATACCATGGGGTTATTGGAAACTTGTCTAGTGTTCAGTATTTAATTTAGAACTGTGGATTAACATGGTAAAGATTGGTGTTATACTTTGTACTCTGGACCCAATGATCAAGGTTCTCCTAATAATAACAACCTGGCAAATACCCCAGGTTGCAAAGGGAGCCAAGAATCCATTTTATTTTTTACTTTTACTTTTTTTATGGAGGCTACCATACTTTTTGGTGGGAGTAAGGGATGAAACCTCTATGAGCAAAATGTTGATTGACAGATTCATTTCCTGGAGGAAATAAACAGTTTGGAGATCTACATTTACATGAAGCTGGTAAGGATAAGTTGCTAGAAAATGTTTATTAGGTTCCTTGGTTCAAAGAATGATTGATGGCTCAGCTAGCCTTGCTCCTCAGCACCACTTGCTGCTCCCATGGAGACCTGGTCTTATCACTGCTGAAAATCTTTTGTATCTTCCTTGTACTTATTGAGCAATGTTCACAGATCTTTGCTTGACTTTCATGGGTCTCTCACAATCTAGTCCAACAATCTCTTTCCAGTTTTATATTACATTACTTCCTGTCATGTATTTTACATTGTAGAAAAATGGTATACTCCCATTCCCCCAAACATTTGCAGTGATTTCCTGCTTCTCTATACTTACTCAGGTTTTACCCTATACCAGAAATGTCATCTCTATCTCTCAGTATAACTTATTTTTTAAGACCCAAGTCGAAGCCACTTCTACTATGAAATTTTCCCTGATCCCACAGTCCAAAACAAGCCACCCACCTCAGACCACACACTGGGACTTTTTGATAACTATCTCATGCACTTAATTTGTAGTATGGCAAGTTATCACTCTTCATATTTATGTGTACACTATGATCTTCCTGATAACAAGAGCTCTGTCATGTCCAAATTCTTCATCTTCCCACAGCTTTGAGTACAGTGATTTGCAATAGTAGACTTCTTCATACTTTCCAATTGAATGTTGTAATTGGCACATTTTAACCCTCTCTTTTCCCCAAAGGCCTTTCATTATCCTTTGCTATTCACCCAGTGGTGTTTCATGCTAACCCCATGATCCTCCATTGTCATGCCACAATGATCTGTACTTCCCCTATTCCTTCTACGAAAATTAGTCCTCTTCTATGTACCATCCTCTGTTCTGTGGCAGTGAGATTATTATATATGCTCTCTCCCAAGTAATAGATCTTTGACCAGAAAGCCCCTAAACAGTTGATCAAATGATAAACATTTCTATATTTATAATGACCATTGAGGGGAATAGTTTTCAGTAAGAAATATATCTCAGTATTACATAAATTACCCACATGGGTAATGAGTGTATACCATACTCTGAATATGCAGAATCATCTTAGAATCCCATAGGTAATAAGCAGGAAAAAACCAGCATATGGAAATATAGGGGAACAAAGGAATAAAGACACATTAAGCTCCTACTATGTGCTAAACACCATGCTAATAATAACAAAATATTTCATTTGATCTTCACAAAGTCCCTAGGATAAAGACGTTCTCTTCATCTCCATTTTACAGTTAAGGAAATTGAAAGAAATTGAAGTGAAATTAAATGCCATGGGTCACACAGATAGTAATTGTCCAAGATCAGATTTAAAGTGCAGACTCTGTCCATTCTATTCACTGAGCCATCTAATAATCTTGAGTTACAGGGATATAGACATTGGTTATCCCTAAGGAAAAATATCCTGTTAGAAATTCTGAACAATTACTTTTCATAACTATAAATCCTCAAGTAGAGGCTAGAGATGAAATTTTGGTTTACAGTGAGAGGTTCAACCACTCTTTGGTTTTGTTAGGTTAAAAATATGAGACTGGCAGTGGATTTTATTATTTTATTAATCAGAAAGGAAAGGATGAGCCTCCATTTTTTTTAACTAAGGGCTAAGCTTCCTTACCCCAGCAAGCACCTCCTGCATCTGCTCTTTCTCTATTCCAGAAGCCAACAGTCCTTTGTCCTTCCACGTATATCCTTTTTATTTCAACTAGCTCTTGCCTTCATAGCAAAATTGTACACTGATGTTCAGACTGACATAAGGGTGCTGGTGAAGTGTAGGATGATGCCAGTTTATGTTGACAACAGCCCTTAGGGCTAATAGGCATTGTAAAGTTATCCTTCAAAATCAAAATATTAATACTGATTCCATGTGTTCTGGTTGAATACAGCCAGAACTGGGAGAAAAAGTGGACATTGCTAAAAAGTCAATTTCCACACAATATAAGGAAAAGCTTCCTAATTATGAGAGTTGTGCAGAGAAGCAATGGGCTAAATTCAGAGACATTGAGTTCTCCAATACTAGGAGTCTTCAAAGAGATGCAGGTTTACTTGTCAGGAAGTCTGTAAACATGACTCTTATTGAGATACACTTTGGGTGAGATATTTCTGTGGTCATTTCTAGCTCCAAGACTCTGTGATCCCAAGATTGCTTGAATATTCAAGTTTCTGTCCTAAATAAATAGCAAATAAAAAGATACTGAATCTAAGTTATAACATTATTTGAATACAATGCAGATACATTTATATAATAGGAAAAACTTTAACAATCATTTGCATAGCTAGTTGTATCCTCCATGCACAGAACTTTCTCCATCCTCATCTCTTCCTTCTAGTTTCCTTGACTTGCTTCAGGTCTCATTTAAATCTCATTATCTCAGGGGACAGCTAGGTGTCTCAATGGACAGAGAGTCAAGCTCAGAGATGGGAGATTCTGGATTTAAATCTGTTCTCAGACACTACTTAGCTGTACACTGGGTAAGTCACTTAACCCCCATTGTCTCGACCTTACAGCTCTTCTGCCTTGAAACCAATCTTTTCTATTGATTTTAAGATGGAAAAGTATGGTTTTTTAATCCCTTTATTTCTTTTCCTAGTACTACTTAATAATAACAGTATCTCCTTTCTATTGTTCATCTCTCATTTATTCCATATAGATCTAATTTGTATATGATTGTTTGCATACTGTTTCTTTCTACCCTCTCCATTAGACTGTGAGCCCTTTGACACTACAGACTTATTTTGTCCCTCTCTGTATCCTCAAAAATTAACCATGATTCCCACTTGGTACATGCTGCTTGAGAAAATGATGGACATCATTCTACTAGTGAAGGTGCTTATCATTATTTAGAGAAAAATGGTAGATATATCTGTTTGCACTTTCAAATTTGAGCACAGCTGTATAGTCTTGGTTAAATAGAACTTGGATATATCCTAAACTATGGAGTCTGATGATGATGATGATGATGACATTATACATTGTATAACACATCTATGCCTTTAAAAATGTTCTTATATCAATTAGCTCATTGATTTTCCAACAACTCTTTAAAATGGGCAGATAATATTATATAGATTTTACAGAAAATGAAATAGAGGCAAAGAGAAGTTAAGTGGCTTTTTCAAGGCTACGCACTGATTAATGATGAATCCAAGAGTAGAATTTTAATATTTTATTTGCACAACATACACATTTAATCGAACTTGATGGAAATTTAACTGAACTTTTCAGTCTTCTTATCCTTATTTATTACTATTAAGTACTACTTGCAAAATAAAAGGATGCAGCTTGTAGCTCACAAATGTCTCTTAACATAGCTGACTTTGGTTTGAGTGGCCAGAATTTAACTATAGACTTTCAAAGAATGAAGGTATTTTTAGATTTTGATTCAAGATTTCCACGTGTTAACTTTCAGATACTAAGCTAGGGAAAAAAAGATTCAGTGTGAAAGGATACTTTTTTCCTATTAGTGAAGTCCCCAAAGACTAATAGGTTCAAATGTACCTGTTAGACAGTGAGAACTAATCAATCCATTTTGCCTCTCTTCATCATTGGCAGTGGTCTGTTCCTGGGGCTATAGGTTGGCAGCTGCCTTTCATCTTGCTGAGAAAGGACTCATGAAATGTTAACAGAAGCCAGGTCTTTGACAGTTGTATCAATACAAGTTTATTGAACTTCCCTCAAACCCTATGAAGACACACTTGTCTCACAGCTTGACCTGCAACTGATTTCTTGGAAGTCAGGCAGATGGAAGAAGTCTATCTGTCTTTTATTCCTGAATTAAAGGGATCGGCAAAAATGAGTATCCAGATTATTTGGTCAGTAACATCCAATTCTGAAGGTGCTGACAGTTTGATTTGAAGCCAATACATTTCATCTTGTATTTTGTCACATCACTTAGGATCTTTCCTCAAGCTGTAGCCTCATTTTTGAACACTGAAGTAGGGGCTTAATGCAAGGTTAGCTGAATGTTTGTAGAAACAGATTAATTCAAAATGACTAGCTTCATTCCAATAAGATTTTGGTCTATAGTATTTGGTTTTAAAGGAATAATATACATAGTCTTCAATACAATTGAAAAATCTTCACAAGATTTAAGACGAAGTAATTTTTGATTCAAACCTGCAGGTTTAATTCTTAACATTTATATTTTTTTACTTATTTTCAGTGAGGATAGTTGACTCTACATAGTTGGTTTCAAACTAAGAAGAAAATAATAAATACTTTTCTCCCCAAAAAGAGAGTCTGTCAATTCCCAGATCCATAGTTGTCATAGCCAGAGACTGTTCTGCATAAAAAAACTCCCTATATCTAGAAATCAAGCTCTTTTTGAGCATAAAAGAACCAGATAGTCAGTCACCTAAATAGACTCCCTTGTCAAATGCCTATGTCCATTGGTTTTTAAATCTCTCTCTCTCTCTGTATATATATATATATATATATATATATATATATATATATATAACTGAATCTCTATATATTACTGATTGAGTTATTATATAACTGAGTCATTTGCCACAACTACCTGGTTTATCACTGGAAACTCCCAAGATTCTTTATTCTCTTGGAATAATGGAAAAGTTGGGGAGTAGGAAGCAACAACAATAAACTTTTGGATGGAGCTCTGCTGAGGCCTCACTTATGTTCTAGATACTTTTTCTTATTAGACACTTGTGCCCATTAGCAAACTTTCAACCTCTGAGTAAGAGAGAATGGAGGAAGAGAGAGGTCAAGAGGCTTACCAATGTCCAAAAGGACTGAAATCTATATTTTCTCTTAAAATTAAATATACGTTTTATTATCTCAATTACAAGTATTTTTTATTTTTAACATTTTTAAAAAATTTGAGTTCCTTTTTTCTTTCTCTCCCTTCTCATACTTCTTGAGAAGGCAAATAATTTGATAAGGATTTTTCATGTGAAATCATACAAAACCTTTTTTTTTTCCATATTAGCCATATTGAAAAAAAAAAAGCTAAAAAGGAAGAAAAAACAAGTATTAAAAAAACAAACAAACTTTACTTCAAAAGTTCTTTCACTGGAGATGGATAGTATTTTTCATCATAAATTCTTATGAATTATCTTGGATAATGGCTAAGACATTCACAGTTGATTACTGTGCAATATTGCTGTTACAATGTAAAATGTTCTTCTGGTTCTTCTCACTGCACTTTACACTAGTTCATATAAATGTCTGCAGATTTTTCTTTTTTGTTGTTGTTGTTACTAATATTTATTTGTGCTACATAGCACAATGCCTGGAACATTGTAGGCACCTAAAAGCTTCTTCATTTCACTTGGTATCCCAGGTTTTTCTGAAACCATCGTGTTCATCATGTCTTATAGCATAAATTATTCAATCAAAATCTTATACCAAAAATTCTTCAGCCATTCCCCAATTGATGGGCATTTCCTCAATTTCCAATTCCTTGCCACTATAAAAAGAGCTGCTATAAATATTTTGGATATATAAATCTTTGTTCATTTTTATTTCTTTGGGATATAGACAGTAATGGTATTATTAAATCAAAGGATATGAATGATTTTTTAGTTCTTTGGGCATAGTTTCAAATTCCTCTCTGGAATGGTTGGATTAATTCACACCACCAAAGGTGCTTTAGTGTTCCAACATTTCTAGATCACCTCTAGCATTTGCCATTTTCTTTTTCTTTCATCTTTTCCAATCTGATAGGTATGATTTAGAATTTCAGAGTAGTTTGAAGTTACATTTCTCTAATCAATAATGACTGAAAGCATTTTCTATGACTGCATTTAACTTTGATTTCTTCTTCTGAAAACTGCTTGCTCATATCATTTGATGATTTGTCAATTTGAAAAATTCTTATAAATTTGACTCAATTCTCTATATATTTGAGAAATGAGGCCTTTACCAGAGAAACTTACTGTTAATTTCCCCCAGTTTTCTGATTTTCTTCTAAATTTAGTTATATTGTTTTCCATTGGTTTTGTTTCTGCAAAAAAAAAATAATTTAAAGTAATCAAAATTGTGCATTTTATATCCCATGTTGCATTCCATTTTTTTATTTGGTCATAATGGGCACAATGTATGATCTTTGTGACCTATTGTCATCTCCTTGCTAGAATATTGTTAAAATTTTTACACAAATACTTTATTTACCCATAGATCTGAAAGTTAAACTTTTCTAGGCTCCCCTAATCTGTTTATTTTATTATATTTCATATCCAAGTTATTTACCTATTTGGATCTTATCTTGGAATACTATGTGAGATGTTAGTCTATTCCTAGTTTCTTCCAAATTTCTTTCCAGTTTTCCCAGTATATTCCTGTCAAATAGTGAGTTTGACACCAAGCTTAGATCTTTGGCTTTCTGAAACATTAGATTCCTAAGATCATTTACAAGTGTATATTGTATACTTAATCTATTCTAATTATCCACTACTTTTTTTAAGCCAATACAAGATTGTTATTATGAGTACTATTTTGTAATACAGTTTGAGATCTACTAGTACCGCTAGACCAGCTTACCTCAGTTTTTCCCCCCATTGATCCCCTTGATATTCCTGAACTTTTGATCTGCCAGAATAATTTTTTAATTTTTTGAGCTCTATAAAATAATTTAAAATTTTCCTAATTTTGATTGGTATGGCACCAAATAAGTAAATTAATTTATTTAGAATTTTCACTTTTGTTATACTGGTCTGGCTTATCCATAAGCAATTAATGTATATTAAATATTTATATCTGACTTTATCTAAAACATGTTTATAAATGTCTTCATATACTGTAGTTCCTGGTATTGTTCTGACAAGTAGACTTTAAAATAATTACTTTGTTTTCAGTTATTATGGATGGAAAAATCCCTTTCTATCTCTTCCCATTAGGTGAGTGGGGGGAGGAGAGTTGCAAAGTAAAGATGGTAGCTTAATAGTATCAAAAGCTGAAACCACACTGACAATCCTTCCAAACAAATCTTTAAGAAGCACTTCAAAACTATAGGAATCACAAACCAAAAGGAAGATGGAGTAAGGGGTCTGTCCCACTGAACATAACTTGAAAGGTAGTCAGAGAGACTTGATTTTAAAGGGATAAGGTGGAAAGAGATGCAAACTCACCAGTGAATTAGAGGAGAGGCTGTCTACCACAGGCTTGTGAAGATTTCCCCCAACTGATGGGGCAGATGAGATCAATTTGTTTTAATGACCATGGAGGTGACAGAAGCAAGCACTATGAAACACTTAGAAGTTAGATAAACACTGAAGAAGCCAAAGTCATCCACTGGATCCTGGGCCATGATTAGTCATCTGGACTTTTGTCTTCCTAGCAGACTTCAATGACTCTGGAAGAGAGATGACTTTGAGTAATTCTGCCTCAATAAATCTCACTTATACATGCTACAAAAATGTCATTTAATGTTTATTTTTCTTTTAATTGAGTATCAATGTCAACAGCCATACTGATGAATAATCAAAGTTTATAGAAGGAAGTAACTTGCCATAGTTATAAAGCTATCTAATAGATTGAGTTGAGACTCAGGGTCTTAAATCTGTGTTGTCCTTCAAAACATTTACCTTGAAAGGTGATATGCTTAATTAAATATTGCTGCCATTGTTTAAAAATGATGACATACATATTGATGTGCTCTTTCCTTTGAATAAAAAGTTGTTCAATACATTGGGCATGCATATAGTTGTAGACAGAGCTGAGACAAAGCATTTACAGAACCTTAGTAAATATGGAAAATAATACTCACCAAATGTTATGGTCCAATGGAGGATTCAAATACATTCTACTGCAATAAATATAGTTTGACTTAACGCTAAATAAAAATGTATGTGCTTTGGAGAATAAATTTTCTGTCTTTGAAAATATATGCATTTGTAATAACAACACATTTTTAAAGTATTCCTAAATAATTTTCAAAACATTTTTCAACAACTGTGTAAAATCAGAACAAAAATCACTCTGAATTTAATCATGGTGGATAAAAAGTGGTTCAAGGAGTTATAACAACTAATGTCATATAGTTGATAAGTATTAGAGTTGGTACTCAAAACCAGGGCTAAGGACATTGTTCACGCGTTTCTCAGTATCCTTATATTGTTATATTTTACTGCTACCCTACACAACTTCCAAACCTCTAATTCTACTTGGGACATTACCATACTGCCAGGCTGAAATGTCAATCAGTGTAATCTTCCTACTCTCTCTCATTCCACATATCCAATCATTGGACACATCTTGCTGTTTCCATGTCCATATGTCCTCTTTTGTATACATATGTTTCTCTCTATTCACATAAATGCCCTCTTCCCTCTTGGTTCAGTTTCATCATCTCAGCTTAGACAATTTCAAGTTGTTCTATTTACCTCAACTTTCACTTCACTCCAACCATTCTTTCACATACCTTCCAAATTTATTTTCCTTACGAACAAGTCTTAGTATGGCATTTCCCTATTCAGTAAACTGAATGACTGTATTGCTGCATGGATAAAACATAATACCAATTTTTAGATTGTGAGGTCTTTCACAACTTGTTTCCAAACTAATCTTCTATCCAGAAAATAAACTATTGTCTTTTTTTTCCCTTTGATGTGCCAGATCTAGGGTTTTCAAATTAGAACTGTAGCTCATTTTTGATACTATCTTTGAACAAAGAATAGTTTTACATTTTTAATGAAATAAAACTTTAGCTATACTTTAAAAATTCATTATTTTTCAAGAAAAATCATTTTATCTCTTTTGATGAGGCATGTTAAGTAACATTTTGTATATAATTTCAAATTACTTTCCAAAATCAATAAACATTAAAATAATTAAAATTAGTCTAAGAAAATTAGACTCATTCACATAGTCCATAGCCATATAACATTTATCCTTTTTGTGTCAACTTGTCGATTATGATGGGTGAAAAGTGAAATTTCAGAATTTCTTTAATTTGTATTTCTTATGTCTGATCATTTGAATGATTAAAAACTATTCATGGCTTTAGATAGACTTGGTTAGTTTACATCACATGAGAAATTCTTATTTGTGTCTATAGATCATTTTTTATTTGGGGAATGGCCCTTTTTCTTATAAATATATTCATATATAATGCATAAATATATATATAACATAGTATATATAATTTTCTTATATGTTTGGATTTGAGATGTTTATTAGAAAAATAACAACAGTAAGAACAACATGCCATACATATTTTAACCAGGTAATCTTAACTTTATTCAATTTTGTTCATATGAACTTTTAAAATTTTATGTAATAAAAGTTATTCATTTATCTTCTGTAATTTTCTATATCTTATTTTGATATGTACTTTCGCTCTACCCTTAGATATTTTTTTCCATTTTTCTTTAATTTGTTTACGTGACCTTTCTTATCTAGGTCACATATTCATTAGAATCTTATCTTGCTTATATCAAAACAAATTATATTTATTACCTCAAGATATTTGTTTCAGTAGTACTTGGATTCTTAAAGTTAATCAGAGAGGAGAATATTATATGTATATATATATATTTGCATATATATGGATTCATATTGTATAAAAACTGTACCACCAGATCAATTTTTATATTTTTAATGAGTGCTGAATTATTTTGAGATTTACTTCTTTGTAGCATAATTTGATATTTAGAACTATCCCACTTCATTTCATTATTTCCCTTGATATTCTTTACTGTATGTTTCTATATAGATTCCATTGTCATTGTTTGAAATACAGAAATGTAATGTTTTCGTTGTTTTATTAGCATGGTATTTAATATGTAAGAAAATAATGTTTTTCTTATTAAGTTCCATTTCCAATCATGTTGACAATGGATTACAAATGTATTTATGTTTCTTAAGTAGATCTTGGTAGGCAGATTCTCAAATACTGTATATGTTCTATTTTCTTTGTATTTTTTCTTGCTTGTTTGATTTAGAATAGATGGAAGTTTGGGTGATATCTGTGAATTCATTTTATATCATTTAAGTTTGCTGAAGTTATAAAGATTGCTTCAATTAAATTTTAGTTGACACTTTAGGGTTACTTAAATATACCATGATATTATCCTGCAAAAGTGATCATTTTATTTTTGCTTTGCACATTCTCTCAATTTTTTAAATGTCTTATTTCTATAGCTAGCATTTTTACTACTATATAAAATAAAAGTGGTGATAAAGGGCATCCTTGATTCACCCTTGATTTTATTTAAAAGGATTTTATTTTATCTCATTCATATATACTGATAGCTCTTGCTGTTAAAAATATTCTATTTACTACTCTAAGGAAAAAAATCAATTCATTCCCAGGTGAAACTTCCTCAACCTCCTAATACATGTAGCAATAGAAAATATTGCCACAAAATCAATGATGAAAGCATCAAAGATAGGAGTTGGGAGTGAAACTGAAAGTCCAGGGACAACGAGGAAGAAGGTTTCTGACTTTCGTGACCTCAGTCCCATCTCATATGCTTTCTGGGCAGGAACAGAACAAATATCATGGAATCACAAGGCAGGCCCTGTGTCAGGACCAGGAGTGTCACCTCTTTTTCTGACCCAAGGGACAACAAGTATCCAAGAGGAAACCACCGCAATCACCAGGTAGGGGGATTTGGGAGAAGCCAAGTGGCCTGTATTCTCAGCTTTGGAAGCCAACATTGACCCATAGAAATAGATGGAAGGAGTGGACTCCCCAGAGTCTACAGGCTCTAGGCCCTCAAGGCTAAATCTCAGTAATAATTGTTAATAAAAGAAAGAATTTGGAGGCCTGAGGAATGGAGGAAAGACTCTTGTTATATCCCTAGCTGCAGCAGTAAGAGAGGAAGAGTGAGGAAGGAATACCTACTGGTGAGTGCAGTTGCTAAAGGATTGGGGCCCCATAAGCTATTGCCACTCCCATGGGAGTGGAGTCCATGGTTACTTTCACAGGGAAATGTAGACTGTTTCCTTGAAGTTACAGTGTCAGAACTTCTGGACAGCTCAGGTTGAAATACATGAGGTTAATCAGTGACTGAGGTGGGGTACATGGGAATGCATCATACCTTGGACTACAAAATTTGAATAACTAAATAGGTCCAAGGGAAAAAAATGGCCCAAATCTAGGGCATACTTCAGTAGCCTAGGAACCTTTGGATTTCAAAAAGCAGCCAATAATTAAGTCTACTGGTCTAAACAACAAAATAAAAATTTAAAAAGTGAGAAACAAAAGGATAGCTACTATGACACCAAGAACATCTCAGATCAAACTTAGAAGACAATAAAGTAAACAAACCAACTTCAAAAACAGAAAAGAAGTGCAATAAATAGCTGCAGCTCAAAAAAAAATTTGGAAGAGCTTTAAAAAGACCTTAGAAACCAAATAAGAGAGGTTCAAGAAAAATTAGGAAGAAATGAAGTCACGAATAGTGGAATGAGCTGAAATGGTAGTAGTGTAGACCAAGAGGAGGGAGGATGGAATGGCTATCTCATATAAAGGAGGAATGAATGGAAGTACTGCCACAGAAAAGGGTAAGAGGAGATGGAGTTCTGGTAATACTAGAACACAACTCTCATCAGATCTGGGATAAAGAGAAAACAATATACACAATTAGAAGGTTAAAAATACTTATAATGAATGGAGGAATAGAAGGGAAGGATAATGGAATAAGGGCAGAAACAAGATTCCCCTTAAGGGCCTAAAGGCCTAAGAGGAGGAAAAATAGATTAAGAGAAAGGAGGGCAAGGGGACAAGAAAATGGAGGGATACCTGGTTGGGAGTACATATCAAGAACTATAAGGGTAAGAAGAGGGAATAAAGGAAAGACTCAGGATAAGTTAAGTGAGGGGAGGGAGTTATTTTTTTTATTTTTTGAAAATTGTATTTAATTAGTCAATTTAGAACATTTTTCCTTGGTTACAAGAATCATATTCTTTCCCTCTCCTCCTCACATCCTTCCCAAAGCTGATTCTCAATTCCACTGGGCTTTACATGTGTCCTTGATCAAAACGTATTTCCATGTTGTTAATGTTTGCACTAGGGTTATCATTTAGAGTCTACATCCCCAATCATATCCACATCGACCCATGTGATCAAGCAGTTGTTTTACTTCTGTGTTTCTGCTCCAACAGTTTTTTCTCTGAATGTGGATAGCTTTATTTCTCATAAATCCCTCTGAGTTGTTCTGGATAACTGCATTACCACTAATGGAGAATTACGTTATATTTGATTATATCACAGTATATCAGTCTCTGTGTACAATGTTCTCCTGGTTCTGCTTCTTTCACTCTGCATCAATTCTTGGAGTTCATTCCAGTTCACATGGAATTCCTCCAGTTCATTATTCCTTTGAACACAATAGTATTCCATCACCAATATATACCACAATTTGTTCAGTCAGTCCCCAATTAGAGGGCATCCCCTCATTTTCCAATTTTTTGCCACCACAAAGAGTGCAGCTATGAATATTCTTGTACAGGTCTTTTCCTTATTATCTCTTGGGGTACAAACCCAGCAGGACTTTAGCTGGAGCAAAAGGTAGACAGGCTTTTAGCGCCCATTGGGCATAGTTCCAAATTGCCCTCCAGAATGTTTGGACCAATTCACAACTCCACAAGGAATGCATTAATGTCCCAAAATTACCATATAAGCTCCAACATTGACTAATTTCCTTTGCTGTCATGTTAGGCAATCTGCTAAGTATGAGGTGGTATCTCAGAGTTGCTTTGATTGGCATTTCCATGACTTTAACAGATTTAGAAGAATTTTTCATGTGCTTATTAATAATTTTGATTTCTTCATCTGAAAATTGCCTATTCATGACCCTTGCCCATTTATCAATTGGGGAATGGCTTGATTTTTTGTACAATTGATTTAGCTCTTTATAAATTTGAGTAATTAGACCTTTGTCAGAGATTTTCTTAAGAAGATTTTTTTTCCCAATTTATTGCTTCCCTTCTAATTTTGGTTGCATTGGTTTTGTTCGTATGAAATCTTTTTGATTTGCTGTAATGAAATTATTTATTTTACATTTTGTAATTTTTTGTAACTCTTATTTGGTCTTAAAAAAGCTTTTCTTTCCCAATCATCTGTAATGTATACTATTCTGTGTTCACGTAATTTACTTATAGTCTCCTTCTTTATATTCAGGTAATTCAACCATTTTGAGTTTATCTTGGTGTTGGGTGTGAGATGTTGATCCAAACCCAATCTCTGCCACACTGCCTTCCAATTTTCCCAGAAGGTTTTATCAAATAGTGGATTTTTGTCCCAAAAACTGGAATCTTTGGGTTTATCATAAACTGCATTACTGAGGTCACTTACCCCACGTCTATGCCACTGATTCTCCTTTCTGTCTTTTAGCCAGTACCACATTATTTTGTGACCACTGCTTTATAGTATAGTTTGAGATCTGAGACTGCAAGGCCTCCTCCCTTCAGATTTTCTTTTCATTATTTCCCTGGATATCCTTGATCTTTTGTTCTTCCAAATGAACTTTATTATGTTTTTTTCTAATTCAGTAAAAAAGTTTTTTTTGGAAGTTCAATGGGTATGGAACTAAATAAATAAATAGATAAGTTTGGGTAGGATGGTCATTTTTATTGTGTTAGCTCATCCTACCCATGTTTCCAGTTGTTTAGATCTAGTTTTAATGGTGTGGAAAGTGTTTTGTAGTTGTGCTCATATAGTTCTTCTGTTTGTCTCAAGGTATAGATTCCTAAGTATTTTATACTGTCTAGGGTGATTTTAAATAGGAATTCTCTTTCTAATTCTTGCTGCTGAGATGTGTTGGAGATATAGAGAAGTACTGATGATTTATGTGGGTTTATTTTGTATCCTGCAACTTTGCTAAAGTTGTTGATTATTTCCACTAACTTTTTGGTTTATTCCCTAGGATTCTTTAAATAGATTATCATATCATCTGAAAAGAGTGATAGCTTGGTCTCCTCATTACCAATTTTAATACCTTCAATTTCTTTTTCATCTCTAATTGCTACTGCTAGTGTTTCAAGTACAATGTTAAATTATAGAGGTGATAATGGTCATCCTTGTTTCACCCCTGATATTATTGGCAATGCATCTAGTTTATTACCATTGCAGAGGATGTTGGTGATGATTTAAGATAAATACTGTTCATTATTTTTAGGAAAGACCCTTCTATTCCTATACTTTCTAGTGTTTTTAATAAGAATGAGTGTTGTTTTTTGTCAAAGGCTTTTTCTATATCTATTGAGATAATCATGTATTTTTTGTTGGTTTGCCTGTTTATATGGTCAATTATGTGGGTGGTTTTTCTAAAATTAAAACATCCTTTCATTCTTGGTATGAATCCCACCTGATTATAATGAATAAACTTCATGATCACTTGCTGGAATCTTTTTGCTAGTAATCTATTTAAGAATTTTGCTTCTATATTCATTAAGGATATTGGTCTATACTTTTATTTCTCTATTTTTAACCTGCCTGGCTTTGGAATCAGTACCATGTTTGTGTCATGAAACGAATTTGGAAGAATCCCTTCTTTGCTTATTCTGTCCAATAGTTTGTATAATATTGGGATTAATAGAATTCATTTTTTTAATCCATCTTGTCCTCAGGATTTTTTATTAAGGGATTCTTTGATTGTTTGTTCAATTTCTTTTTCTGATATTGGGTAATTTAGGTATTCTATTTCTCCTTCTGTTAATCTAGGCAATTTATATTTTTGTAAATAGTCATCCATATCACCTAGATTACCATATTTATTGCCATATAATTGGGCATAATCATTTTTAATGATTGCCTTAATTTCCTCTTCATTAGAGGTGAAGTCTCCCTTTGCATCTTTCACACTGTTAATTTGGTTTTCTTCTTTCCTTTTTAATTAGAATGACCAGTATTTTGTCTATTTTATTTGTTTTTAAGTATCAGCTTCTAACCTTATTTATTAATTCAATAGTTTTTTTAACTTCGATTTTATTGATGTCTCCTTTAATTTTGAGGATTTCTAATTTAGTTTTCATATGAGGATTTTTAATTTGTTCACTTTCTAGTTTTTTAATTTGCATGCCCAATTCATTGACCTTGTCTTCCTTAATCTCTTAATATATGAACTCATGGATATAAATTTTCCCTTGAGTACTACTTTGGCTGCATCCCATAGATTTTGAAAGGATGTCTCATCATTGTCATTTCCTTCAATGAAGTTATTAATTGTTTCTATGATTTGTTCTTTGACTAACTGATTTTGGAGTATTATATTATTTAATTTACAAATAATTTTTATTTGCCTCTCCATGTACCATTATTATTAATTATTTTTATTGCATTGTGATCTGGAAAGGTTACATTTATTATTTCTGCTCTTTTGCACTTGTTTGCAATGTTTTTATGCCCTAGTACAGGGTCAATTTTTGTGAATGTACCATGTGCTGCTGAAAAAAGGTATATTCCTTTTTGCCCCTATTTATTTTTCTCCACATATCTACTAACTCTAATTTTTCCAAGATTTCATTCACATCTATTACCATTTACTTATTTATGTTTTTGTTTTAATTTATCTAGATCTGATCGAGGAAGTTTCAGGTCTCCAACTAAAATAGATTTTCTATCTGTTTCATCCTTGAGCTCTAATACTTTCTCCTCTAGAAATTTGGATAATATGCCATTTGGTTTATATATGTTGAGGACTGATATTTCCTCATTGTCTATACTGCCTTTTATAAGGATGTAATTACCTTCCTTATCTCTTTTAACTAGATCTATTTTTACTTTGGCATTCTCAGATATCATGATTGTGACTTCTGCCTTCTTTTTCTCAGTTGATGCTAAATAGATTTTACTCCATTAGCTTATATTTACCCTATGTGCGTCTACTGTCCTCATTGGTGTTTCTTGTAGAAAACATATAGTAGGATTTTGGTTTCTAATTCATTCTGCTTTTGCTTATGTTTTATAGGTGAGTTCATTCCATTCACATTAAGAGTTATTATTAACAGCTGTTAATTTCCCAACATTTTGATTTCCACTTCTAGTCCTGCCCTTTCTTCTTTCACTATTTCCTTCTATAATAGTGTTTTGTTTTTAATCAGTTCCCCTATTTCCCATCCTTATTTTGTTTCCCTTCCCCCTCCCTTCCTATTGCCCTCTTATTCTTCAGGGTCTTTTTAATCTACCACCCACACTGTCCTTCCCTTGTATTACTTCCCTCCCCACTAGTTCATTTGTTACCCTTCTCTTTTCTATAGGGCGTGAATCAATTCTCTGCCCCAAGGGAGCTGATTGTTCTTTCCTCTTTGAGTCAATTTCAATGCACATAAGAATTAAGTATTTCCTATTTCTAACCCCTTTACCCTTCCACCAGTGTATTGGTGTTCTCTCCCACTCCCACCATGAGCTTTTTTATGGCATATAAATTTACCCCATTTTTCTCTTTTACCATTTCTCTTCATATTAATCTCTTTTTTACCTCTAGTTTATACATAAATACATATATATATATATATATGTATATCTTGGCACTTCATCATATATAATTTATCACTGTTCCCTCTATGTATAATACTTCTAGCTAACCAGGTGATAATAACAATTTTTAAGAGTTACCAATATCCTCTTTTTTTGTAGGGATACATATCATTTCAACTTAATGGGTCCCTTAAAAAAAGGTTTTTTGTTTTTTTCCCTGTCTTAATTAGGTTTGGGGATTCACTTGAGTTCTGTGTTTGGGAATCAAATATTCTGTTCAAGTCCAGTCTTTTTTTTTATGAATGGTTGGAAGTTTTCTATTTTATTAAATACCCATACCCTCCATGAATATAGTCAGTTTTTCTGGGTAGTTAATTCATGGTTGTAGACCTAGTTCCCTTGCTTTCCAGAATATCATATCCCATGCCTTTTGGTTCTTAAGTGAAGATGCATCCAGATCTTGTGTTATTCTAACCGTGGTTCCATGGTATCTGAATGACTTCTTCTTAGTAGCTTGTAATAATTTTTTCCTTGGTCTGGTAGTTCTTGAATTTAGCTATAACATTCCTGGGTGTTATCAGTTGGGGATTAAGTACAGGAGGTGGTCTGTGGATTCTTTCAATATCCACTTTTCCCTCTTACTCTAGAATGTTGGGGCAGTTTGATTCTTTTTTTTTTAAACCCTTACCTTCCATCTTGGAGTCACTACTGTGTATTGGCTTCAAGGCAGAAGAGTGGTAAGGGCTAGGCAATGGGGGTCAAGTGACTTTCCCAGGGTCACACAGCTAGAAAGTGGCTGAGGCCAGATCTGAACCTAGGACCTCCTGATTCTAGGCCTGTTTCTCAATCCACTGAGCTACGCAGCTTTCCCTGCCAGTTTGATTCTTAAGTTGTCTTTCTGGGACCTATTTCTAGATCTTCCATTTTGTGGATAAAGTGTTTCCTATTTTACTCAATTTTTTTTCATTCTTTTGATTTTGCTTTATAGTTTCCTGCTGCCTTGTGTAGTTGTTTGCTTCTAGTTGTTGGATTCTAGTATTTAAAGACTGAATTTCATCCCTAGCATTTTGGTCATCCTTCTCCTTCTGTTCTGTTTTTCTTTAGAGGTCATCTTTCATCTTCTTAGCCTCATTTTCAAGCTGATTAACTTTTGGCTTTCAAGACACTATTTTCTGTTTCCAGGTGATTTTTTTTTTCCTTTTTAAGTTCTTTTGCCAGTTGTCTTTAGCCTCTTTTAATTGTTAATTAATGTAATTGTTTTTATTGTATTTTGAGTTCTTCCAAAGCCTGTGTCTAATCTGCTGGAGTTTCTGTGTTTTTGTTTGGTGTTCCTTGATCCTCGTCTGTTCCATTTGGTTTTTGTTCATTGCCTGGATAGAAGTTGTCAATTGTAATTTCTTTTTTCTTTTTCTGTTGTGTACTCATATTTCCTTCTTCTTTCCCTCCTGTAGTTGCCTGTAGTCTTGCTCCTCTCATTATGTACTGGATCTGTGGCTCTGGGCTGTTCTGTCCTGAAAGAGCTTCTTTGTTCTACTGATTGATCAGTTTAGTCAGATCTTCCTCAGCTGACAGCAGAATCTGAAAAGGAGCTGAACTTCCCACCCAGTTATCAAGGTTGTTGGAGAGTGATTGCAGCCTTTGCCTTTAGAGCTTAATCTGCAAGGCTTTCAGAGCAATATATGGGGGAGGGGTGTTGGAGCTTGAGCTTCCCTGCTCTCAGAAGGCTTCTTGTCTGCCCTATTGATGAGATTGAACCATGGTTGAGTTGGTCTGCAAAGCTTGATGTTCCCTGTGGCCAAAACCTCGAGAAAGGAGGGCAAGATGGAGTGTCTTGGCTGTGACTATGCTGCCTGCTCTGAGCTTCTCCTCCAGCTACTGCTAAACTGCCTGTGTTCAACACCCTGAGCCTGGCACAGCTATGCCAGCAAGATACTGCCTCCAGACTAACACCCTTGCCTGCCCAGAGATTCCAGCTAATACTGGAGATTCAACATTGTAGGTGGGGGAGGGGTCCTTGAACCTTCCTTCTTCTTCTTTTCCCTTAAACCCAAGTGTTCTAGAATTCAGGTTTTTTTGGGGGCATACCTTTTGAAGTTGGGTCCAGGAGAAGGGTTCCCTAGCTCTGTCTTGTTGTTAGATTTGGTTTTCATTCCCCTCAAAGCATTGTGTTTTTGATCAGTGAGGAAGGGTTAGGGTTGGTGTGAACTGTTGCTGTCTCTAAACTGCCATATAGACTCTACCTCCTGCTTATTGTTTTCTATAGGAAAATTCTATTATATCACAATCATGTGCCAATTTTTTAAACTTTTCTTCAACTGATAGGAATCTCCTCAGTTTCTAAATCTTTGCCACCACTGAAATAGCTATAATTTGGCTATAATAATATTGGAAATTTTCATGTAAGGATATCTTTCAAGAGGTGATCAGTGGATTCTTTCAATTTCTATTTAAACCTCTGATCCTAAGTTATCAAGGCAGTCTTTCTAATTTGGTAAAATATTATTTACAGATTATTTTGATTACAGCTTTCAGATAGTCCAATATTTTTTGTTTTCTCAAAACTTTCTTCTATTACTCTATTAATATTATTAATTAATTAAGTAGAGTATTGATTTTGATACTCTATTTCTTAGGCAAATAAAATTCATTTATTTATTATAGATAAATAGTGAATTACAATAAATATCCTTATCCAAGAGAAATAAATTCTCACATTAGCTATATCCAAAAATCTGTATCTCATTTTTTCCTACCCTTCCCATACTTCTTCCCTCCCCAAGAAGGCAGGTAGTATTATATAGGTTGTAAAAATATAATACGTATTTCTCTGTTCATCATATTGTGAAAGAAGAGATATATTGCTTATACTAGAGAAATTTTCATGAAGGAAATGAAGTGAGGAAAAGTATGTTTCAATCTTCATTTGGTTTCAGTCTTTTCCTTCTAAGATGGTGGATATCCTTTTTCATCATGAGTCTCTTGGAGTTGTATTGGATCTTTGTCTTTTTGAAAAGAGTTGTCATTTGCAGGTAATCATCATATATTATTATTGTTACTGGGTAAAACATCCTCTGGTTTTGCTTTTATTACTTGGTGTCACTTCATATAATTCCTTCCAGGGTAGATTGGTTTGTTTTCTGGTCTTCTTACGGCACAATAGTATTCCATTACAATCGTTTACAACTTGTTCAGTCATTTCTCAATTGATTGACATCCTTTCAGTTTCCAGTTCTTTGCCACCACAAAAAGAGGTGCTATAACTCTTTTAGAATATTTCCTTTTCCTTTTTCTTTGATTACCTTGGGAATAAACCAAATTATCTGTCCTCTATCTTTTTTCCTGGTGATGCTAGGAGCCTAAAATAGAGAACTTAGAATGAGTGGATAATTTTGTCAAGCCTTTACTATATACCAAACTCTGTGCTATGTGCTACAAATATAAATAGGAAAAAAAGTTAAATAGGCTCTACTTTCAAAGAATTTGTATTCTAATTAAAGGGAGAGAACACATATAAAAGAGTTCATGTGCAATGCAGATTTTTAAAAGGACCAAAGGTCTTAAGGGTACATTTTTAAGGTGAATGGCAAGATCCAGGAACCCTTAGGATGCATGCAAAAGTCTGATGTCTATGTTTAGGATTCTGGAAGGCATAGCAATGGAGAGGATGGCAAGGCTCACAGTACCTTAGGACACAGCAATAGGAAAAATACTAAACTTTGATGGTCTTCCATATCACCAAAGATTTTGTGGTTGGTAGTTTCCATATATTCCAAGTATTTGTGATCAATTATGTTGCTTTTGCTTACTGGCTTTCTTGGTTGAGGTCTGGACTTTGAGGAATGAGAAAGTGGTGAAAGTAAAGAATGGGAGAAGGAAACTTCTATTGGCTAGATAGAATGTTAATAGTATGAATGATATTGAAGAAAGCTAAGTAAAAAAGAGTAATATGTCATAAGCAAAGAGGTTGCAGAGTGTAGGACTAATATGGAGATGCAAAGATTCACTTTCAGTTTTTTGCAGTGCTGCAAATACATGAGACTATGCAGATATTAGGGAAGGTTGTTCAATTTGCTTTTGATTCAATTGGAGTTTGGATGATATTACTTTCTTTCATTTAATTTGCAAACAAAAATATTTCATGTATTGACTCCTGCTTCTTTGGTTTGTAAGGGGAATTTATGAACCACCTCTAGGGAAGTCCCAAATACTGGCATTCCAACTTTCCTCATGGATGAGGAAGAAAAGTAAGAGTTCTCCAAAGGTGTATTTGGCTTGTTATGAAGGACCTTTCAATATAGAATTTACAATAGTTATGGAATTCAGTCTGTGGTATAAATTAGAACAATCAAGACTGAAAAAACAGAAGAGAAATGCCACCAGCTTTGTAATTTTACTATGATCTGGCCTTGGCTGTGATAAATTAAGGTGGGGTGATAGACTTGATTTATTCCTGAAGTCATGGTTGCCAAGAATAACCTCTAAATGCTTGTGGCAACACAAGGAACATCCAAGTTGTGGGGCTTATGTTTTTTTCACAACAAAATCAATAAGGACTCATCTTCTGCACTACCCTACCTAAAAATAGTGGGAGAGCAATTAATAGAAATTGTAAATCCCAGAATTAATCTAACATTGAATGTTGTTGGTTTTTTCCTACTATTTGATAAAGTAACCACCATCCCATGTAAGCTAGTTTGTTGTGGCTGCTTATAAGAGGCTTGTGAAAATGTTTTTTTCTACATATATATTTTTCTGTAGTTTGGGGCCTCTGAGATTTCTGTAGGCTGAGGAGACAGATGTTCCCCAGGGGAAGAGCTTTGTCAGAAGAGAAATGTAGATATTGCAGTATGTTTCAGCCTTCTGATCCCTTGTGCATTAGAAAATTAGCACCACTCCATATAAACACAGAGTCCCAGATGCCAAGAATAAATGCACACTGGATACATACTATGAATACCATCGAGTGCACACAAGCATGAAACAAAGCGAAACTATACATTAGTCTATACTGAGAGGGGTGTATATTGAAGCCAACCGCTTATTGCTCATCTCACAGACTTGGATTTCCAATGGTAGTAAAGACAGAAAATCTGCTGAATAAGGAAGAGAGTATGTGTTTTGATCATTAAGGAAATTTTACATTTTGTATAAGAGATTACTCTAAAAAATGAATGTGTGATATCCTGAATACTAAAGTGACCAGAAATTGGCCCAGATGTGAAGGCCAAATTGATGGAGAGAGAAGTATGATGAAGTCTGACCCCAAAGGGATGAAATGCAAAGCCTTCAAAAAGTCTCAAATTTTGGTTCAGTGACAGGCTCTTACATCTATCCAAAGCATATTGCTGTAAAGATGAAGCCTTATGACAACAGTACATGTGGCTGTCATTGCTTTAGGATGGAGGAGGGGAATAATTAGAATCAACTGTTGAGTTACTGAAATCAAATATTATGGCACCAAAACAGTTAAGCAGATATTTCAGGTAAAAATCAGGAGTCTCAATTTTGCCACTAATTAATTTTGAAAGACCTTGAAAAGAAAATAACCTTATTTTTCTGCATTCTAGTTTTCTCATTTGAAAAATGAAAGGATTAACTGGTTGTTGTTCTTTGTACCCAAAAAGGACAAAAATAACATCACTATTTGGGAAGTTAGTGTACAGTGTGTGTGACTGTGACTGATAGGACCAAACTGAGCTCAGAAACCTCTATAACATTTTGGACACAAATAGCCAATAGGAATCTTTGGGATGAAGATACCTCAAAATTTGAACATCTCACTTCTTTGGGGGGCTATTGAAAATCTGCTTTGTTCACAAAGCACAGTGCCTTATTTGATGTGGGATTGACATGGTTTTACCAGGGTATGGTTTCTCTTCATGCTACAACTTCTTAGTGCCACAAATGAGAAATAGGTGATAGGTGGACACCAAGGAGGAAAGCATCCCTGAATAAGAAAACTTATCAAGCCCTCACAACAGAGATACTAGTGTTCCATGAACAACCCATACAACTCATGGGTTGACTAATTGCCTCCAAATCCACTCCAGGTAAAAAAAATACTCCTAAATTGTTTGTGTTCTGTCACATCTTCTGAAATTATTTATATTCATTTAGACTATGATTAAGGTCTGTTTTTTATTTCATATCCTCAGCACCTAACACAATGCTTTATACTTAGGATGTGCTTAATGAATACTGAATAAATTGATGTAATTGAACAAATTGAATTGAATTAAGATGAAGAGCTAGAAATGTAACAAGTGAGAAATCATCAGAGCAAATGTAAACATCAGGAGACCAGAAGTCAATCAAAATCATAAGATAGGTAAAATAGCAAAAGGTACCATAGAAGCCACGATCAAGCACAAAGAGAATCATGGGCCAGAAAACTAAGCCAGAGAGATCATCAGAATGAAAGAGACAAAGGAGCAGGAGGAAGAGTAAACGTCCAAGCTGGTGTCACTGAGACTTTGTTATAGTAAGAGTTTCTGTCTCTTGCTTCTTGGAGTTCCTGGGATTTTATAGAAGAGAAGTCAACTCCAGGAGAATGGAAAGAAATATGAATCTGGAGAGTGCAGGGATATAGCATAAGCAGAAGTCTTTAGTAAGCAAATCTTGATATCGGTAATAGTTGGTAGAATTTCATTTATTTGCTTAAAGGATACATAGTTGCATCTTTGAGGGAGTGGGAAGAGGATGTGTCAGTGGTCTATCCACCTCCTCCCTAAAAAATTATTCCCAATGAAATGAAATCCAATGTGTGCATATGTGTGAAGGGGAGAGAGAAGGAGAGACAGAGACAGAGACAGACAGAAGGAGAGATAGGAGGAAGGAAGGGAGTTTGGTAAACCTTGGCTATGCAAATAGCTTACAGCTTATATGAATAGCAGATATTCATATAAAATTTTAATTTGGGAAAGGATTTCATATGTATTATCTCATTTGGAATAACAGTTTTGTATGGTAGTTACTATTAGCATTATTTCTCCCATTTTACCAATGAAAAAACAAGTGTTAGAAGTAGGATTTTATTCTGGATCTTCCTGATTTTGTTAGGCATTCTGTCCACTATGCCAAAATGCCTTTCAGAAAACATAGTATGTAAACAAGTAAATGTGAATCCTAGATATGACTGAAAATGTGAACACCTGCATCAGTGATTGTTTTTTCTTTGAAAAACCCAGTCATGTTCATTTTTTTCTTTGCCTTTAATATTTTCAAGGCCTGGCTATTATAGGAGTAGTCAAAGAAAAAGCTGGGCCCTAAAAATGCCAAAGAACTCATGGATAATAATTGTATCTACATGGTTTTGAACATCTGGATGAAAAGTAAAAAAAAAAACTCAGCTGGATGCTTTCAAATAGCCAAATGTTAAACATTTTGCAGATAGTCAGGCAGGTGATAGACTATATTTTTCACTTTTCATCCAGATGATGATTTGGTAACATGCAGACACAGCTGGTTGGTGCCCGAAGGGGCAACTTTATTATTTTTTTCCATCCCAGGATTTACCACTGACTTCTTTTATATGACTACTATGCCCTATAGAAGAGGATTAAGTTAACTTTAGAAAAGAGGTCTACATTTTTTTAAGTCCCATTGTTGTCTTGCCCTAAGGTAACTAAACTTCTATCATCAGGAAAATTTCCACTTTTTTAATATTCTTTTTGAAACCATACCTTCCTTCTTAGAATCAATACAGCATATTACTTCCAAGGCAAAAGCAATAAGGGATAGGAAATTGGGGTTAAGTGAGTTGCCCAGTGTCACACAGCTAGGAAATGTCTGAGGCTAGATTTGAATCCAGGCTCTCCCATCTTTAGGTTTGGTTCTCAAACCATTGAGTCACCTAGCCAGCCCAGTTACATTTATTTTTAAATTATACTGCCCAATTAAAAAATTCAACAAGCATTACTAAGTACCTACTATGTGTTAGAATCTAAATAAGAGGTAAGGCTAAAAAGCAACAATGAAATAGTTACTGTCTTCAAAGAGACTACATTCTCCTATGGGTGGGGAGTCAATTTTTATAAAAATAAGTATATATTTATTTTGAAAAATAAAATAAAATATTAAAATTATAAGCAGCCTAGTATTCTTTTTGATGATGGGGATAACTGAGAGTCATTGAGTTGCAGATAACCCAAAAGACCATGGATGGGCTCAAAGATGGTATGAGTAGGTTATAGAGTATCACCAAGAAAAAACAGAATTTCACCTAATATAGGGCTCTACCAATAAAAATTATTTAACTGAGAGGAGGCAAGTCAGTTGTATAATGTGAGCAAGTGATAACCAATCAATATTCTTCATTGGTATCTATGTAAAATCAAAAGATCTAGAGGAAGAAGGCCCTTGGAATGTGAATTCTCTGTGCAATATTTATGGTGGAGAAGGGAGAATGTTACTTAGAAAGGGAAGACATACATTGTCCTGGACTCACTATTGGAGAGGATATCATAAGTGATGAAACTATAGATTCATTAATGCATTGAAGAAACCTTCTTACTTTGATGTTTTTAAATAGGAGATAGCATCATATTTTGTTTTGTTTTTATAAAGCTTTTTTATTTTTACCAATTACATATAATAACAAATTTCCCATTAAGTTCCCATCCTGATTCCCAGAGCTGGCAAGTAATTGTCTGGGTTATAGAAATATTATCATGCAAAACATTTCCATATTGTTCATTTTTGTAAGAAAATAATCATATAAAATCATCCTCCCCCCACCAAAAAAAAAAAAAAAACAACCATAGACTGAGAACCATAGACTTTTATCTGCATTCTATCTCCAATAGTTCTTTCTCTAGGAATGGATAACATTTTTTGACATAAATCCTACAGAATTGTCCTGGATCACTGTATTGCTGAGAGTAGCTAAGTCTTTCACATTAGATCATTACACAATATTGCTGTTACTGTGTACAATGTTCTTCAGGTTCTGCTTTTTTCACTCTGCATCACTTCATGTTGATCTTTCCAGCTCTTATTGAACTCATACTATTCATCATTTCTTAAAGAACAATAGTTTTCTATTACCATCATAAACCACAATTTGGTCAGCCATTCCCCAATTGATAGATATCCCTTAGATGTTTTGCCACCACAAAAAGAGCAAGTATAAATATTTTTGTGCAAGTCCTCTATTCCCTCCTTTGTTTTATCTCTTTGGGATAAAGACCTAGAAGTGTATTGCTAAATCAAAGGGCATTGATTCTTTTAAATCTCTTTAGGTATAGTTCCCAATTGCACTCCAGAATGGTTGAATCAATTCAAAAATCCACCAACAATGTAGTAGGGTCCCAATTTGACCACATTCCTTCCAATATTGGTCACTTTCTTTCCTGTCATATTGGCAAATCTGATAGGTGTGAGGTGGTACCTCAGAGTTGTTTTAATGTGCATTTCTCTAATTGAGAGTGATGTAGAACATTTTTTTCATATGATTATTGATAGTTTTGAATTCTTCATCTGAAAATTGCTCAATCATATTCTTTGATCACTTGTCAATTGGGAAATAGCTTGTATTATGAATTTGACTTAGTTCTCTATATATTGAGAAATGAAACTTTTATCAGAGAAATTTGTTATGAAAAAAATTACCCCTCTAATCTTAGCTACATTGGTTTTATTAGTACAAAACTTTTTAGCTTAATATAGTCAAAATTATTCATTTTTTTATTTGGTAATATTCTCTACTTCATGCTTGGGCCAGTAACTGTCAACCCCAAAGCACACTATTTAAAGTACTAAGGAAATATGTGGTGAGGTCTAGAACTCTAGCCCAGGTCAATTGTGCTGCACAGCCTAATAATCTGTGTGGACCCACAGCAAAGTCAGGAGTCCCAGCCCAAGCTTGTAATGAGAACATAGATCCCAGTTTGGGGCAGTTGGTAGACCATGAGCTGTAGCCCCCCACTATCCCTGACAGGGAGAGTCTCTAGGGTACTGACTTGAAGCAGTTGGCTGACCCTTGCCAAAACTCAAGTCAGTGCCTCAGGACAGGGAAGTGTGTTGTTTGCTGTGTGCCTGAACTGATCTAGGCCAGTGTGAGACCAAAAGTTTACACCCAAGCCTGAAGCTAGAATTTGAGCTATCATCAAGCTCAGGCAGTAATTGAATCAGTAGTGGGAGGTCACTCTCACAGTTCCCAGCCCACAGTCCATTATACCAGTGTGGAAGAGCTAAAATTTCCATAAACACAAAAATGAAGCTAAAGATAGCAATAAGAAAGGAATGAAGTTTAAGAAGATGCCTTAACCACCCAGAGAACAGAGCCTACCTTTAAAAACACTGGGTAAATGGGTAAGCATTAAAAAAAAACCTAAAAACTAAAAAAAAAAATACACCTAACTATAGAGAATTTTTATGGAGACAAAGATCAAGACATGGACACAGAAAGTGACAGTGAAAGCAAAGCAAACACACTCAGAGTCCAAAAGAAATATATGAATTGGACTCATATTCTAGAAAGGCTCAAGAAGAATTGAAAAAATCAATTAAAAGGGCAGAGGAAAATGGGGAAGAGAAATGAAAGCAATGAAAGAAGAAATGAGTCAAATAAAAAAAAGGCTCAAAAGTTGATGGAGGAAAATAATTTCTTTTTTTTATTTCTTTTTTTTTATTTCTTTTTTTTATTCTTTTTTTTATTTTATTTTTTTTATTTTTAATATATTTTATTTGATCATTTCCAAGCATTATTCGTTAAAGACATACATCATTTTCTTTTCTTCCCCCCCCCACCCCCCATAGCCGACGCGTAAGTCCACTGGGCATTAGATGTTTTCTTGATTTGAACCCATTGCTTTGTTGATAGTATTTGCATTAGAGTGTTCATTTAGAGTCTATCCTCTGTCATGTCCCCTCAACCTCTGTATTCAGGCAGTTGCTTTTTCTCAGTGTTTCCACTCCCATAGTTTATCCTTTGCTTATGAATGGTGTTTTTTTCTCCTGGATCCCTGCAAGTTGTTCAGGGACATTACACCGCCACTAATGGAGAAGTCCATTACGTTCGATTATACCACAGTGTATTAGTCTCTGTGTACAATGTTCTCCTGGTTCTGCTCCTCTCGCTCTGCATCACTTCCTGGAGGTTGTTCCAGTCTCCATGGAACTTCTCCACTTTATTATTCCTTTTAGCACAATAGTACTCCATCACCAACATATACCACAGTTTGTTCAGCCATTCCCAATTGATGGGCATCCCCTCATTTTCCAGTTTTGGGCCACCACAAAGAGCGCAGCTATGAATATTTTTGTACAAGTCTTTGTGTCCATTATCTCTTTGGGGTACAGACCCAGCAGTGCTATGGCTGGGTCAAAGGGTAGATATTCTTTTGTTGCCCTTTGGGCATAGTTCCAAATTGCCCTCCAGAATGGTTGGATCAGTTCACAGCTCCACCAGCAATGAATTAATGTCCCTATTTTGCCACATCCCCTCCAGCATTCATTACTTTCCTTTGCTGTTATGTTAGCCAATCTGCTAGGTGTGAGGTGATACCTCAGAGTTGTTTTGATTTGCATCTCTCTGATTATAAGAGATTTAGAACACTTCTTCATGTGCTTATTAATAGTTTTGATTTCTTTATCTGAGAACTCCCTATCCATTTCCCTTGCCCATTTATCAATTGGAGAATGGCTTGATTTTTTGTACAATTGATTTAGCTCATTATAAATATGAGTAATTAAACCTTTGTCAGAGGTTTCTATGAAGATTTTTTTCCCAATTTGTTGTTTCCCTTCTGATTTTAGTTATATTGTTTTTGTTTGTACAAAAGCTTTTTAGTTTGATGTAGTCAAAATTATTTATTTAGGAAAATAATTTCTTAAAAATTAGAATTGGGCAACAAGAAGCTAATGACTTCATGAGACATCAAGGAACAATAAAATAAAATAAATGAAAAAAAATGAAGAAAACATGGAATATCTCATTAAAAACAAAATTGACCTGGAAAATAGATCCTAGAGAGGCAATTTTAGAATTATTGGACTATATGAAAGCTATGATAATAAAAAGCTTGAACATCATAATATGATATTATCAAAGAAAACTGCTCAGATTCCATTGAATAAATATAGAATAGAATAGAAATTGAAAGAATTCACAGATCACCTCCAGAAATAAATCCTCAAATGACAACATCCAGGAATACTATAACTAAATTCAAGAGCTTCCAATCCAAGGAGAAAATAATGGAACCAGCTGTAAAGAAATAATTCAAAAACCATGAAGCAACAATCAGGATCACATAGGTTTTAGGAGCCTCCACATTAAGGAATTGGAAGGCAAAGAATATGATATTCATCAAGGTGAAAGATCTAGATGTACAACCCAGAGTCACCTACCCAGCAAAACTGAATATATTCTTTCAAAGGAAAAAAAATATCTTCAATAAAATAGAAGATTTCCAATCATTCCTGGGGAAAAGATCAGTCCTAAATAGAAAATTTGAAATCCAAACACAAGACCAAAGAGAAGCCTAAAAAGGTAAATAAGAAAGAGAAAATTTAAAGGACTCCATAAGATAAAATTGTATGTATTTCTACATGGTAAGAGGATATTTGCAATTATTAAAAATTCCTATAAGTAGTTGAGCAGTTAGAAGGAGTATAATTAGACAGAGGGTGGGGAACTACATTGATTAGGATGATATAATATTTTTAAAAATCAAGGGTGAAAGAGTGTGAAAAGGGGGATTGAACTGAGAGAAAAGGAAAGGGAGAGATGGAATGGGGTAAATTACCTAACATAAAAAGATGTGAAAAATTATTACAGTGGAGGGTGTATAAGGGTGATTATGAATAATACTTAAATTTCACTTTCATCATAACTGGCTCTTCTCTATAAAGAAGTAAGAGGGCAATAAGACAAGGGAAATTGAATGGTAATAGGAGGGAGGGAGAAAAGCAGGGTATTAAAAAGGAAAAACACTGATGAGGAACAAAATGAAAGGAAAAAGAGGAGGATCAAAAAGATAAAATAAGATGGAAGGGAATGCACAGTTGGTAGTCATTACTCTGAATGTGGATGGAATGAATTCATCCATAAAACAGAAGTAGATAACAGAGTAGATTAAAAATCAGCATCCTACTATATGCTGTTTATAAGAAATACATTTGAGGCAGAGTGACACACAGGGTAAAGGTAAGGGGCTATAACAGAATGTACTATAAATCATCTAAAGTAAAAAAAGTAATAGTAGACATCATGATCTCAGACAAAGCTAAAGAAAAATAAATTTGATTAAAAGAGATAAAGAAGGAAATTATATTTTCTAAAAATTACTATAAACAATGAAGTAATATCAATACTAAACATATATGCACTAAATGGTATAGCCTCTAAAATTTTAATGGAGAAATTAAATGAACTTCAGGAAGAAATAAACAGTAAAACTATACTAGTGGGGAAACTCAGCTTTCCTACTTTAAGATCTAGATAAATCTAACAAAAAATAAATGAGAAATAAGTAAAGGAAGTGAATGAAATCTTACAAAAGTTAGAATGAGTGGTTCTCTGGAGAGAAATAGATGCCAATAGAAAGGAATACACCTTCTTTTCAGCAGTATATGGCTTTTAAATAAATATCTGATAATCTAGGTTAAGTGGAAAAAGATTTACAAAAATACAAATTGCCCACATTAACAAAAGAGGAAATAGATTATTTAAATAATTCAATATCAGAAAAAGAAATTGAACAAGCCATCAGTGAACTCACTAAGAAAAAGAAACCCCAAGGACCAGATGGATTTGCAAGTGAATTCTATCAATATTTTAAGAACAATTAATCCCAATACTGAATAGACTATTTGGGAAAATAAGCAGAGAAGGAATCCTACCAAATTCTTTTTTATGAAACTAATATGGTACTCTTACCTAAGCCAGGAAGAATAAAAGCAGAAAAAAATAGATCAGAATTAATTCATCAATAATCAGAGATGCAAAATATTTAAATAAGATACTAGCAAGAATACAGCAATATATGCCAAGGATCATTCACTATAACAATGTGGGATTTAAAAAAGGAATGCAGGGCTGGTTTAATATTAGAAAAAACTATCAGCATAATTGACACTATCAATAACCAAATTAAGCAATCATGTCATTATCTCAATAGATTCAGAAAAAGCCTTTGAAAAAATACATCAATTCCTATTAAAAACATTAGAAAGCATAATAATAAATGGGCTATTCCTTAAAATGATAAGAAGTATATACATAAAACCTTCAGCAAGTGTCATCTGTAATGAAGATAAGTTAGAAGCCTGCCCAATAAGACCAGGGGCAAAGCAAGAAAGCTCATTATCACCACTATTATTTAATATTGTATTAGAAATGATAGTTTTAGCAATAAGGAAAGAAAAAGGAATTGAAAGAATTTAAAAAAGCAATGAGGAAACTAAATTATCACTTTTCACTGATGATATGATGGTATATTTAGAGAATCTTAGAGAATCAATTTAAAAAATTAGTTGAAATAATTAATAACTTTAGTAAATTTGAAGGATACAAAATAAGTCCACATAAATCATCAGTATTTCTGTATATTACCAACAAAGTCCAGGAGCAAGAGTTAGAAGGAGAAATTCTATTTAAAATCACTCTAAACAATATAAATTACCTAGGGCAAGCCAAAGCAAACACAGGAATTATATGAACACAATTACAAAATACTTTTGATACAAATAAAGTCAGATCTAAACAAATGGAAAAATATTAATTTTTCATGTGTAGGCTGAGCTAATGTAATAAAAATGACAATTATACCTAAATTAATTAATTTATTTAGAGCCATGCCAATCAAACTACCAAATTATTATTGTATAGAACTAGAAAAAAATAATAAAATCTATTTAGAACAAAAGATCAAGAATATCAAGATAACTAATGAAAAAAAATATGAAGGAAGGAGGTCTAGCACTACCTGATCTCAAACTGTATCATAAAACAGCAATCATCAAAACAATTTGGTATTGGCTAAGGAATAGAAAGGTAGATCAGTGGAGTAGATTAGATATACAATATACGAGGAGAGTAAATTACCTTAGCAACCTAGTGTGTGATAAACACAAAGATCCCAGCTTTTGGATTAAGAATTCACTCTTTAACAAAAACTGGGAAAATATGAAAACAGTATGGCAGGAGCAAGGTATAGACCAATATCTCAACCCTATACCAAGATACAGTCAAAATGGATATATGATCTTGATATAAAGAGAAATATACCATAAATCAATTAGGGGAATGCAGAATAAATTACCCTGAATATCTTTGGAGAAGGGGAGAATGTATTGCCAAACAAGAGATAGAGAGTATTTTAAGATAAAAATGAATAATCTTGTTTACATTAAATTTAAAAGCTTTTGCATAAACAAAAATAATCTGACCAAGATTAGAAAGAAAACAAACTGGGGAAAAAATTATAACAAATGTCTCTGAAAAAGGGTTAATTTCTCACATTTATAATATGATAGAGGCTGGCACTAGAGAAAAAGTGCCAAACTGAGGAGTATGTGAAATTGATCACCTTGATGAGGGAGGGGCCCCAGGAGTGAATTTCCCGAAGAGAGAAGACTCTGGCTGGGAGAGCAGTGAGGGTCTCTCTGTCCTGAGATGTCAAAGAGAGAAGGTGGATAAAGACTTTTTCCGGAGGGTTACCCATTTTTCATGCTGGTGACTGGAAATTTCTCCCCCAACACTTCCCAATTGAAGGGACTTTCTGAAAAGAAACCTGAGCAGACTTTACCTCAGCTCCTGTTGCCCAGGGATGAGTCAACCTGACTTTCTCTCAGGGGGCTCAGGCTGCCAAGGCCTGAGTTTCCCCACAAACTTAAGGAGGGAGGAAAAGGGTTTAGACAGAGACAGGGACCCTGTTTTCCCATATTCCTTTTCCCATTCTTCCCTGCCTATTATTTCCTTTTGTATTACTTCATTGGGTTAACATTAAAAAGTTATCTGTTCCCCAAGCTGAGACCTTTTGGGTCTCGAGTAGTGGAGGGTGGACAAGAGGGACAAGAGGGAATTGGGGAGAGCAGCTTTAGCTAAGGAGGGAAAGCAGAAGGGGGAAAATCTTCAAACCCCCTCTCCTCTCTCTGAGCCAACCCATTATATCTGCTGTCTCCCCTGCACCCCGCTTTGTGGAGAAGGGAGTTCTCTTCTCTTACCCTCTCTCTCTCATACCAAAATTCCAAACCTTCCTTTGGGGGTACATCCCTTCCTCTTTTTTTAGAACAATAAAGAACTAAATCACATTTATAAGAATACAAGTCATTTCCCAATTGACAAATTATCAAAAGATATGAATAAGTAATTCTCAGATAAAGAAATCAAAGCCATTAATAATCATATAAAAATGTTCTAAATCACTCTAGATTAGAGAAATGCAAATTAAAACAACTGTGAGATACCACCTCACAACTATCAGATTGGCCAATTTGGCAGTAAAGGAAAATGGTAAACATTAGAGGGGATGTGACAAAATTGGGATAATAATTCATTGTTGGAAGTATAAACTGATCCAACTATTCTGGAGGAAACAGAGGGCTATAAAATTGTGCATACCCTTTTATCTGGTAATTCCACTACTAGGTCTGTATGCCAAAGAGATAATAAAAAGGACAAAGGATCTACTTGCACAAAATATTTAGCTGCTCTTTTGTGGTGGCAAAGAATTGGAAATTAAGGACATGTCCATCAATTGGGGAATGGCTGAATAAACTGTAGTAGATGATGATGATAGAATACTATTGTGCTATAAAAAATGAACAGGATGATTTTAGAAAAAGCTGGAAAGAAACTCCTTCTGGGTAAGCATGGCATCAGTCTAGAAGTGGGACACTTCCCCTCCTCAGACCCATCAATATAGTAGTAGTAGTAGTCTCTCGGTAACCGAGAATGACAATTGTATTTGTGCATTATCATCTATTGATGTACCCTCATGTGACTTTGAAGTCCAAAGGCTGAGGCTCAGAGTTTGTGGCACACGGGGCCTGGGACGCCAGTTGTTATAGGAGGTGCGGCTGTGGCCTGGTGTCGGCGTTCATGCGCAGCGGCAAGACGTCGACATCGCTCATCTTCAAAGGTGAAGGCGGCATGGTGAATGTGGGTTTGCCAGCTGCTTCTGTCAGAGGCAACGAGTTCTAGCTGCTTTGGTGTGATGCCAGCCCACTTGAAGTTGGACTTTAGCTGATCCTTGAATCTTTTCTTTGGTCGGCCTTGTTTCCTGAGTCCAGCTGACAGTTCACCATAGAATACCTGTCTTGGTATTCACTGTGGGTCCATGCGGATGACGTGTCCAGACCATCTCAGCTGAGTGTTGAGGACCATGACTTCGATGCTGATGGAGTTGGCTCTGTCGAGGACTTCCTGATTGGTGATTCAGTCCTGCCATCAGATCCTCATGATTGACCGGAGAGAGCGTTGGTGGAATTGCTCCAGCTATTTCATGTGCTTCCAGTACAGTGTCCATGTCTCACAACCGTACAGGAGCGGCTGAGGACCACTGCGTTGTACACTTTGAGCTTCATCGCAGTGCTTACACTGCTGTGTTGGAGGACTTTGAAGCTCAGCCTCCCAAGTGCCTGGCTAGCCTTTTGCATCCTGGCAATCTCATGGTCTAGGGACCCGTTTTTGGCGATGGTGCTGCCCAGGTACTTGAAAGTGCTGACGTTGGAAAGCTGCATGCCATCGATTGTAATGCATGGCTGGTTCATTGGCCTCCCTGGTGCGGGTTGGAAGAGCACTTCTGTTTTGCTGAGGCTGATAGTCAGGCCAAACAGTTTTGTTGCGGTGGAGAACCTGTCTGCAATGGTTTGAAGATGATTTTCTTGGTGGGCCATGAGACCACAGTCATCTGCAAAGAGAGCTTCCAGGAGTAGTCTCTCTGTTGTCTTTGTTTTTGCAGTCAGGCAGCGAAAGTCGAATAGTGAGCCATCCAGTCAGTATTTGATGTAGATGCCCAGGTTTAGATCCATCACAGCATGTCGTAATACTTGGGTGAAAAATAGGTTGAATAGCACCAGAGCAAGGACACAGCCTTGTTTCACACCATTGGAGATGTTAAAGCGATTGGAAGTCTCTCCACCAGATAGGACTTCCCCTATCATGTCGACATGAAAGAGCTGGATCAGTTTGATGAATTTTGCTGGGCAACTGAGCTTGCTGAGGATCACCCACAATGCGTCCCTGTTCACTGTGTCGAACGCCTTAGTTAGGTCTATGAAGACAATGTAGAGACTCATGTTCTGCTCAAGGCATTTTTCCTGCATTTGCCTCACCGTGAAGAGCATGTCGATGGTACTACAATCTGGTCAGAAACCACATTGTGATTCAAGCAGGTTCTGCTCTGAAACAAATGACAGGAGTCTGTTGAGTATAACACAGGCGAGGATCTTTCTGGCAGTGGAGAGTAGTGAGATGCCTCTGTAGTTGTCACAGGCTGCTCATGCGCCTTTGTTCTTGTATAGGGCTATGATGGAGGCATCTCTGAGCTCTGGGGGCATGTCTTCCTCTTCCCATATGCTGGTCAGCACTATGTGGAATGCCTGGAGTGCCTTCCCTTTAAGGCCTTGTACACCTCGGTTAGGATCCCGTCTTTACTGGGTGCCTTGCCTGTACTCATTTGTTTAATGGCTTTTTGGACTTCTATTGAAGGAGGGATGTCAAGTTGCTCGGTGGTGAGGTTTTGGGGGATTTGGTCAAATGCCCTTTAGTCAACTGAAGAAGGTAGGTTGAGAAGCTGACTGCAGTGTTCTTTCCACCTGTTGCTGATGCCTTTTTTGTCTTTTATGAGAGTGTCACCATCAGAGGATAGCAAGGGGGTGGTGGCGGGTTTTAATGGCCCATAGACAGTCTTGAGGGCACTGAAAAATTGTAGTTTTTCATATCAGCAAAGCACTGGATTTCTTCTGCCTTTTTTTCCCACCATTGGTCTTGCATCTTCCTGATCTCACACTGCACCATAGCTTGAAGAGACTTGAATCTGTCCTTTTTAGGAGCAGAGTTTGGGTTATTTTGCTAATCCATAAAGGCTTTGTTCTTTTTGCTCAATAGGTCTTCAATAGCAGTGTTGTTCTCATCAAACCAGTCCAGGTGGTTGTGTTGCTTGGGGCCTAGGACTGCTTTTGATGTTTCTGTCACTGCATCTCTGAACTGGTTCCATTTCTCGGTTGAGCTTCCAGTGAGTGGTCCCTTGGCAGACAGCTTGTCATCCAGGAAGGACTGGAATGTTTGCAGATAAAATGGATATCTGAGACGACTCATGTTGCAAGATGCGCGAACTGTCTGGGCACATTTTGGATGGCAACACGCAATGAGCATTTGAAGAGTCGCTCTAACCAAACGGTGGTCTGTCCAGCATTCAGCTCCTCTCATGGCTCTGGTGATCTTTACATCCTGGATGTCTTGCCGGCATACAATGATGTAGTCAATGAGATGCCACTGTTTTGGGTGCATCCACGTTGTTTTATATTTGTTCGCCATTCTGAACACAGTGTTGGTAATGGTGAGTTCAAACTCTGAGCATTTGCTGAGTAGCAGTAGGCCATTGTTGTTCATTTTGCCCACGCCGTGTTTGCTGAGCACTCCTTCCCATCTTTCATGGTCCTGGCCAACGCAGGTATTAAAGTCTCCCAGTAGTATCAGCTTGTCATTTGTAGGCACTGAGTGCAGGACGGCACTCAAGTCAGAGTAGAACTGCTCGATGGTCTCCTCTGTGCTGCTCAGTGTTGGGGCATATGCGCTGATGGTTGTGGCATACCAGTCTTTGCTGAGAGGTAAATGGATCTTCATGAGCCTCTTGCTGATGCCCACAGGCATGTCTGGCAGCTGTTTAAGCAAGCTGGTCTGATAGCCAGACCAACATGGTGGATTCTGTCTTCAATTGTGGCTCTACCTTTCCAGAAGAAGGTTTATCCAGTGGTGGGTTCGATGAGTGATCCTTCTTCTGGCAAGCATGATTCGCTGAAGGCTGCGATGTCGATGTTATATTGTGCCAGTTCTTTACCGATTAGAACTGTTCTTCTCTCAGGTCTTGGTATCTCTCTATCAAGTAATGTTCTGATGTTCCATGCTCCTAGTAGTAGTTTCTTTGTATTTTGTTTTCTTTGATTTTGACCGCTTAAAGGGATGACCCGCCAGCCACGGTGTGCTGACCGGGTGTTTGTAGGGCAGACAATGTTTGGGACACCTTTCCTAGTCCCCTCCCCTAATTAGGGTGTGCAGTGTTGTCCTAGAGAAGGCTGCTCAGTCGCCTAGGATGCTGCCGAATGTCTCTGCTGCCTGGGTACAGAGCCGAACAACCACTAGTCCGTAGATCACAGGATCATGATTACAACTGCCAGTGGTCACCTCCACCTGTTGCTTCACCACTCCCCAATCGCTGCAGGTCTTAAAGAGGGTGGGTGGGGTTAGTATAGATGAGCGTGCACAAAGACACTTGTATGTGAAGGAGATTTAAGTGGAAAAGTCGATGCACAGAGACAGTCCCACTCTCTCGGCGTTGGAAGCCTGGGTCCAGTGGCATGAAAAATCGTTACACCTAGAGACTTCCTCAGCTGCATTGGATGGCCGTGTTGTCTTTTGTGCTCCAACACTCCCTAAGCACTCCACAGTGCTTTGCTGCATCGCCATCTCAGCCGTTGAACCTTCTTAATGTTTTATTCAGTCTGTTAGGTTGAAGCAGTCTTCACATGCTGGGTGAGTAAAGCCTTAGTTCACCAGGGGTCTATGACCTGATGGCTACCCTCACAAGGTTTAGCTGGCCTGTCGAATCCATTGCCCGGGGAAGGCCACTGCCACATGCTAGCAACTACTAGGAGCCACAAGTGAGAGTTGGGTGTCAGGTCAGGGTCAGAGGCTGGAGAGCTGACCTAGGAGGGCACAACAAGCCCAACATACCAGAGATACTACTCCTCCCTGAGAACCCCATACACCCCTGACCCACAAATATAGATGACCTAAAAAGACGCCCAAACAACATCTTCATAAGAATGAAGGGACTCTACAGTAGGGCACAGCATTGAAGGTACATGGGACTTGGGCATTTCCACACTACAAGGGAGTGAAAAATATCCCACCCAAACTCAAGCTGATCTACCCTCCCCCACCCCACCTACAGAGCCAAGTTAGAGTCAGCACATGCCAGAATAAACAAATGATTGAAGGGCACCTCTGTAATGAGCAAGGGGCAGCTCTAGGTCTTGGGAGCTGACTAATACCATCAAGGACCTACCCCTGAGGGCAGTTACACTCAAAATGCAGGCAGATGGGAAGGGCAGCGCAGACCTTGGGTGCCCCTGGGAAAGGTAGACAGTTGTGGAGATTCAAGTGCTTGTCTCAAGCAAAAGGCTTTTTCCTTAGCCCCATATACAGAGAGCCTGCCCTCCTCACTCAGATTTTGACTGGAAAGGGAAGGAAAAACAATGTCAAACAGTGCCCAGGAATAATTTCCCAACACCAAGAAAAACGGGTTGACGTTGGATAATTTTTGTGGAGGAAAAATACAGACTACAGAGGAAATAGCAGAAGATGAAATCCAAATATATGCTCCAAAACTTTACAAAAGAAATGGAAATTGTCCACAGACTCTGGAAGAATTTAAATTGGAGCTTATCAAAAAGATGGAAGCCTTCTGGCAAGATGAATGGGAAATAGTTCAAAAAGAAAATGAAAAAAATTATAGTAGCGAACCAAAAAATTATAGCTGAAAATCAAAAGGTTAAAGCAGAAAACCAGGCCTTACAGACCAGAACTGAGCAACTGGAAACCAACGATCTTGCAAAACAGCATGAATTTATGAAGCAAAGTCAAAAGACTGACAAAATAGAAGAAAACATAATATATCTCACTGACAAGGTGACAGATCAGGAAAACAGAGGAAGGAGAGACAATATGAGAATCATTGGTCTACCTGAAAAACCAGAAATAAACAGAAACCTTGACATCTTACTACAAGAAATTATCCAAGAAAATTTCCCTGATGTACTCAAACAAGGGGGGAAAATAGACATTGCAAGAGTTCATAGAACACCCTCTATATTAAATCCCCAAAAGACAACTCCCAGGAATGTAATTGCCAAATTCCAGAGCTTGCAAGCTAAGGAGAAAATTCTATAAGAAGCAAAAAAGAGACAATTCAGATACCAAGGAGCACCAATCAGGATCACCCAAGACCTGGCAGCTTCTAAACTAAAGGACCGCAAGTCCTGGAACATGATATTCAGAAAGGCAAGAGAACTGGGTCTTAAACCAAGAATCACTTATCCATCAAAACTGACTATATACTTCCAGGGGAAAGTATAGGCATTCAACAAAATAGAAAGTTTCCAAGTACTTGTAAATAAAAGACCAGAACTAACTAGAAAGATAGATATCCAAACACAAAGAGCAAAAGAAACATGAAAAGGTAAATAAGAAAAAAGAGGGAAAAGGAGAAAAATGTTTTCTTCTTTTATTCAAACTCTTTTTTAAGGGCTACAATGAGATCAAATTAAAGATATTAATATATGGGGAAAATGTTATTTGTAACTCTCAAAACTTGTATTCATTATAATAGTAATTAGAAGAATCATTCATGGGAAAAGATTGGTGCATTAAGGGATATAAGATGTTATGCAAAAAAGAAAAAGGGTGGGGGGATCTATGATGGTACCAAGAGATACTTTAAGGAATAAAATAAATACAATAATCTTTTTCACAGAAAGATACATATGGGAAGGAGAGGGGAAGAATACTCTTATACGAAGTAGAGGAAAAGATTGCTAATAGGTAATACTTAAACCTTACTCTCAGTGAAATCAACTCTGAGAGGGAAGAGCATCCAGATCAATTGGGATTTTGAATTCTATCTTATCCTACAGGGTAAGAGAGAAGGTAAAACTAAGGGGGGTTGGGGTGAGGGAGTACAAAAAGGGAGGGAATGATAAGGGGGAAGGAACTTAATAGGCCCTAAAAAAAAGAAGGGAACAAAAAGGGAGGGACCATAAAGGGAAGCATATCAAGGGGGGGGGGATTAGCGGTATTGATTAAAAGTAAACCACTGGTTTAAAAGGATAAAGCAAAAGAAGAAAGGACAGAACTAGAAGAGGATATCAAAATGCTAGGGAATTCACAAGTGACAAATCATAACTTTGAATGTGAATGAGATGAACTCACACATAAAAAGTAGACAAATAGGAGAGTGGATTAGTATCCAAAACTCTACCATATGTTGTCTCCAAGTAATACACATGAGGCGAGTAGATACTCACAAGGTCAGAATTAAAGGTTGGAGCAAGACCTATTGGGCCTCAACTGATAGAAAGAAAGCAGGAGTTTCAATCATGATATCTGACAAAGCCAAAGCAAAAATAGACCCGATTAAAAGGGAGTATAGACAATGAGGAAATATCACTAATCAACATGTATGCACCAAATTGAATAGCACCCAAATTTCTAATGAAAAAACTAGTATAATTGAAGGAGGAAATAGATAGTAAAACTATACTAGTGGGAGACCTGAACCTTACACTATCAAATTTAGATAAATCACATAAAAAAAAATAAGAAAGCAGTATAAGAGGTGAATGAAATCTTAGAAAAATTAGAGTTAATAGATATATGGAGAAAAATAAATAGGGACAAAAAAGAATATACCTTATTTTCAGCAGCACATGGCACATTCACAAGGATTGACCATATACTGGGTCATAAAAACATGGCATACAAATGCATAAAAGCAGAAATAATAAATGCAAACTTTTCATATCCTAAGGCAATAAAAATATTGATCAGTAAGTGTAAATGGAGAGCCAAATGAAAAATTAATTGGAAATTAAATAATACGATACTCCAAAACCAGTTAGTTCGAGAACAAATCATAGAAACAATTTATAATTTCATCGAGGAAAATGACAATGGTGAGACATCCTTTCAAACCTAATGGGATGCAGCCAAAGCAGTACTCAGAGGAAAATTTGTATCCCTGAGTGCATATATTAACAAACAAGGGAGGGCAGAGATCAATGATTTTGACATGCAAATCCAAAACTTGAAAGTGAACAAATTAAAAATCCCCAGAAGAAAACCAAATTTGAGATCCTAAAAATTAAGGGAGAAATTAATAACATTGAAAGTGATAGAACTATTGAACTAATAAATAAGACTAGAAGCTGGTATTTTGAAAAAACAAACAAAATAGACAAATTACTGGTCAATCTAATAAAAAAAAGGAAAGAAGAAAATCAAGTTAACAATATCATAGATGAAAAAAGAGAACTGACATACAAAGAAGAGAAAATTAAGGCAATCATTACAAACTACTTTTGCCCCATTATATGGCAATAAACATGCCAATCTGGGTGATATGGATGAATATTTTAAAAAATATAAATTGCCTAGATTAACAGAAGAAGAAATAGAATTTTTAATAATCCCATATCAGAAAAATAAATCGAACAGGTCATTAAAAAATTCCCTAAGAAAAATTCCCCAGGGCCTGATGGATTCACAAATGAATTCTATCAAACATTCAAAGAACAGCTAATCCCAATATTTAACATTGCACTAGAAATACTAGCAATAGCAATTAGAGAAGAAAAAGAAATTGAGGGTATTAAAATTGGCAATGAAGAGACTAAGCTATAACTCTTTGCAGATGACGTGATGGTCTACTTAAAGAACCCTAGAGAATCTCTAGTGGAAATAATCAACAACTTTAGCAAAGTTTCAGGATACAAAATAAACCCGCATAAGTCATCAGTATTTCTATATATCTCCAACACATCTCAGCAGCAGGAATTAGAAAGAGAAATTCCATTCAAAATCACCCTAGACAATATAAAATACTTAGGAATCTATCTGACAAGACAAACACATGAACTATATGACTTCAACTACAAAACACTTTCCACACAACTAAAACTAGATCTGAGCAATTGGAAAAACATTAACTGCTCATGGGTAGGACAAACTAACATAAAAAAATGACCATCCTACCCAAACTTATCTATTTATTTAGTGCCATACCCATTGAACTTCCAAAAAACTTTTTTACTGGATTAGAAAAAAAACATAACAAAGTTCATTTGGAAGAACAAAAGATCAAGGATATCCAGGGAAATAATGTTAAAAAAAAAAAACAAAGGAAAGTGGCCTTGCAGTCCCAGATCTCAAACTATACTATAAAGCAATTTGAAATTTGAAATTTTAAAACATAAAGTTGACTTGAACAAGTTTCAGGACTTTGTAGATAGCATAATACTTAAGAATGAGACAATGTTCCAATACCTACAACTATACAAATAAACAAATAAAACACTATTTGCAGTCACTAGTGATGATGAAAAAAGAGATTTCTGTTTAATGAATGTAACTGATACAACATTGGGCCTTTCACATTTGACTTTGAAACATTCTTGATGGCCAAATCAGAGGTAGATAGAAGTTTTGAAAGGGCAGCATAAGGGGTTGGCTGAGTAGATCAGTGGATTGAAAGCCAGTCCCAGAGTTGGGAGGTCCTGGGTTCAAATTTGACCTCAGACACTTCACAGCTATGTGACCCTGGCCAAGTCACTTAACCCCCATTAACGGCATTACCACTCTTCTGCCTTGGAACCAATGCTCAGTATTGATTCCAAGATGGAAGATGAGGGTTTTTATTTCAAAATTTTTTAAAAGGAAAGTGGCCTTGCAGTCCCATATCTCAAACTATACTATAAAGCAGTGGTTATCAAAACAATTTGGTACTGGCTAAGAGACAGAGAGGAGGATCAGTGGAATAGACTTGGGGTAAATGACCTCAGCAAGACAGTCTATGGCAAGCCCAAAGAACCCAGCTTTTGGGACAAAAATCTGCTATTTGATAAAAGCTGCTGGAAAAATTGGAAGACAGTGTGGGAGAGATTAGGTTTGGATCAACACCTCACACCCTTCACCAAGATAAACTGAGAATGGGTGAATGACTTAAACATAAAGAAGGAAACTATACATCAATTATGTGAACACAGACTAGTATGCATGTCAGACCTTTGGGAAAGGAAAGATTTTAAAACCAAGCAAGACTTAGAAAGAGCCACAAAATGTAAAATCAATAATTTTGACTATATCAAATTAAAAAGTTTTTGTACAAACAAAACTAATGCATAAAAGGACAAAGGACATGAATTGGCAATTTTCAGTCAAAGAAATCAAAACTATTAATAAGCACGTGAAAAAGTGCTCTAAATCTCTTATCAGAGAGATGCAAATCCAAATAACTCTGAGGTTTCACCTCAAACCTAGCAGATTGGCTAACATGACAGCAAAGGAAAGTAATGAATGCTGGAGGGGATGTGGCAAAGTAGGGACATTAATTCATTGCTGGTGGAATTGTGAATTGATCCAACCATTCTGGAGGGCAATTTGGAACTATGCCCAAAGGGTGATAAAAGACTGTCTGCCCTTTGATCCAGCCATAGCACTGCTGGGTTTGTACCCCAAAGAGCTAATAAGACTTGTACAAGAATATTCATAGCTACGCTCTTTGTGGCAGCAACAATATTGGAAAATGAGGGGATGCCCTTCAATTGGGGAATGGCTGAGCAAATTGTGGTATATGTTGGTGATGGAATACTATTGTGCTCACAGGAATAATAAAGTAGAGGAATTCCATGGAGACTGGAACAACCTCCAGGAATTGATGCAGAGCGAGAGGAGCAGAACCAGGAGTACATTGTACACAGAGACTGATACACTGTGGTACAATCAAATGTAATGAACTTTTCCATTAGTGGCAATGCAGTGATCCTGAACAACTCAGAGGGATATATGAGAAAGAACACTATCCAAATTCAGAGGAAAACTGTGGAAATAATAAACACAGAAGAAAAACAGCTGCTTGATCACATAGGTAGAGGGGGATATGATTGGTGATGTAGACTCTGAATGAACATCCTAGTGCAAAAACCAACAATATGGAAATGGATTCTGGTCAAGGACACATGTAATACCCAATGGAATTGTGCATCAGCTACAGGAGGGGAGGAAATGGGGGAGGGGAGGCAGAAATAGAAAATGATTTTTGAAACCAGGGAATAATGTTTGAAATTGACCAAATTTTAAAAAAGAAATTAAAAAAAAGAAAAAGCTGGAAAGACCTACATGAATTGATGCAGAGTGAAATAAGCAGAATCAGAAGAACTTTGTACAAAGTAGCAGAAACCTTGTGTGAAGATTATCTGTCAAAATTTGGCTACTGTCAGCAATGCAATGACCTGCCACAATCTTGAAAGACTTATGACTGAACACACTTTCCACTCCAGGGAATGAACTATTGGAGTCATCTTTCATATCCAATGTATCTTTGGTTTTATTTTGAGTTTTTAGTTATGTATGACTTTGCTCTTACAATGATAACCAATATGCAAATATATATTGCTTAACAATAAAAATGAAAAAAATTAAAATTTTAAAAAATACTTAGTACAAAACATTCATCCAAAACATACTCTCTCACTAGTTCACACAGAGTTTAGGGGATATTAGTCATACCATAGGGTACTCTTGTGGCAAAGTGATAATACATTTACTAGTTTCTGAAGGGTCTCATTATTCCTTCCTGGAATACTCATATGTTTTTCTTTCTACTTTAGCTTTCTCCTGGGATCTTTGGAGAATCTTGAATCTTCCTTTCCCCAATGCATCCAATGTGCCCTTTTCTCCTGTGTACATTGCCAACATTATATATAAAAATGTCCAAATCTTTTAGGTTTAAATGATACTCTTCTGGTCAGTCAGAGAAAGAAGGATGAAGCTGTTTCTTCCTCCCAATGAATGATTCTGTCTTAAGTGGTTTACTAGAAATCTTCTACCACTAAACTTCCATATATGCAAATATCTGATTATAAATGAGCTTGCTGACTTTAGAAAATCTCCACTATACATGACCAAATCACATAAATCAATACAAATATACTTCATTTCCAATAACACATTATTTCTTCTGATAGCTTTTAAAAACTTCTAGATTGATTAAGTATTTTCTATCTCATATTAGACCTTTGATTATTTACTTGATTTAGTAGGTTAAATTGATTCATAACTCTCTGATTATGGTATAGTGTCTTGTTAGTTAGTTTTTTTTTTTTTTTTGTGGGGTGGGGTGATTCAGCACCTTACTGATTGATTCAACTGATTTCCACTCTTATATAAGTAATGAGCTCTCTGTCATTGTAAGTGTTTAAAGAGTGATGACTAGGGAATTCATGGTTCAGGTAAAAGCTGAACAAGGTACTATATTACCCCTTATAATTTTAGGAATGTTTTCTTTCTCTGAAAAATAAGATTATTTTTTGGGATAGATGTCACTTTCCAAGTCCAATGCATGAGAGACCTTTTTTTCAGTGACAATATTTCACATAAATTCTTTCTGTCCTGAAATGCTTCCCTCTTTATTTTGTTTTCGGGCCTCATTCTGCTGTCAGGTGCTCATCACCAACCTTAGCCTAGAATTTAATATACTAGCATCCTCTCAGCAATGTCACACCCTGTACCTATCAGCCTGGCAATTGTCACCTTCTTGATTGACACCTCTGGAGAGTGTCAGCATATTTTCTGAATGTCAAACTCCAAAGAGTTCAGAACAGTTTGCAAAACTTCCCCACTATGCTAGTTGAGCAGTTTGTTTTTGTTTCTGTTTGACTTGTTTCCTTCACTTTCAACGTGATAGCACCCCATGGTAGCACTGAAAACGTAACAGGCTCAGTATGAGTCCTCAACTGTCCTGAGACAAGAAAGCTCTATTTAGATGTCTTTTGGATTATGTCCCACTTCTCACTAATAGAGAGCACTGATTCAAACAAGGTACACAGCTATGGTATGGGGACAAATCACTTAATTTTGAGTAAGACAATTTGTGCTTGAATAGTGGCTCTACCAGGACCTAGGTATATGATTTTGGGAAACTTCTTTTTATTTCTTAGTCCCTGTTTCCTCATATTTAAAATAAGGAAATTATATTAGTTGATCTCTAAGGTTTACTTCTGGTTCTAAATTGCCATAATCTTCCCAAAAGTTTTAGTTTTTCCATATTGTTCTATATCAATCAATTCCTTCTTCCCCAAATATTATCCCCCAAGGTTATCAGATTCATTACCATTATTTAACAAACACAATATGACATAGTAGATACAGTCTTTGAAGTTAAGAGGAATCAGATTAAAAAGTTTCTCCATAATTTATTATTTGTATACCCTTGGGCCAACTCATTTGTTCCCTCTTTGGACCTCAGTTTACCTATGAAACTAAGGGACTAGTCTAGATGACCTTTATGCTTAATTCTATACCTAAATTATCTATAATGAAGCTTGGTGGGAGTTCTTTTTCTTCAGGAAGTTTCCAAAATATTTAACTGAACAGAAAATATTATTATGCATTCACAATAAGAAAGGTATATCAGATGAGTCAAGATGGCAACGTAGAAGCAGCAAAAGTTCAGACCTCTGAAAACCCTTCCTTACCAATTACAAACTAAATGCTCCTAGGGGATTGAAAATCAAACCTAAAAACAAGACAGAGCCTAGGAACCCTCCTGCTCAACTCAATTTAAAAGGTACTCCTCGAAAAAGCTGGAATTCAAGCACATTCATGTTTAAGGGGAAGGGAGAAGGAAGGCACAGGGCCCTACACACACACACCTAGAGCACTAAGCCTCCAGCAGAAGCTTGAACCTCTGGGCAGGGAAAGGTGCTGGTCTGGAGGGAGAACCTTGTGAGCAAAGCTGTTCCAGTCTCAGAGCATCAAACAGAAGGAGCGCAGAGTGGGCAGCCTAGTTGCAGCAGCAGAGACCCTCCATATTGCTCCCCCCCTTCCAGGAGGTTTTGGCCTCAGGGCACATCCAGCCCAACCCAGAAGGACTTAATCCCATCAACAGTTTTCAGAGGGCAGGAAAGCTCAAGCTCCAACACCCCTCCCCCACAGACTACTGGACTTTAATCCAATCAAAGCCTCCAGAGCACAGGGAAGCAAAAGCTCCAATACTCCTCCCCCACAGACTGCACTGAGAGACTTGCTCACAAAACTCCAAGAGGGAAGACTGACAGAAAAACCCAAGACTAAAAAAAATGTGAGAGGATCAAGAGCAGACAGCTGCAGGAAGTAAAGAAAGGATAAATATGAGCAAACAACAGAAAAAGAAATAAGAAATTAAAATCAACGCTTCTATACAGGCAATGAAAACAGATCAAACAGAACAGAGGTTGCGGGGGTTGCGGGAACAACAAGCAATAAAACAGAAAACCCAGTGAATTAGACACAGGCTTTGGAAGATCTCAACATACAATTCAATACAAAATTAAGAGAGGCTGAAGACAATTGGGGAAAGAATTTAAAAACTAAGATGAATCATCTGGAAACAGAGGCACTTGAACTAAAATGAAAAAATGGTTTCTTGATAGCCAAAATCAACCAGCTTGTAAATGAGGCAAAGGAGATGAAAGTTGAGGCAAAGAAGATAAAAGATGAGGTAAAGAGGATGAAAGATGACCTCCAAATAAATCAGACCAGAAGGAAATAAGTGACCAAAAAGCCAGGGATGAAATCCAGTCTTTAAGAAACAGAATACAATAACTAGAATCAAGTGACTTCACAAGGCAGAAGGACACTATAAAACAAATTCTAAAGAAAGGGGAAAAATGAGGTAAATATGAAGCATCTCATTCACAAAACAGAAGATTTAGAAAATCATTCCAGGAGAGACAATTTAAGAATCATTGGTCATACCAGAAAACCATGACAAAAGGAAAAGCCTGGACATCATACCAAAGGAAATTATCCAAGAAAACTACACTGATATTCTAGAACAAGAGAGAAAAGTGGAGATTGAAAGAATCCACAGATCACCTCCTGTACTTAATCCCCAACAGACAACACTCAGGAATGTTATAGCCAAATTTAAGAACTATGGGACCAAGGAAAAAAATATTAAAAACTGCTAAGAAGAAGTCATACAGAGACCATGGAACCACAGTGAGGATAACACAGGATCTGGTTGCATCTACACTGAAAGACCGAAAGGCATGGAATATGATATTCCAGAAAGCAAGGGAAATAGGTCTACAACCAAGAATCAACTACTCAGCAAAACTGACTATATTTTTAGAGGGGAAAGTGTGGTCATTTAACAAAATAGAAGAATTCCAAGCATTTGTAAAGAAAAAACCAGTCCTGAACAGAAAATTTGATGTCCAAGTACAGAACTCTAGAGAATCATCAAAAGGTAATTAAAAAAGAGGGAAAAAATTTAAGAGACACAATAAGTTAAAATAATAGGTACCCCTATAAGAAAAGAGGTCACTGGTAACTCTTAAATTTTTTTTTATTATCACCAGGGCAGCTAAAAGAAATACACTTAGATGTGTTACAAGGGAATCACTTTAAAAGACTGATATATATTAATTTAAGGTCGCCAAGGAATCAGCTATGTAATTCCTAAATGAAAACTTAAGTCAGCCGTCAATCTTTTATGGAGTTTAATTACAATAGGAGGAAGTAATTAGAGATAGAGAGAGAGAAAAGGGAGAGAAGGAAATAGGGCTTAAATACCCCTTCTGTTTAGGCTGGGCCAAAAGGCCCAAGCCCTTAGATAGCTGGGGCAAAGAAAAGAGATCAGTCCCTATTACTCACGTGACCAAAATGGAGAAACAGTCTCAGAGGCCCCCACCTTCAGCTTCCTTCAGAGCAAGCTTCTCAGAGCCCACACGAACCACACCGACCAACTCCCCAACCACCCCTGGAGTCTTCAGACCCCCTATCTTTAAGGAAACCCTCCAAGTTGCCTCCCCTCAATCCTCACATCTACCAATCACCTGTCCATCAATTTCCCTGTGCCAATGGAGGCTCTAGCTTAACCCAGGACCGCCCAGAGGCTTTGCACATGTCTGTTGAAGGTCATATTTTCAAATGATTAAATCTTTACTCCTTTGCTACAGCCCTTTCTAAATCCTGTTAACCTGAGTAGGGTAGAGATTGGAATAATTAAATTTTGATCTAGGCTGCAGCCCTTACTCAATCCTGTTAGGAATGAATAGGTTGGAGATTGATTCCAAGTATCTCCATTGTATCAATTCTAAAATCAATCATGATTCAAAGAAATTCCTGTTCTATGCTTAAGCATAGGTCAAAGTCCTTTCCATTGTTCAGCAAAAGGGTTTCTGTCCTAAAGTAATCTTAAGAAGGGAAGAGAAGGAACCTCCCATGCCAATGGGGTTCCCATTCCAATAGACTATCAGTAAGAAATTTTCCAAGTATGAAATATCCCAATGGTGAAATTTCCAACATTTATAAGTCTAAGGAAATTTGAGGTTTACAGATGGAACAGTGACGAACTGTATAGGATGAAAGGACAAGACATAAATATGTATATAGATATATGCATGCATAAATACATATATGTATATATATATACACATATATAACTAGAGCTTTAAAAAGAGGCTAATACTAAAAGAAATGGGAAAAGAAACTGAAGTGGGTAAATTTATATGTTACAAAGAAGCACATGGAGGGAGGGTGGAGAACATCAATACTCTAGAAGGGTTAAGAGGTCTTCAAGATAGGAAATACTCAAATCTTAAGTGCATTTAAATTGACCCAAAGAGGGAAGAACAATCCAATCCATTAGGGCAGAGAATTGATTTGCATGCTAAAGGGAAGTAGAAGGGTAAGAAATGGACTAGTGGGGAGGGAAGCAGTACAAGGGAGGGATAGAGTAGGGAGGAAGTTAAAAAGGACTGGAAAGAAAATAAGGGGGAAATAAGAAGGGAAGGGGTAGAAAGGGAAGTAAAATAAGGGTGGGAATTAGGGGAACCAATTTAAAAACAAAATATTGGTGTGGAAGGAAATAGTGAAAGAAGAAAAAGCAGGACTAGGAGTAGAAATCAAAATGCTGGGAAATACACAACTGGTAATCATAACTCTGAATGTCAATGGAATGAACTCACCCATAAAACACAAGAGAATAGCAGAGTGGATTAGAATCCAAAACCCTACCATATGCTGTCCACAAGAAATACACATGAGGAAGGTAGATACACATCAGGTCAAAGAGGATGGAGCCAAATCTATTGGGTATCAACTGATAAAAAGAATTCAGGAGTCACAATCATGATATCTGACAAAGCTAGAGTAAAAATAGATCTGATTAAAAGGGATATGGAAGGTAATTATATACCAATGAAAGGCAGTATAGACAATGAGGAAATATCAGTACTCAACATGTATGCACCAAATGGCATAGCATCCAAATTTCTAAAGGAGAAACTAGTGGAGCTCAAGGATGAAATAGATAGGAAAACTATACAGGTGGGAGACCTGAAACTTCCTCTATCTGAGGAAAGATATCAAACCAAAAAATAAATAAGAAAAAAGTAAGAGAAGTGAATGAAATCTTAGAAAAAATAGAGTTAGTAGATAAGTGGGGAAACATAAATAGGAACAAAAAGGAATACAATTTCTTTTCAGCAGCACATGGTACATTCACAAAATTGACCACGTTTTGGGGCATAAAAACATTGCAAAAAAGTGAAAAAGAGCAGAAATAATAAATGCAACCTTCTCAGATCACAATGCAATGAAAATAATAATTAGTAAGGGTACATGGAGAGAAAAATCAAAAATTAATTGGAAATTAAACAATATGATTCTCCAAAATCAATTAAAGGACAAATCATAGAAACAATAATTTCATTGAAGAAAATGACAATGATGATACATCCTTTCAAAACATATGGGATACAGCCAAAGCCTTACTCAGTGGCAAATTTATATCCTTGAGTTCATATATTAACAAACTAGAGAGGGCAGAGGTCAATGAATTGGGCATGCAAATGAAAAAACTAGAAAGTGAACGAATTAAAAATCCTCAGATGAAGACAAAATTAGAGATCCTAAAAATCAAGGGAGAAATTAATAAAATTGAAAGTCAAAGAACCATTGATTTAATAAATAAGACAAGATGCTGGTGCTTTGAAAAAACAAATAAAATATACAAACTACTGGTCAGTCTAATTAAATAAAGGAAAGATGAAATCCAAATTGACAGATGAAAAGATCAAAGATGAAAAGGGAAACCTCACCTCTAATGAAGATAAAATTATGGCAATCATTAAAAACTATTATGCCCAATTATATGGCAACAAATATGGCAATCTAGATGAAATGGATGAATACTTACAAATATATGTTAGGAAAGAGGAAAGAGGAAGAAATAGATTACCTAAACAACCCCACATCAGAAGAAGAAATTGAACAAGCCATCAAAGAACTCCCTAAGAAAAAATTCCCAGGTCCAGATGGATTCACAAATGAATTCTATCAAACATTCAAAGAACATCTAATCCCAATATTAGACAAAGTATTTGACAGAATAAGCAAAGAAGTTCTACCAAATTCCTTTTACTACACAAATATGGTACTGATTCCAAATCCAGGCAGGTCAAAAACAGAGAAAGTAAAGTATAGAACAATCTCCTTAATGAATATAGATGCAAAAATCTTAAATAGGATATTAGAAAAAAGACTCCAGCAAGTGATCACAAGGGTTATTCACTATGACCAGGTAGGATTCATACCAGGAATGCAAGGAGGTTTGAATATTAGGAAAACCATCCACATAATTGACCACATTACCAAGCAAACTGACAAAAATCACATGATTATCTCAATAGATGCAGAAAAAGCCTTTGACAAAATACAACACCCATTCCTATTGAAAACACTAGAAAGCATAGGAATAGAAGGGCCTTTCCTAAAAATAATACACAGTATTTATCTAAAATCATCAGCAAACATCATCTGCAATGGGGATAAACTAGAAGCCTTCCCAATAAGATCAGGAGTGAAACAAGGATGCCTATTATCTCCTCTGCTATTTAACATTGTACTAGAACACTAGCAGTAGTGATTAGAGAAAGAGAAATTTAGATTAGAGTTGAGAAAGAAATTGAAGGTATTAAAATTGGAAATGGGGAGGCCAAGCTATAACTCTTTTCAGATGATATGATGATCTACTTAAGGAATCCTAGATAATCAACCAAAAAGCTAGTTGAAATTTATCAGCAACTTTGGCAAAGTTGCAGTATACAAAATAAACCCATATAAGGTATCAGCATTTCTATGTATCTCCAACATATCTCAGCAGCAAGAGTTAGAAAGAGAAATTCCATTTAAAATCACCCTACACAATATAAAATACTTAGGAATCTATCTGTGGAGACAAACACAGGAACTATGTGAACACAACTACAAAACACTCTCCACACAATTAAAACTGGATCTAAACAACTGGAAGAACATTGATTGCTTATTGGTAGGATGAGCTAAAATAATAAAAATGACAATCCTACCCAAATTGATTTACTTATTCAGTGCCATACCCATTGAACTACCAAAAATCTTTTATACTGAGTTAGAAAAAAAATAGCAAAGTTCATTTTGAAGAACAAAGCATCAAGAATAACCAGGGAAATCATGAAAAAAATGTAAAGGAAGGAGGCCTTGCAGTACCAGATATCAAACTATTATATAAAGTGATGGTCATCAAAACTATTTTGGTACTGGCTTGGAGACAAAGAGGAGGACCAGTGGAATAGACTTGGGGTAAGTGACCTCAGCAAGACAATCTATGAAAAGATCCTAGCTTTTTGGACAAAAATTCACTATTTGATAAAAACTGCTGGGAAAAATTGGAAGACAGCATGGGAGAGATTAGATTTGGATCAACATCTCACACTGTACATCAAGATAACTCAGAATGGGTGAATGACCTGAATATAAGGAAGGAAACTATAAGCAAATCTATAAGAAAATTAGGTGAACACAGAATATATGTCAAATCTTTGGTAAAGGAAAGACTTTAAAACCAAGAAAAAGCTAGAAAAAATCATAAAACATCAAAAAATAATTTTCATTACAGTAAATTAAAAAAATTTTGTACAAATAAAACTAATGCAACCAAAATTAGAAGGGAAGCAAACAACTGGGAAACAATCTTCATAACAAAAACCTCTGACAAAAGTCTAATTACTCAAATATATAACCAATTGTACAAAAAATCAAGCCATTCTCCAATTGATAAATGGGCAAGGGACATGAATAGGCAAGTTTCAGTCAAAGAAATCAAAACTATTAATAAGTACATGAAAAAGCATTCTAACTCTCTTCTAATCAGAGAGATGGAAATCAAAACAACTCTGAGGTATCACCACAAACCTAGCAGATTGGCTAACATGACAACAGAGTAAAGTAATTGATGCTGGAGGGGATTTGGCGAAGTTGGGACATTAATGCATTGCTGGTATATCTATGAATTGATCCAACTGTTCTGGACGGCAATTTGGAACTATGCCCAAAGGGCATCAAAATACTGTCTGCTCTTTGATTCAACCATAGCACTGCTTGGTTTGTACTCCAAAGAGATAATAAGGAAAAATACATGTACAAGAATATTCATAGTTTCACTCTTTGTGGTGGCCAAAATTTGGAAAATGAGGGGCTGCCCTTCAATTGGGGAATGGCTGAACAAATTGTGGTATATGTTGGTGATGGAATACCATTGTACTCAAAGGAATAATAAAGTGGAGGAATTCCATAGGAACTGGAATGACCTCCAGGAAGTGATGCAGAGCGAAAGGAGCAGAACCCAGGAGACCATTGTACACAAAGACTGTTACATTGTGGTACAATAGAATGTAATGGACTTCATCATTAGTGCAATGCAGTGATCTGAACAACTTGGAGGAATCTATGAGAAACCACTTTCCACAGTCAGAGGAAAAACTGTGGGAGTAGAAACAGAGTAAAAACAACTGTTTGAATACATGGGTAAAGGGGATATTATGGTTGGGGATATAGACTCTAAATGAACATCCTAATGCAAACACCAACAACGTGGAAATAGGTTTAAATCAAGGACACAGGTAACAACCAATGAAATTGCGTGTTGGCTGCAGGAAGTGTGGGTGGAGGGTAGTGTGACAAGGGAATCACTTTAAAAGACTGATATATATTAATTTAAGGTCGCCAAGGAATCAGCTATGTAATTCCTAAATAAAAAAAAACTCAAGTCAGCCGTCAGCCTTTTTTGGAGTAAGAAAGGAATTAGAGATAGAGAGAGAGAAAAAGGGAGAGAAGGGAATAGGGCTTAAATACCCCTTCTGTTTAGGCTGGGCCAAAAGGCCCAAGCCCTTAGATAGCTGGGGCAAAGAAAAGAGATCAGTCCCTATTACTCACGTGTCCAAAATGGAGAAACAGTCTCAGAGGCCCCCACCTTCAGCTTCCTTCAGAGCAAGCCTTCTCAGAGCCCAGGAACTACACCGACCAAAACCTCCTCAACCCTCCTCCAGTCTCCAGACCCTCCTATCTTTAAGGAAACCATCCAAGTTCCTCCCCTCAGTTCTCCCATCTACCAATCACTCTTCATCAATTTCCCTGTGCCAATGGAGGCTCTAGCTTAACCCAGGACCGCCCAGAGGTCTCTGGCTTTTGCACATGTCTGTTGAAGGTCATATTTTCAAATGATTAAATCTTTACTCCTTTGCTACAGCCCTTTCTAAATCCTGTTAACTTGAGTATGGTAGAGATTGGAATAATTAAATTTTGATCTAGGCTGCAGCCCTTACTCAATCCTGTTAGGAATGAATAGGGTGGAGATTTATTCCAAGTATCTCCATTGTATCAATTCTAAAATCAATCAAGACTCAAAGAAATTCCTGTTCTATGCTTAAGCATAGGTCAAAGCCCTTTCCATTGTTCAGCAAAGGGTTTCTATCCTAAAGTAATCTTAAGAAGGGAAGAGAAAGAACCTCCCATGCCAATGGGGTTCCCATTCCAATAGACTATCAGTAAGAAATTTTCCAAGTATGAAATATCCCAATGGTGAAATTTCCAACATTTATAAGTCTAAGGAAATTTGAGGTTTACAGTAGGGAGGGAAATAATATAATTCTTGTTACCAAGGAATAACATTCTAAATTGACTAAATAAATTAACTTAAATAAAATAAAATAAAAGTGAAGGGACAAATAAAAAAAAAAAGAAGGGTATATTAGTTGCAGTAGGCATATGAAGATTAAAAAGTCATTAGCCTTCTGCAAGGAGTTTATATTCTCCTTTGATCCTCCCTGCTTTTGATTCACATTACTTTTGTAGTTCTGCCTAAACAGTAGCAATATTTTTGTTTTTCTTATTTTATAACCTCTGTGTTAGTCTTGTCTTCTTATGTAGATTGTAAGCTGTTTGAAAATAGACTTTAATCAATCTTATCACTCACAAAAATCTATTGTTATGCTGAATTTATAGAAATTTATAGAAAACAATAAATACTGATTGATTAACTTAACAAGTTGTTGTTTTTTTTTTATTCAGGAAAGAGCATTTGTTGATGAGGCATAAGTGGAAAATATTCAAGGCATTTTCAGAGTATCATCAGTATGATTGGATTGAGAGCCAGGCCTAGAGATGGGAGGTCCTAGGTTCAAATCTGGCCTCAGACACTTCCTAGTTGTGTGACCCTGGGCAAGCCACTTGACCCCCATTGACTAGCCCTTAATATTCTTCTGCCTTGGAACCAATACATAACATTGATTTCAAGATGTAAGGTAACAGTTAAGAAAAAGAAGGGAATATTCATGTATGGAAGAAGAGATAAGGTTAAAATAAAAAGCAGGAAGATAGATTCTGGAAGGCCTAGAATACCAAATTAAAAATGGAAATTTATCCTATAAGTAGTAGTGAACCACTAAAAAGACTATTGGGTTTTAAGCTGACACAATATGGTAGCATTTGGTCTTTCAATGGGCACTAACTAAATATTTCAGTTGAATCAGAAAACAGAAGCAACAGAATATCTAGCAGTATCTAGAGAAAATTATACAGTCATGAGTAGCAAGACCAGCTGGCATAGCAAGAGTACCTCACTAGAAGATATTAGTTCTTTGACACTGGAGGTGTCACTTGCTTTCTCCATGTGTCTTTCCCAGATATATGAGATCTCTTTTTGTTTGTGTCCACTATAGGGAAACAGTTCTTTTTTCTCCATTTCTTTTCCTCCTTTCCAGATCCATAATATTTTAATCTTATTCAGGGAATCAGGTGGGAATAACTACCATGTTCCTTCTCCTACAGTTGTCTTAACATCTCTTCACCTTTCTCTTCTTCTGGTTGAATATTGCCTCCCATGTGGCATGGGAGCTCATTAAGACCAGAAATTATTGTATTTTTTAAATTATTATCTGTAATGCTTGTCAAATAGGAAATACTTACATTTTTAGTTCATTCATTCACTCATTCTGTAACAAAAAAGAGATATAACTTATCAGAGGAAGAAATGTTAGAAGTCATTGGTTGCCCATCTAATCTTTTTTTTAGAAACAGAAGCTCTCTATGACACAAATGGTTATCTGATCTCTACTTGAACTCTTCATGTGATTACTTACTTACTGTTCCATTGCTGGATATCTCCAGTTGTTAGAATTTACGTATTTATATTTACTTTAAATTCATCTCTTGATAATTTTTACCTTTTCCTTTAAGTTTTCATATTGGGAGATGCCCATAAAAGGACTTCCTCCCTCCAAATAGTTAGATAGATATACTGAGAGTGACAGAGAAAGAGAGAATGGGAGTGTATTGTTCATGTACTATATGCCAGTGGGAATAGAAATGTAAGTACATAAAGTAGTCTTTACCCTCAGAGAGCTTATACTCTAATAAGTAAAAACGATCCATAAAAATCAGTTTGAAAGGTAAGAAGTAGAAGGGAACTTAAGGAGGCTGGAAAGGAGGTAGAGAAGTTCCGAGAGTGCATTCAGATAGAAATAAAGTGAACATGTCTGGGACCTCACATAAAGTGACAGTTCAGACTAGAAACTCAACACAAGAGCAAGCCTTAGGCAGATGGTACCTGGAGGTTAGTAAGGAAGTAGAGAAATCTGGTGTGTGGAATGATCTATAATTGGCTCTCCTTTTGGTTTCCAGTTATCATAGCTTTTCTCTTTTATGACAATTGGGCAATTGTAAGGAACATAATAGTTTCTCATTATGCTAAAGAAACCAGTGGGGAGGTCTGAATTCCCCTCGGTCACTCTATTGATGTAAGGGCTGAAGTAATAATCAGATTTTCTTTCTCCTTGGAGGAACTAGGCACTAGGTTCCCCAGGTTTTCTTCTCATCCTACAGAATACATCATCACCATTCCCTGAACCTTGTAAATCTTACCTATAAAACATGTTTTCATTCCTTCCTTCTAATGCTTTGTCCTGCTTCACTCAGATAATAACCTCCTAAAAATTTATTGAGCTTTATCAGTTTATAATGACCTCTTCTACCTGGGACCATAGTAGATTTGACCTGTCTTCACCATGCTTTTCAGAGCTTCTTATTGTGTTTCCTCTCAATCAAGTTGACTTAATTTATGTTCTCTTTGCCAGTTTCATTCTTATGCTGCTTTCTGTCTTGTGATACTTTGGATACCAGTCACACAAATGTTCTCCATTGAACACATCAGTTATTGATCAGGAGAACTAATAGTTTGGCAGCTGCTCCCAGAGAATATAAAACACCAGGTATGGACCAGGAACCATCCCCACTCCATGCTCCTTGACACCAGGTGCCTTTTGGGCTCTTTCCTTTGGCAACTTGAATGGCAATTGAACCTCTAGACAATAACTCATATTCAGGAGCAGCTTTTCCTTTAATCATATCTCTGGGAATAGCATATCATTCAGATTTTTGCTATTTTATGAAGTTCTACAACTAAACATGACTAGGAAATAGAATGAAGGTATAGTTACAAATAAATGGGCAAAGGTACAATTTTATGTGGTTTTATTTTTCAGTTAACACAAGGTTTCTATGAAGACTCATAGGGAATTAGATCTAGATCTTAGTCTCTCTAATGTTATTTTGGAATGATCCAGGGAAATTTTTTCTCAGTTTTCAGTGAATATCCAAAGGTCATATTTGGCCAATTTGCAGATATCTCAAACCCCTTGGAATTCATTTTCTCAGCTCTAAGCTTTCATTCTATAATCCCTACTCTTTCCAGAAACTACCTTGTCAGTAGACTCTCTTGGAAAACTTTTCTAAATCTCCTGGCCATGGACTTAGGCCACAAAATTTATTCTCTATAGTTTGTTTTTTGCAAGAAAATCTTTGGGGATTTATACTGACTCATTAATCCTCCACTTGATTTTTAGCCTATCTGACATTACTTATACTTCCAATTTCCTCCTTTCCCTTTTTTGTACCTTTTGAAAATGCTTCTGTCACATGTGACCTTTGTATCTTTGTTGGTTTCAAGTAATTCTTCTGAAAGTTGCTCTAGTGGCATTGTTTTTAAACTAGATTATAAAAATGGGCAACTAGGATCCATTCCCTTAAAAGATTCTTTGCCTCACTCCTTCCTCTCCCTGCTGAAATAACATGGCCTTCCCTAAGGCATTATTTCCCTACCTTTTGTCTATGCCCCTAAAAGTGCAGGATCCCCTTCCTTCCAATTTGAGTTTTTCTTCCTGATTGAAAAGTTTATGGCCCCATTATTTTTTTTTACCAGATATTTATTTCTATACATTATTATTATTATTCTCCAGGACAAGGTGGTCTAGTCAGACCCTCAGTTCTAACTCTTTTTGGTCTTCCTTTTCCTACATGTGGCCAATGATCTGGTACTGATGATACTGATGTTAATTCAGTTCAATTTAAATGGGTTTGAACCTCAGCACAATCACTTTGTTACCTGTGTGACCTTGGACAAATCCCTTAAACCTTCATTTCTTCATCTATCAAATTTCATATTTCTTTGCTTCTATAAATCTATGGTCCTTTAATCCTATAAAATTCCACAAACATTTTTGAGTACCTATTTTGGCCTAGATTGAGTCATTTATCCTCTCGGGGTCTCAGTCTCTTTTAATGTAATATGGAAAGGTTGAATTAAATTATTTCTAAGGTATTTATAATCCTATGGTGCCCAGCATTTTTCAAATACTAAGAAGCAAGATAAATGTATGAGGAAGAGGGGAAGGATAGAAGGGAGGAGGAGAATCATCAAATGATCTAAAGATTGAAGCACTTAGATGCCAATTAGGCAAATGTAATAACTACTTTAGTTGGGCTGTGGCAGGATGATGCTTGAAGTGTGTTTAAGTTAAGAATTATGTAGAAACTTTTGCCCACTCTAGAAGGAAGCTTGAAGTATTGGGGAGGCACATCTATTAGGGTGGCAGCCAAGATGCAGAGGAATGACCAATGGATTTTGTCAAAAGATTAAGGTTCTTATTGGAGCTCTGCCCTTTACTAGCTATGTAACCTTGAATAGGTCAGTCTGTGTATATTGATTACTTCAGTAGTACAATGGAGAAGTAGATCACTTCAATTAAACAATAATTCATTGAACAATTATTATGATCAAGGCACTTAAAATACAAAAACAAAAATCAAACAACTTGCACTTCAAGGAACTTACATTCTACTGGCTAGATAAAGCACGTACATAAATAAGTTAAATAAAAATATGTAATAATAATGAATTTTAATAACTAACGTGTATAGAGACCTTATTATGTGCCAAGAATGGGGCCTAGTGTCTTACAGTTATTATCTCTCACAACAGCTCTGGGAAGTAGGTGCTATTATTGTTCTTATTTTACAGATGAATTAACTGAGGCAAGTAGAGATTAAGTGACTTGCCTAAGGTCACACAGCTAGTAAAGGGTCTGAGGCTGAATTTGTATTCAGGTCTCCCTGACTCTAGGCTCAGAGATCTATCTAAAGTGTCACCTGGGTGCCTCTTATTTGTGGGGTCTTGGAAGCTAAAGAGTAATGCATAGCAGAGCTTTGTGTATTCAGTCTAAACAGATGAATATAGTTGAGCTAGGTTTTGTTATTAAGTCTAAAGGAAAAGGTGTGTTTATGTGTGTATGTGTGTGTGAGGGGGATTCAGTAAAATAGCACATTCAGATAGAAGGTAGACTCCTCCTTTTTTTCCTCCACAAATTGAGGAAAGTCTATATTTCTGACTTAAGAGAACAACTGTGCACAGACATGGATAAGCTAGAACTAGGCTGTAACAGATAATGTGGGAAGACTGATAATGTAAGTTTATGCCAATACTAATTATGAATATCAATTCATTAATAATACTAATGATTAATGGTAATTTATATGAATTCATATTAGTTATAAATATAATTTTGCTTAATATTATTAATTATTAATACTAATAATAATACCAAAAGTATTATTCTTATAAGATTCTTGTGAAAATCAAGTGAGAAATATGCACAACTAGCTTTTACTTTTCTATGCTGTATCAGAAACAACACTCCATTTCTTTGAATGAAATATATAACTTTCCTTAGACTTTTAAAATCTCAACACATGACATTCTTACACAGAACTTTAGTTCCATGAAGAGTGATAAGAACACTGATAATCAGGTAGCCTGACTCCCTCCTTTTGTTAGTAATTCACACTTACATATCACTCTTCCATCTCTCAAAACATTTTTCGTCACCTCAGACTTATGATGTTCTTAGGGTGTTACTGATATTCTCAATATAAGGCCATTGAGGCTAGGAAAAATTAAATGATACATGCAAGATCACTCAACAATTTATTGATGGAGCTTAATTAGAATAAACTCAGCCTGGACTTCCAGTTTAGTGTTTATATACATAACATAATTCAACTCCACTTAAATAATCACCACTTCAATCCTTCTCTGACTAACAACAGAGGCTTTGATGATGTCATACTCTCTTGTGAAATGAACCATTTAAGTTCATATCAGCTATTAACACGATAGCTTGAATTACTTTATCAGACTTGTTCTAAATGTTCCGATTCAGCAATAAGTGATTGCACAAGTGTTTATTGGATGCCTATCTTGTTCTCTTTTCCTGAATACCAGCGGCTCCAAAGACAATAATAGTATAGTCCTTACAATTAAGGAATCTAATTTCTAACTGAAAGTAGTTCTATGCAAAACTATTTTTTATTTAGGGTGTTCCAAAAAATTTAATACAGCTTCGTTAAGCTTCACTAGCTTAAAAATGCACTAAGACTTTTGAAAAATCTAGTATAATGAGGTGAAAAGAAAAGTCCAAATTTGGAGCTCCATCTCCAGTTGCAGAAATTTGTATGGGATGTCTTAGAGGGACCCTGGAATAGGCTCAGAATCTGAAGGCAAGTAGAGATATGACAATGTCACTACAAAGAAAAGCCAAGGCACATAGAGACTTAACAGACCTTTGAGAGTAGCAATAGATTCCAGTTTTTAAAGGATATCTCCTTTAGACAACCAGAGTAATTTCTTGGAGTTGTCTATATGATTGGGCTTTTAAGGCTACCCATTCTCCAGAGTCTTTGTATTTTGTCTTAAAAATGAAGTGCTGATCTTCTTCAGCTGCCCCAACATAAAGTGCTAAATAATAAAACTGCTGAAAGGCAGACGAAAGTGCCTTTGTATACAAGACCTTAGAATCCTATGGTCAGATTTATGGGGGTCAGACTAGACAGTTGCTTACATGGTATGATTTGTGAGACATAGGGGAAGTCTGCTGTCCAGATAACTCTCCCATGGCTGCCTGTTGGGAATGTCTAAAATTCCCTAATTAGAAAGTTATCTATTCATAAGCATAAAAGTATTGAACCTTCTTAAAATGTAAATAATCCTGTACTGGACAACTAACCTATTTAGTATTAGTAATTAATACCTTTGCAAATTAGTTTTTTTGGTCCTGTCACATGGTGAAAGTTAACTGAGGGTGGCTCCTTGCAGAGATACAAGAGAGAAAGATGAGTTTTGGTGATTGATTTTGGAGGGGGGGAGGGAGTCTCAGGGAAAGCTGGAAATGAATAGACAGTAAATATGTGTTGCAAAATGAATGGATATGCTGAGAGATAAATCTTTTTTGAGTAACTTTAATTATTTATGCAGACTCTTTCACCAATAGTACTTTTTCCAGGGTGATATGCTACTTAAATCTAATGTTCAATTCGGTCAGGATGGATTGGTTGGTGTTTACAGTTAGATTTTTCTAGTGCTCTGTGAAATCAAAAAAAATGGAGACAAAACTAACATAGGCCTGCACAGGTCAAGTCTCAGTTTTATGGCTCAAATGCTCTGACTGCCTATGATAATGAACAGAGATTGATTTTTCCAGCTCTGGAAGGAACACAAATCAGTCATTCACTTGGAAAATATGTTCAGGTCTCCCCAAACCCAGGGGAAAATAGGTTCAATTTAACTTGGTCATCATCTTTACTTGACAAGACTATTACTGAAGACAATCGCTGATATATTTTGAATTAATTCCTTTTTTAAAAAAAGTTTCCGTTTTTCTCTGCCACATTGTCCAGAATAACATTCAAAATATGAACAACTGACACTACTTTATTTCATGTGATAGAGAACTATGGACTCCAGGATGAGTAAAAAGAATCATTCTTTTGTTTTCCTATCTCTGTGTCTTCTGTTCACTAATTTCCCTCCCCACCTAGGATGAGACCTCATTTGCTTTTTATTTGCTTTATTTTTGCCCTTTATTTATATGGCCTTTCAGACTAAAATGGCCAGTGTTATCTATTTGGCCAAAGGATAATATCTTTTTAGCTTAATATATGTCTCATTGGCTCCGATAGTAGAGTACCCAATAATCATGCAAAAATGAATATTATTAAACTTACCAATATCTCCAATTCTAGGAAGTATAGCATGGGGTGGGGGTGGGGGGAGAAAAAGACCTGTTTAGTACATCAAACACTGAAGACATATAGCATAGTGGAGGATGGGGGGAGTGAGGGGGAACATCTAGTCACTTGACTCCTAGTTTTGTTTGTAGTTTATTATGTTTATCCTCAGGGAAAATCATCTCTAAGAACTCTTCACATTCTAGATCCTATGACCTTTTTAGGGTAATGGACCAAAAATATCCCTCTTTTCCTCCCCCCCTTCTCTTCTTCCTTTCTTTCTTCTCTACTTCCTTCCTTTTGTCCCTCCTCCCTCCCTCCCTTTCTTTCCTCTCTTCCTTTCTTCCTTCCTGGAATACAGATATTAAAATAACACTCCTGCCTCTTTGGAGATTTCATTCTAGATGGAGAGTCACTAAAATAATTGGAGCACAATCAAATTATAGGTCATGAAGTAGAGTTTAAGATATATGGAACTTCTAATATCATTGTAAATTCTAGTTTTAGGAATTGGGAAACTAGGATACATTTGTTTTTGCTTGTTTATAAAGTATGTGTACACACACATACATTATACGTACATATGCATGCATTCATTCATGTGTATGTGTGTGTGCATCTGTGCTGTGTAGCCTCCTGAAGGAAAAGGGTTATTTTATTTTTACTTTACAATTTCCATGGCCTAGAACAAAGCCTGGTAAATAGTGGGCACTTAAGAATATTTATTTATTGAAACCTCATAAATAACAGGTGCTCAGCAAATATTGATTAATTGGTGGCTAAAAAAACAAAAACTAAACAAATACATCATCCCCTTTCCTGTGACTGGTCCTACTCAGACATTTGGTAACTATAAAAATGTCTGGGGTTTTTTTTGTTTGTTTGTTTTCTTTTGTTTTTTTTTCCCTGAAATGAGAAATTTTGCAATGGTTTTATAAGAATGGCATTTAACCTTATTAACATATACTGATTGTCTATACAAACTTTCTTGAGTAATAATTCAGGCAAAACTACAGAAAATACCCCCTATTATCCCAGTTTTAAAGTCTACCTGTCAGAGGTGTTGCAGAGGTGGCTGCAAAATTAGAAAGACTCTTGGAAATTCCACCTTGATAAAGCAAATAATAGACAATAGACAAGGAAGGAAGAGGGTAGGACATAGTATAATATAGCTACTTTACTAAAGATCTACAGATGAATAAATCAAATATAAAGTCATCTGCAATCAGCAGTTTGCAAGGAGGTAGAGAAAAGAAGAAAAAAGAAGAAGATGAAGAAGACTACCTTACATAAGAAACACTTTGAATTTTTTAAACTATTTTCTTATAAATTATCTGGCTAGTACAATTAAAATCAGGGACTTGGGTTTTCAAAGGGCCTCCTTTAGGTGTGATTGCTCAAATGAAATAGAATGGGGTGGGGGGAAGTGTCCTTGGGTCATTTCCAAGTTAAAGTTTAATTTCATTCAAACCAGTTTACCTTTGGAAAATAAGAACACAACAGTCACACTTGCTAACCCTCTTATTTTGCCTGGCACATTTAAAATGTTAAAAAAAAAATACCTTTATTGATTTTTCTTCACCACAAAAATAAGCCATAAAATACAAATAAAGCAAGCTTTCCAAATACAGCCCATTTACAGTGGGTAAATGTGCAGCCTGGCAGAGGGCATAAATAAAAGAAGGAGTAGGAATTTTTATAGGCTATTATTTGGTTCAGAGTTATTTCCGAGCTTAAGTAGAACTTATTGGTTAGGGGTTCCAGCTTAGCTACCGTTCTTCGGTAATGATGATTGCACCTCAGGTGTTTTATTTTAAATTGTGGGTTAACAGTGAAGACTGGATCACAACCAATATTTTTTTTTCTCAGAAGGAAAGGAGGTTTCTATATTCTCCCCAAATAGCTAGTTTGTATTTTTACATTTATTAAGATTAATATATTTTAAAATTTCTTATTGTATAATGATATATTTATTATTTAACTTTTAACTTTTGTTTCCTTTTTAACCAATTTCAGAGCATAGTGTGTTAGAGAAGTCTTATGATACTATCTACAAGTGTTAGACCTGGAATAGAGAATGTTCTATGTACTAGGTACTGTGCAAAGAAAAGGCAATAAAGCCATCCCTGACCTCAAAGCACTCCAATTTTAATGACAGAAGCCAGCATCCAAACAATTGCAAATATTTACAACTTAAATTGGAAATCTTAAAAGGAAGGCACTATAAATAAGAGGAACCAGGACTATTTCTTGCAAAAAATGAAACTTTAGGTGAGACTGGAAGGAAACCAGAAAAGACAGGAGATGGAAATAAAGAGGGAGACAATTCTAAGAATGGAGGGCAATCAGAGAAAGTTGGGAGATGAAGTATTTTGTTTGAGGAACAGCATGGAGGTCAATGATGATGAGTATGTAAAGAGGAGTAAGGTGTGAGAAGACTGGAACAACAAGAAGGGGATAAAGATAAAGAGTTTTAAAAGGCAAAAGGAAGGTTTTATACTTAATTCTGGAGCAACTGAGGAGTCACTGGGCACTTATGCAAAATGCCATTGTGATGGTTGAGATGAATTTAAAGGTGTGTAGTTGCTCTGTACTTTGCTAGCATCAGACTTCATTTGGAAGACTATTGTCAATTCTAGACAGCATATTTTAAGAAGGACATTGATAAGCTGAAGAATGTTCAGAGCTCATGTCTTATTAGATCAGTTAATGAAACTGGGCTGTTTAAATTAAGGAAGAAAAGAGTCTGAGGATGTATGATAACTTTCTCCAAGTGTTGGAAAGGTTGCCCTATAAAAGAGGGATTTGATATGTACTATTTTGTCTCATTGGGCAAAATGGGAAGGAACAAGTAGAAATTGCAAAGAATGAAATTAAGGCACTCTAAAAATTGAACCTATGAAAAATGGAGTCTCTTGTCTTGAAAGGTATGTTTCCCTTCCTTAGAGATCATTAAGAAGAAACTGAATGACCACTTGTTGAGTATGTTATAGTAAGGATTCCATGAATGTTTGGATGAGACTAGATGGCCATAAAATGCTCCTCCAACTCTTAAGTTCTATGATTCTCTGAAAAAAGTTCTTGTGTGAAAAATGTAAAAAAAAATTCAGAAAAATGAAATGTGTTGATATGTTAGTGCAGTAGTAATAGTAGTAGCAGCAGCAGCAGTAGCAACAGTAGTAAAATAGAGTTGACATCACTTCAGCATGTGACTGGCTCATTCTTCTTTTGAATGATCATAAACATCCCTGAAGATGCCCACCTATTTTTACTAAGTTGGATGTAAGGACTGTAGCACACTGCTAGCTAAAAATAGAAGCATCTTTAGAACATTTATGTCAATGATAGATCCCTCTTCTAAGAGTGCTCTCCTGAATATTCTCCAGGCCACTGTTTCTTCTCACTTGTTATTTGTACTCCAGGGATCAGGAGTCGGAGTTTTCTGAGATAGTACATGTTCTATAAATTTTGGATGATTTCAACAAATGTATGAGAGATATCTTCTTCCAAGTCTTTCAAACTACATTCTGCTTTAACTGATACATTTTTCTTAAACATTATTAACAAACAATAGACATGAATTTATATTTTATTGCTTATTTCTGTCAGTTAATTGTGGGACTGTTGTGATGTTGCCTACTATATAAAATCAGATACAAAAATTTGCCTCTTCTAACATCTTCATCAGATTACAGAGGTCATTCTCATAAATAATGATAAAGAAAATAAAAGACTAAAATCTTTATGGTTTTAAAATTTGAAAAATCCCATTAATTTATAACTTAATTTAATCCTCACAACAACCCTTTGTTGGTATCGTTGTCCTCTTTTCACAGAAGAAGCTCAGATTTAGAAAAGATTAGTGACTTATCCATGATTACAAAGCTAGTAAGTTTCTGAGATAGAATGAAAATCCTTCGTCGTTCACAATAGTTCTAAATAGTTCTTTAGGGTTCTAAAATTCACCACGATCTTTACATATATTAACTCATCCTGAAGGTAGAACATAAGAAAACTTCTAACTTCCTCTCTATTTATAATCTTTTGCTCTTTAGCATAGTATTTTCTAAATAAGTTTGTACTATAAACTGGTGTTCCCCTTCACTATAGTAGATCTCTGCTTAGGAAGAATCAAGTATTCACTGCCAGATATAATTTTTAGAATTTTTGTAGCAACACTTTTTCCACTGGTTGAATTTCTCAAGAAAAAAGTGATGAGAATTTGTGTCTTTGCCTTTGTTCATTATTCCTATCCTGTTTATTATTTTTTTTTTCTTTTGAGTCAACAGCTTGCTCAAACAGGTCAGGTTGTAGTGGCTGCAATATCATGCAGTCTTCTCATTTTCATCCTTCCTTATAATTAGGTATTGATTTTAACCTTTGCTCTAACTAGTTGATGATTCAACTGCACACAGACAGCTAATTTTGAAATAATTCCCATATTGATAACAGGTTGTTTCCTGCATGTTAAAGTACTCTCTTTCTCTCTCTCTCTGTCTCTGTCTCTGTCTCTCTCTGTCTGTCTGTCTCTCTCCATCTGTGTCTCTCTGTCTCACTGTCTGTCTCTCTGTCTGTCTGTCTCTCTCTGTCTCTCTTTCTTTCTTTCTCTCTCTCTCTCTCCCTTCTCTCTATTATCACCATACATGTTCAATGATTTCTGACTGCTTTTTAATACAGCATTCTTCACACACTTGGTCTTAGCCAAAAGGACAAGAAGTGATAGTAGTATTCTTTATATATGTGTAAGGATGCTGTCTTATCCATACATCTTTGGCCCCTCATTTCTTGAGTTTGGTGCATGCTTTCAGATATCCTCCAATTTACTCATATTTGCATTAAAGTCATTTAGTATGCACTGAATCATTTTACTTAGCTTGGAAGACTTTGTAAAGTTCTTCACAGAATTTTTTTACTTTATTATGCTCTCCAACTGATGTTGATCAGTAAGCCATAAGTATGTTAATGCTAATCTTTTTTCTTATGATGCTCATGAGCACTGCAATGCAATGGCCAGCAGTTTTAAAAAATAATGCTTTTTATTGCCTTTAGGGACACAATAAAACAACTCTTCTAAACTCTCCTTTTTTACTTTCCAAGGAGAATCTGTGAGTCACCTTTAATATTTAAACACAACTTATTTATGTCCTCTTATTTCATTGACAAAGTGTATATCAATATGTATATTATTCCATTCTTGCAATACTCTATTTTTTTGCTTGCTGGACAAAGATCATATAACCAAAGGACATACAGGAACTTTAATGCATGTAAATTATCTAAAATGCTGTGAACTTTAGTCTCTCCTTTCACATTTTTAGCCACTCATTATTCAAGATTGGTAGTGGACAATATAGTACCGAGGATGATTTTGTACTTTTTCCATTTCCTGTGTTGCCAAGGACAAAAACATTATCGCCACCTAGCGGTCCAACTTCTGGAACCTCTTCCTACTTCAGTCTAAGTTGTACTCTAGAGAGCCAATAGACGGTGACTAGAACTGTAGTCAAGCACTCTCTAGTTTGTGAGAGATTGTTGGAGCTGATGCTCTTTTGGACTAACCTTCAAAGCCTCAGGATCTTTTCCATGACATGATTAGCCACTAAAGGTTTTAGACTACCTTCTTTTTGTATGCTTTTTTTCCCCCCTTCCTTGGCTTCAAAAGCAGCCTCTTTTCTTGACTCCTCTTATCCTCTCTGATTGTATATTCTGTCTCCTTTCCTGACTCCTGAATCACTTCATTCCTGAAACCCTTTAAAGTGGATATTAAATTTAGGGTTCTGTATGAGGGTCTTTTTCCCTCTACATTTTACCCCTTAGTAACCTCATTCACTCACCATCTCTCAACTATTGTATAATGTTTATCCAAAGACTTACCATTTATCTAGATTGCCAAACTCACATCTCCAACTGCCTATAGGACCCCTTTACCTGAATATGTTGTTCTAGCACCACACAGTCAAGAGGACAAACTAAGGACAGCATTCCCTTAACCCTATTTTTCCTTTTAACTTCATCCTTCCTATGAGACATCATCATTCACCCACTTTCCAAGATTTAACATATAATGTTATCCTTGCTATTTTCTTGCCTCTTACCTTTCCAGTCTAATTGGTTGTCACACACTGTTCATTGGAACTATGCAATATTTTTCATATCTGACCCCATGCCTCTATACACATTGCTAACATCCTAGTTTAGCCTGTCATTACCACACATGTGAGCTAACTAAGTAGCATCCTGCCAAGTGGGAATACTTCTCATCTTTATTTCAATAAATCCTTCATAGAACTGACAAAATTAATTTTCCCATGTTTAGTTCTTTTGTCCTCTGCTCAAAAAACTTCAGTGTTTCCCTATTGCCTACCGAGTAAAGTCTGAATTCTTCTGTGTGGCCTTCAAGGTCTTACAAAATCTGGTAATTGCTCGCTGTTACAATTTTATCTCATTTTGTTCCACTCAAGGAACTCTACCATCAAGCCAAATTCTGGACAACACCCCATCACCCAAATTTACCTTGAAATTGCTAACTTTCATGCCATTGCTCATATTTCTCATGTTCCCTATTCCCAGAGTGTCCTACCCTTTCCTCATCAATGTTAGGATTACTTTTAAAAGCAATCAAATGCCAAGGACACGAACCCTGCTTTTATTCAGATGACTCATAAGATTATTTTCTTGCAAAACTGATATGATATTTTCCCATAGGACTGTTTATTTTGTAGATGAAATGCTATTTTATTATATGGTTTTCTGTAAATTTTTCTTAACTCCTTTCTAGAGTATAAGGTTCAGGAAGGCAGGGACAGTGTCTTCTTTTAAGTCTGTATTGCTAAGACCCAGGAATAATTTGCTAGGTCTATTTTCCAAGGAGAACAGGAAATAGAAAAAGAGTCTATATGTTCCAAAATATTTATAGCATCTCTCTTTGTGGTGGCAAAGAATTGGACATTGGGAAATGGCTAAACAAATTGTAGTATATGACTATGAATGCCATGTAAACTGGAATGACCTCCAGAAAGTGATGTAGAGTGAGAGGAGCAGAACCAGGAAAACATTGTACCCAGAGACTGATACACTGTGTTACAATCGAATGTAATGGACTTCTCCATTAGTGACATTGCAGTGATCTGAACAACTTAGAGAGATCTATAAGAAAAACCACTATCCACATTCAGAGGAAACTCTGTGGGAGCAGAAACACCAAAGAAAAGCAACTGCTTGATCACATGGGTCGAAGGGGATATGATTGGGGATGCAGACACTAAATAAAAAGAACTTCCTAGTGCAAACTTCAACAATATGGAAATAGCTTCTGATCAAAGACACATATAAAACCCAGTGGAATTGTGTGTTGGCTACGGGAAGTGGTGGAGTAAAGAGAAGAAAAGAATATGATTCTTGTAACCAAGGAAAAATGTTCTAAATTGACTAATTAAATAAAATTTAAAAACTAATAATAAAAGCAAAATAACCAAAACTACAAAATCATAACATTAGATGAAGAAAAAAACCTACATCGAAGTACACATTCATTTATGCAAACATTCTTAAGAAGCACTGGAAAGGAAGGTCTATATTAAAAGATATTTTACAAGGTTATGAGTAAAATAATAAAAATAGCATTGTTTGAAATGGAGAAACATTCTCAATTATTCCAATAATTACAGTAGTGAAGTAGAGATGTTCACTATATTTGTAATTATTTAAAATACTCTAGAAATTCTTGTGATAGCATTGAAAATAGAAAGTGACTAATACATGGGCAAAGATAAAAGAGAAACATGTTTAGCTATATTTTATTTGATACTTAGGAAAAACCCAGACAATTAGCAAAAAAAAAATGTAATTTAGACAATAAATTTCTTAGGAAGCTAGTGGGACAGAAGATAAATCCATAAAAATAATCCTTCAGTATATATGAATACCAATTCTAAAATTCAGAACTAAAAATAACAGAAACTGGAATCTCACTGAAGGTAACTAAAAGGGGACAGCTGAGTAGCCCAGTGGATTGAGAGCCAGGCCTAGAGACAGGAGGTCCTAAGTTCAAATCTGGCCTCAGCCACTTCCCAACTGTGAGACCCTGGGGAAGTCAATTGACCTCCATTGCCTAGCCCTTACCACTCTTCTTCCTTGGAGCCCACACACTGTATTGACTCCAAGATAGAAGGTAAGGGTTTAAAAAAAAGTAAGTAAAACCTATCAAATTCAATTATAAAGTAAGTTTTGAAGAAATAAAAAATGAATTAAATAATGAAGGGACTATTTTCATATTATTAGACAATGTCAATATTACAAAAATTATGACATAACTCACACTCATTTAAAGAACTTTAGGTAATTGAACAGGGACAATTGTTTTCTTCATTCATAAGTATAACTAGCTATATATATATATATAAACAAAAGAAAGAGCCATGTGCAAAATTGTGCTTAACAAGATTTGACAGGAAGTTCATTCATTAATTCAGCTTTCATTATCCAAATCTCATTTGTCATCCTGAGCTGACATTTAAGATGACTTATATGCTCATCAAAGACTTCCCAGGTACTTAGAGATGGTAAAATAAAGTAATAACAGGGACACTTTCTTTGAGACCTGATGAAGGTTCAGAGAATCATCCTAAGATCACAAGAATGTGAGAGTGTGAAAGAAGCTGAGAGTTGATCTCCTCCTGCCCAATTCTTTTGAATTTGAGGAACACTTTTTAATATTAACAATGTAGGATAGAATTTATACTATTAGTATCACTTGATTGAGAATTTAGATGATCCCAAGAGCTATTTTAAATTCAGTAGGGCTTAGAGAGTAGCTTGTGTGAAGTGAATATATCTACATCAATCATCTATATATCTATCTTGATCTTACCCATATATATCTATATACATATCTGTTCCTCTACATATGTAGTTATATTTTTCTATTATATATGTGTGCATACATATTTGTATATACATACATTCTTCTTTCATATATATATATATGTGCACATATATATCAAAACTCTCAAGTATTTCCCCCTTTGATCTTTATTTAGTTACTTTACAGAGAGACAGTATAATAATTAAACCTACCTTCTGTAGATAACATAAATAAAAGTTTATACATTAATTCAAACTGATTTAATTTGTGTGGAAATATTCCCTGTTGACATAGATCATAGGGAATCATTTGCAAACTTATAGTCTTGAAGAGTTGTCTTATTGTGTATTATATAAGAGCATAATACTTATATATTTTCCATTATCTAAATTCATATAATATATTATTATACTAAATAATATACAGTAAATACAGTTCCCCTCCTTCATAATAACTCTATGTGCCCAGGAATATAGTCAACAGGGTAGAAACTCTTTAATCTAACCTACTCTATTTCAATTATGAGGACACTAAGGTTCAAATAAAATGATGTGCCCAAGATTGCACAGTTAGTAAGGAACAGATACAGGACTAGAATACAGAGCGCTTGAACTCTAATGCATATATCTACTGCTTCTAGCTGACATCTGATTTAACCTTCTATTCTGCATTATTTAGAAAAGTTCTTGTTTCATGTGTGAAAGTCATCTCCCCAACAGCTTGTGAATCCTCCAAAGGCAGGAATTGCCTTCCCCTTTTCTTGTGCCCTTCCATTTCCCATAGGACATAACACAAAGCGAGATTATCAGCAAGTGTTTATTTTATTGATTGGCTAGGAGGAACAAAACCTAGACTAATACCATTTTATTGACTTTTTCTCCAGTTACGATGTATTGGTGGATCCAGTGCATTTGGAAAAACTCATGGCCTCCAGGATTCTATAAAGCCTTACTACAGTCAATATTAAAAGAAACCCTTGAGAGCCACAGGCAATATTGTGCTTGAGGACATCCTAGAAACATGTACTGATTCATCAAACAATATTTGCATCTTGCATTTCCCTCAGTAATTCCTTTTTTTTTTCAACCAATGCATCAAATTCTTAATCATCTATGCTAATGGAAAGGAACAGACATGGGAAATAATTGGCCAACCATTTCTATTTGGCTCAGTACAAAAGTTGTGACTTTGTGTTTTGTGGGAGGGGGGCGGCAGTTGGTGGGGGTTTGGTGGGGGGGGGGTGATGGTATGCCTTGTGTTCTAGGATAACACAGCTTTCCATAGCAAATAGTGATAATAGAGTATGTTAGGAACCACTGACTCATGTGGAACAGAAATCTGTTCATCATCTTTATTCTCCTCCAAATTCAACAGTTTAATGACTCTCATTTTGTGCTGGGAGTGCACAGCATTACCTCCCAGACCACTGCATTCTCAAACATAGCTCTTTCTGCATCTTTCAACTTAGCATTAGGATTCATGCCCTCTGAAGAATAAAGGAGACTCTTCTTTTTTATTATTTATTCAGTTTCCTGGATAGTTGAGTATATTTTTCAGAGAAACCTTAATCTTCCTCCCTTCCTGATTCCTCCTGAACTGTACATTGAATGCAGTATAAGAATACTAGGAATATAGCAACAAAGGAGTTAGGGTCAGATTAGTGCTACTGTTTCCTAATCCTGCCTTAAAACTTAAACAGTAAATAAGCAATTGAGAAGTCAATATTCCAAAAGAAAATCTAAGTTTCTGCTACTTACTATGTTAAACTCTTTACAGAATATATAGAATCTTCAAGACATTGTCAAGTTATTTCTGACTTTTTATTATAAAATAAATTATTACCAAGAGCCTAGCCTTACTGGCATTGAGTAGGCAGTCACATATGGAGTGTCTGGATATATTCTGAGAACACCCCCTTCCTCATTTACATACCATAGTGCTTAGAACCCCATTTTTCTTGCTATTTCTAAGCTTTAAAAGTCTATGAAAGCAACAATAAAAATATCAAGTTCAAATACATAATCAGATAACATAATTTTTATGGTGATTTAAATTCTAGTCTTGGACCTACCTTCACCTGTATAACCTTAAACAAGTCACTATAACTATGCTAATCTCAATTTCCTCATCTTTAAAATGAAGGGGAACTATGATATCTAAAGTCTCTGGCTTCTACATGCTATAGAGAAAGACTTAGGAACAATGTTTGGTTGTGGATATTTGGATATTGTGCATGGAACAAAACGGATGGATAATTGTAGGATGAAAGACATAGAAACAAAGTGGGGTGATACATGACTTGATAGGACATTTTTTAATTTGAGAGAGAGAGATGTGGAAAATCATGGATAGAATTTTGACCCTAACAAATCACATCAAAAATACTTTCTAGCTATGTGCCTGTGACCCCAGGGAAGTCATTTAACCTCTATTTGTCAAAGTTTCAGCATCTGTCATATAGTAATATTAATAGTCCTACCTTCTGGGGTTCTTGTGAGGATTGAGATAATATTTGTAAAACACCTTTTTATAAAAAGCCCTTTATTAAAGTGAGGTGGTTATTACTACAGGTAATGTAGGTTGAAATAAAATAAGTTTTATGAACCCATCTCTCATTGGAAAACTCAAAGTTGGACTATTGGACACCACTTCTCTGAGAATAGAGTCACTAGAGGATATGATTTGCAAGGAAATTTTCACATGAGAATGTAGGTCAGTATATAGAGGGCTTTACACAGAAGCTGGTTGATCACTTTTCATAAAGGAATTAAAGAAGATTCATATTCAGATAGAGAACTGAGCTACATGGGATCTCAAGTCCTTTCCAATTTCTGAGTGTCTGTGATTATGCCTGAATTCTTACAAATGTGTCATAATTAATTGGACCCAGGGGTGTCCAATATTCTATCTCTGAAAATGAGTTGAAAGCTCAAACATGCCCCAGGCTAGAAACTAGAACTTAGTGAGAATCCAATGGAAACTTTCTCTAGGTAAAGCTTCAAAGGGAAAAAAAAGCACTGGTCATGGGGACTGTAGGAGTACTTAGAGGAAATGAAACAAGAAATATGAAATGGAAAAGAGAGGGAGAAAAGAAAAGCAAGGAAAATAGACACTTCAGAATAAATGGTAGAAAATTTTCTGTAAGAACTGAATGTCCTGAAAATTACAGTGGAATAGATAAAAAGGGGGAAGAAGAACTTAACAATGTAATAAAAAATAGCAAAACAAAACTAAGAAACTGAAAAATGAAATGGAAGACAGTCTAAGAAATATAATATCAAAAGCAACTGAGCTAGGAAACAAGTCAAAAGAGGTAATATTTAGCAGAATCTTGAAAAAAATATGATCTGAAAAAATCTGGATAATATATTTCAGTAATTTTTTTAATGAAAAACTCTTGGGGCTCTTAGAACAAAAGGGCAAAATGGAAATTGAAAGAATTAATGAGTATTCTCTATAATGAAATCCCCAAATAAGGAACGTGGCATTTGATACATCAAAACGAATTGGCATATGCTGTTCAAATTAATAGTAGCTAAAATGATAATGGAGGCTAAAGATATAGCAATATCAGGCCCAGCTTTAAATTAGAAAAATAGGTGAGCTTCTTGATCACAGAAATAAGACAGATTACTAACATTTTCTCAAATCCCCACAACCACTTAGACTACTCCAAAAGAGAAATTATGCATAAAATGACTTTGATTATCTCCAAGTTCCAAGATTCCCAAAATCCTAGATGGTCAAGAATAAATTAAGTTGGTTAAGAATAAAGACCAACTTGAACTAGTGCTTAGTGATGCCAGTCTTACTCTGCACTCATTCCTCCATTTCTTCTGCTACCAGCAGAGGGATTTCATTAGTAAACACAAGAACATAGCACAATTTTACAATGAGGTCACCCTTATACTCAATCTCTATACTCCTCTCCTATTTCTAGTACCATAAAGGCATCAGCCTGGAGGCTGAAGAAGTTTACTTGGGACATCACAGTGAAATTGTCAAACACCTTTCAGAAGCAAAAGTGTGACAGGAACGCTAACCTTTAAGCCCCAGTACTGAAAAAATATGAATGGGTGGTGCTGAAATTACCAAATATTTCAGAAAGACAATTCAAACAAAGCAAATGATTTAACGTGAAAAAGAGTAAAAAATAAGGAAATAGGGCCTTCAGATGTAGTAAATGAGATTGGGTATATAATAAATACACTCAAATGAAGGAAAAACCACCTCACACTAGATGAGACAGAGAATCCTTCAAAATATGAGAATGTGAAACCACAACACTGTTTTTAAGTGACTTTCAAAAGAGAAATGAAAATACTGAGAGGAGATTTTATGGCTTGCACAGCAAAAATAATGAGCAGAGTGGAAACATTTAAATCTGCAAAAGCAAGTTTTACCAAAGATATATAAGAGAACAATGGATTTGAAATGCAAACACACAGAAGTGAAAGACAACTTAGAACAAAAGAAACAGAAACAATTAAATTAAAAGAAGCTATGCTCAATAATAAAGCAAAACCTGCTGATCTTGAGGACAGAATGACCATCAATCTATCAGAAGAACATGGAAGGATAAAACCTTTACACTAGAATGAAAGCTATGATATAAGAGAACTACATAAAGCTGAACATGAAATATGAAATTCCAATTAAAAATCATTTAGTTCCAGAGGAAAAAAAGAGAAGGAAAGAAATAAGGAAGGAAGGAAGGAAGGAAGAAAGAAAGAAAGAAAGAAAGAAAGAAAGAAAGAAAGAAAGAAAGAAAGAAAGAAAGAAAGAAAGAAAGGAAGGAAGGAAGGAAGGAAGGAAGAGAGGGAGGGAGGGAGGGAGGGAGGGAGGAAGGAAGGAAGGAAGGAAGGAAGGAAGGAAGGAAGGAAGGAAGGAAGGAAGAAAGAAAGAAAGAAAGAAAGAAAGAAAGAAAGAAAGAAAGAAAGAAAGAAAGAAAGAAAGAAAGAAAGAAAGAAAGAAAGAAAGAAAGAAAGAAAGAAAGAAAGAAAGAAAGAAAGAAAGAAAGAAAGAAAGAAAGAAAGAAAGAAAGAAAGAAAGAAAGAAAGAAAGAAAGAAAGAAAGAAAGAAAGAAAGAAAGAAAGAAAGAAAGAAAGAAAGAAGGAGGGAAGGAGGGAAGGAAGAGAAAGAAAAAACAAGTCTGCAAATTCTAAAACATGTACTGATTACAATTCAAAAGACAAGTTCTATAAAAAAAAATCAGGAAAAAAACCTTCAGATTTTCAGAAAAAAATATATTTTAATAACATAAGACTATTCTACAACCACTACAAAAAGGAGGGAGTGATATGTGTTCTGAAGTTAAATAGATCTCAGAATGATCCCTGTATCCTCAAATCTAAGCTTAACCAAGCAGGATAAAACAACGATAGACACTCAATAATAAAGAATATGAGATATTTTAGTAAGAAAAACAGAACTGAAGAAATTATTTGCTTCCTGAATAACCCAAACATTAGAAATTTGGGATCAGTGAATAAATATAGCAGGCAAGGAAAGTAAGAGTAACAGCAACAGAGTAATGAGACATGATTCAGAGATTTATTTCTAAATGTACATAAAGAGCCAAGGATGAAAGATGAAATATGGTAGAGGTAATGATGAAAATACCAATAGGTGGCATTATGGACAAAGTTTACAATACCCTGTATACTATTGAATCAAAGGTTTTCTTGTAGTACTACATTACAACACAGGAGGGTACATGAAAGAGTACAGGGGACAGAGCAATAAAAAAAAAGAATATATGATGTGCCAGGATCAAATCAAAGGCTAGCAATGATGGGAAGGTAACCTCTGTGCTTAGAAAAAGGAGAGTATAAAGGAGAGGAAAGGGAGTAGGAGAAGGGAAAGATCCCAGTTGAACAACAATAGATTCTGCTCCAGCCTCTTATCTTTACTCTGTGTGTCTACCTACCTCAAATGTGTTTCTTGTAAACAGCATAAGGTAGTATTCTGGTCTTTAATCCATTCTGCAATCTGGTTCTGTTTTATAGGTGAATTCATCCCATTTATGTTCACAGTTATGGTCATGATCTGTTTATTCACCTTGTTGCTGGGAAAAGGTAGGGAAAGGAAGGATGCCGAGGGTTCCCCCATTCTCTGGTAAGGAAATTGAACAGGCTGTTCTTTTTAGCTATAATTATGCTAGGGATTGAAATTAAATCAAGCCAGACTTGAGGGATTTTTAGATAGGTTTATTTTTGCTCTGAAAATAAAGGTCTGTAAAGCTCTTCTGCAGAAAAGGTGCTTCTGCAGAAAAGACCCCCAAACCTGCACTTCTCTCTTCTTTTTATATCTTCTCAGAAACCTCCCACAAAGGAAGTGGGAGGTGTCTGAGGAAGTTGGGGTAGAGAGTCCTAGTAGATATAGTCTCCCAGGGTTCAGAGCCATTTTAAAATGCACACCCTCCATCTTGACTTCCTCTTTTAATCCTATCCTTTTACCTTTTACTCTTTCTGTTCACACCACTATTTTGCTTTTTGCCACTTCCCACTTTCCACCTCCTTTATATTACTCCCCTCCCCCACCATAATTATTATTCCCCTCCTACTTCTCTATAGCATCTTTTAATTGACCTGCCCAACTTCTCCCTCCCTTATAGTACTCCCCTCCCCACCACCCCTTTTCTTATTCCCCTTCTACTTCTCTATACCTCAAATACTATACCTCAAAGAATCTGGCCATTCTTCACTCTCTAAGCCAATTCTAATAAGAGTAAGGGTAATATTTAAGTATTACCCATCACCTCCCTCTTCCTATTATCCACAGTAATAGTATGCTGCCCAAGGCATCATTATGTGATATAATTTACCCAATTTCGTTTCTCTCTTACCATTTCTCTTAGTAAAACCCTCTTTTTTACCCCTTTATTTGTTTACATATCATCCTAAATACCTTACTATTACATCCTTTATTTATATATTTCTTCTAATTACTATGATAACGAAAAGAGTTTTTAAGAGTTACAGATAGCATCTTTCCATATAGGAATATAAACAATTTGAACTTATTGAAACCCTTATTTTTTCTTTCTTATTTACCTTTACATGCTTCTCTTGAATTTTATATTTAGATATCAGATTTTCTATTTGTCTGGTCTTTTCAAAAGGAATGCTTGGAAATCTTTTTTTTTTTTTTAATTAAATGACCATACTTTCCCCTGGAATAATACTCAGTTTTGATGAGTAGGTGATTCTTGGTTGTAAATGCACTTCCCTTGCCTTCTTGAATATCATATCCAAGCCTTATGGTCCTTTGATGTTAAATCTGTCAGATTGTGACTGGGACTTGATAATATTTGAATTGTTCTTTCTGGATACTTACAATATTTTCTTCTTGGTCTGGGAGCTTTTGATGTTGGCTTTGACATTCCTGGGAATTGTCATTTGGAGATTTATTGCAGGAAATAATCTCTGGATTCTATCAATTTCTCTTTTACCTTCTTATTCTAGAATATCGAGGCAGTTTTCTTTAATAATTTCTTATATTATGATGTGTAAAAGTATTTTTGGTCATGACTTTCAGGTAATCTGATAATTCTTAAATTGTTTCTCCATGATCTATTTTCTAGGTCTGTTGTTTTTTCCACAGAGATACTTCATGTTTTCTTCATTCTTTTGATTTTGTTTTCTTGTTTCTTGATGTCTTGTGAAGTCATTAACTTCTATTTGCCCAATTCTAATTTTTAAATAATGAATTTCTAACATGACCTTTTGATCCTCCTTTTCCATTTGATCTATCCTACTTTTTATGGCACTCTTTTTTTATGAATTTTCATGCCTCTTTTTCCAGTAGGTCAATTCTGTTATATGAGGGACTCTTTTCTTCATCATATTTTGTGCCTTTTTTCAGTTGACTAATTTTGCTTTTTAAACTTTTATTGTCTTTTTGCACTGCTTTCATTTCTTTCCCCCATTTTCTTCCTATTCTTCTTCAACCTTTCATTTGATTTTTTTAATTCCTTTTTGAGTTCTTCTTGAACTTGAGACGAATTCCCATTTTTCTTTGAAGTTTTGTATCCCTTTTTGCTTCTGTGATTTGTTCTTTGTTGTTAGATAAATTTTTTTTTTGTGGATTAAGTGTTTCTTTTTCCTGTGTGCTCCATTTCCAGCTTTTATCCCCCATGAACTCAGAATTCTGGAAGCTTACGGTTCTTCTTCCTCTCTTGCTGGCTTGTAGGGTTTGGCACTGTGAGATATTTTGTCCTATGGCTTCACTGTAGTAGCCCAGGCTTCAAAGGGCCCAGTGCTATAGATTTTCCAGGCCTCATTTCAAGCTGGTGCCAGTGCCTGGAACTTCAAAGTGTAAAGATTAAAATTTTAGGAATATGGGGAGACTGAAGCAGGTAGAAATTAGTTTCTCTCTGCAAAGAGTATTATATTTTTTAAAGGTTTATTAAAGGTTAAAGATTAAAGTAAATACAGAATAATAAAAAAAACACATGCCTAGGCCAGAGGCCTAGGCAAGATAACCTCACATCATGGAAGAGATGCATCTGCTCCAAAACGGAAGTCCAAAAAGAGACCACAAGCCTTTGCCATCAGCTTAAATCCTTTCTCGATCTTGGCCCACCTCAGAATTGCATGAGAACAAAGCATTCTGGGGAAGTGGAGCAAGGGCTTGTGGGGATTGAAGTCCAGAGTTCAAATCTCAATTTTACAAAAGGAAGGGTCTGAAGTACTCTTTTGTGAGTGCAGCCAGTGTCCAGGGATCCTCAAGTTAACTTACACCAAACTGCAGAACCTGGCACAATAGGTGGGCATATGGTACATTAGCACTCCATGTGCAATTTTGTTTCCAGTTCCCCCTAATCCCATTAAAATCAACTCTCTCTGTCAACCTTTCAAGTTGTGTTCAGGAGGATAGCCCCCTCATTCTGTCTTGCTGGGTTTTTTTTTTTTTGTTTTGTTTGTTGCTTCTATCATTTTGGAGTGCTTTTTAAAGATATGTTTGGAAGGATTGTCAGTGTGGGTTCACCTTTTGCTGCTACTAAGACATTTGACCCCCTCCCCTCCACTCCTAAACACATTTTAAAAATAAATACATAAATAAAAACTGATGGGATAGAAAAATATTTGAAAAAATACATGTCTCCTAAGGGTAAACAGCCTTTTTCAATATGCTTATGAATAAAGTTGGTTAATAGAACAATAGAATGCTACAGTTGGCAAGAATATTAAAGTTCATGAAGTACAATCCCCAATCTAAATCATTAATATCCTCTATAATTTGGATAAATTATTGATCATTCAACCACTAGTTAAACTTCTCTAAATTCTGAAGCATTACCTGAATTCTACACCAAAAGAGTACCATAGTACAAAAATAGAGGATACCACTCTTCCTCTAAAGTTGTTCCAGATAGTATTAGTCTAGATAATAACAATCAGTTGTGTGTGGGGGGGGGGTGTAGTTTTAAGGTGTATAATGTGCTATACAAATATCATCTCCCTGAGAGGTAGATAATACTACTATCTTCATTTTACAGAAGAAGATACTTCTGTAAGAAGGCAGATAGATATTACAAACTTTTTCAGGGTTAACTTACCTCATAAATATCTGAAGCTGGTTGTAAATGCAAGTCATTATGAATCTGGGATTAGTGCTCTATTTTGTAAAAATTGAATTAGTCTCTAGTAATAGAAATATTATATCTTATGAGGTATTATTAAGGATTATTAGAAATCAAGGAATAAAGAAAATACAAAATAAGAAAACCACGTGGCTAGGGCTGATTAGCCCATTCAAAACCCCTGCGCTTAGCTTACCCACTACATCACTTCATTGGAAGAGGGAGAAGTAGGCATTGCTACCAGTTAAATACTCCTTGCAATCTCACCCTGGTGAAGACTACAGGTGGAGATTATAGGGAATTCTGGGAAATACCAAGGACTTTTGGGAATTGAAATCTAGAGTTCAAATCTCCATTTTACATTCTCCGCTAGGTCTTGTAAACATACCAACTTTGAAATTACAATAATTTGAGGATAAGAGGTAAAGAGAACAAAATCAATAATTGATAGATGCATTGACAAAAAGCCAGTTAGGGAGCGGTCCCCTTTGGCACAAAAGTATATGTACAAACCCCACACAGTTCAGATCACCACATCCCAAAGTTCACGCTGGATCTTCTCGTGTCGTCTGTGGAGGCATTTTCATGGTGTCTTCTCCAAACATTTCAGCTTCTGGATTTGGAGAGGTAGCATGTTTCTTAACCTAAAATTCTTCTCAAAAGGAATTTAAACTTTGTAATTTAAAATAATAATATTTTTACATCCCCCTCCCAAAGTGGGTGATTGAAAAATACAGGGATCATTTAAGGATGCATGGCTGAGTTATGATGTATATGAAAGAGAAATTAAAAAACATCAGAAAGATCTAAATTTTTAAAAAAAGATAATTTCTGGGTGAAATATAAAATATCAAAGTCTTATAGGTAAAAATTCTAAGTAACAGAAAAATAAATCTATAACAGGTCCTTGAATCAGGGCCCAATTAAAATGATCTAAGCAATGATGCATTTACCCAGTCAGTAGCCAGGACTACAGAAAGTTGCCACATTATGAAAGTACTCCAACATGCCCTAAGCACTCCACAATGCCTTGCTGTATCGCCCTCTCAGCCATTGAACCTTCTTGTTGGTTTTTTCCGTCTGTTCAGCCGAAGCAGTCTTCACATGCTGGGTGAGCAAAGCCCTAGTTCACCAGGGGTCGATGACCCGATGGCTACCCTTACAAGGTTTAGCTGGCCTGTTGAAGCCATTGTCCAAGGTGTGGCCGCTGCCGCATGCTAGCAGCTACTAGGAGCCACAAGTGAGAGCTGGGTGTCAGGTGAGGGTCAGAGGCTGGAGAGCTGCCCTAGGAGGGCATGACAAGCCCTCCATACTAGAGATATTACCCCTCCCTGAGCACCCCATACACCCCTGTAATAATCTTTTAAAAACCAAAACTTCACATCCAATGCACATATAAACAGGTGAAAAATCAATTTTTTTTCCCTTCTGTTTTACTACTTCTGTGGTCCTTTCTCTTGATGTGGATAGCATTCTTTCTCATGAATCCCTTGAGATTGTTCTGGATCATTGCATTGCTATCAGTAGCAAAATCAATTACATATGATTGTCCTGCAGTGTTTCATATCTGTGTTCAATTTCTCCTGGTTCTGTTCATTTTACTCCACATCAGTTCATGGAGGATTTTCTAGCTCATATAGAAATCAAGCATTTTATTGGTCCTAATTGCAGAATAGTATTCCATCAACATCATATACCACAATTTGTTCATCCATTCCCCAAACAAGGGACTCCCTCTTGTTTTCAGTTTTTGCCACCACAAAATGCATGGCTATGAATATTTTTGTACAAATATTTCTCTTTATTATCTCTTTTGGGTACATCCCTAATAGTGGTATTGCTAAATCAAAGGGTATGCATTATTTTAAAACCCTTTGGGAATAATTCCAAATTTTCCTCCAAAATGGTTAAATCAATTCACAAATCCACTGAAGTGCATTAGTGTCCCAATTTTGCCACAACTCCTCCAACATTTATTATTTTCCCCCGCTTTCATGTTGACCAATCTGCTAGGTGTGAGGTAGTAGCACAGAGTTATTTTGATTTGCATTTCTCTCATTAGGAGGGATTTGGGACACTTATTGAAAATTGTGATTTCTTCATCTGAAAACTGCCTATTCACATCTTTTGACCATTTGTTAATTGGGGCATGGATTGATTTCTTGTACATTTGATTTAGTTCCTTATATATTTGGTATTAGACCTTTGTCAGAGAATTTTATTATAAATTGTTTTTCCTAAGTTGTTGCTTCTTTTATAATTTTGGTTGAACTTTTAAATTCAATATGATCATAATTATTCATTTTTACATGTTGTAATGTTCTCTAACTCTTGCTTAGTCTTAAATTCCTTCCTTTCCCATAGATCTGACAGGTATATTATTCCATGTTCACCCAATTTATTTTTTATTTCCTTCTTTATATTTAAGCCATTTACTGATTTTGAATTTCTCTTGGTATAGGGTGTAAGATGATCTAAACCTAATTTTTCCCATACTGGTTTTTCCAAGAAGTATTTATCAAATAGTGAGTTCTTTTTCCAAAAGCTGGAATCCTTGGGTTTATCAAATACTAGATTGCTGAGATCATTTGCCCCTAGTCTGTTCCACTGATCCATCCTTCTATCTCTTAGTCAGTGCCATATTGTTTTGATGATCACTGCTTTGGTAGTTTGATAGGTATGACACTGAATAAGTTAGTTTAGGTAGGATTTTGATTTTCATTATATTAGCTCATCCTACCAATAGGCTATTAATGTTGTTTTTTCCCAGTAATTTAGATCTAGTTTTATTTGTGTGGAAAGTGTTTTGTAGTTGTGTTCATATAATTCCTGAGTTTGTCTTGGCAGACAAACTTGGCAGACTTCCCAAGTATTTTATATTACCTAAAATTATGTGATATGGAGTTTCTCTTTCATTGGTGACACCATCTTGTCTTGCATATTTTTTTCTTAGGTTCTTCCTGGATGGCTTGTCCAATTTCTTTTTCTGAGATTGGATTGTTTAATGTTCTATTTCCACTTTTGTTAATAAAGGCCTTTTATATTTTTGTAAATATTTGCTCATTTCACCTAGATTGTCATATTTATTGCCATAGAATTGGGCAAAGTAGTTCTTATATTCCTGGAAGTTGTCATTTGAGGATTTCTTTCTGGAGGTGATCTGTAGATTCTTTCAATTTCAGTATTATTTTCTTATTCAAAGATATCTGGAAAGTTTTCTTTGATAATTTATTGTATTATTGTCTGGATCTATTTTCCAGGCCAGCTGTTATAAGCAACTTCATGTTTACTTCTGTTTTTTTTTCCATTCTTTTGATTTTGTTTTATTGTTTCTTGATGTCTTATGAAATCATTTGTTTCAGGCTGCTCAAGTCTAATTTTTGAGGTCTGATTTTTCTCCATCAGCTTTGGATTTCCTTTTTCATTTCTTCCATTTCTCTTCCCTACTTTTTCTCTACATCTCTCAATTTTTTAGGTCTTTTTTGAGTTCTTCTAAAATCTGTCTAATCCATATTTTTCTTTTGAAGTTTGCATGTGTTTGCTTTGCTTTCATTGTCCCCTTCTGTGTCTATACTTTGCTCTTTCTCAATAAAAATTCATTAGAGTTAGCTGCTTTTTTTTTGGTTACTTGATCATTTTTCCTAACTTCTTATAGGCAGGCTCTGTTTTATGGGAGGTTAGGGTACCTTCTTAAACTTCAGTCCTTCCTTGATGCTACTCAGCTTATTTTCTGAGTTTCTGCCAGTTTTTGTTTTTCCCAGATTTTATGATGGCCTAAAGCTGGAAGCTCTGAGGGGCTCCTCCCATTGCTAATTCAATTAATTCTTGAGCTGCTTATAGTTTAGAGACTTGCCTCAGGCTTGGGTGTAAGCTTTTGATCTCACTCTGAACTTAATCAGGTTGGGAGGTTGCCCAAAATCTAGGTGTAAGTTTTTGGTCTTACTGTATATGTGATCCAATCAGGAAAATAGTTGATTGCCCTGTCCTGGAGCTCCACTCTGAGCCCATGTCAAATATATCTGGACCTTTCCCTTGGGTCTATCAACTATTCGAAACACAGATTTTTGTCCTTACCACAGGCCCAGATAGGGACTCCTAACTTTACTCTGGGTCCACACAGATCAGCCCACTTCAGCACAGACTTCCCTGAGCTGGGATTCCAGACATCACCACAGGTTTGAAACCTCAAGGGTTTCAAGGGGTGTAGGTTGGTTTGGACCTCTATTTGCTCAGACAGGGTCTCAGGTTCTGAATGTTGGCTTGGGCTTAGATTCCAAATCTGGAACCGCAGATGTCGGGTGGGGGTGTGTGGCTTGCTCTTGACTTTCTCTTCACTTCCTGCTATAATCTTTCTGACTGTTCTCCCTCTCTCACCCTAGTGCCCCAGATGTTCTCTGCCTACCTTTAAAGTCTTTTTTTCTTAAAAGTTTTTTTTTTCTTTCTGTCTCCTTGTTGATTCTTTCACTCTTGTATTCATTTTGTAGCTATATTTTAATACTGGTTGGAGGGGATCCTTATGGTGACCTTGAGCCTCTCTGGTCTACACTACCATCTTGTCTCCACCCCTGGAAGGAATTCTCCCTTTGTTTTTATTATTATTATTTTATTTTGATATGTGATGATTTATGAAGAGCTTCCCTGAGAATGAAACTATATATATACCTAATACAAAGGGATAAACTTTCAAAAAGCAGGACTACTATCTTTGCTTGTTTCTGAGAAGTGAAGGTATGGAGAGTATGAAAGTACCTAAAATAAGGCATAGTGCAATTAGATAATAACTGAAATAAATGTACTACAGTGTAGAAAAGAGTATGATATGTCATATTTATAATATGGAAATATCTGCTATTACATATAAGCCTTGTTGTATTTGCAAGAGAGCCATGGATAATATTAAATGGAAGAAGTCTAGCTAGAGAATTAGGGAGTGACATGATGGGAAAAGAAATAAAATGAAGAGCAGGGATCTATTGTGGATTGTGGAATATAAATTAATGAAAGTGTTAGCTGTAGCAATTTTATTACTACTATGTGTTTAAAATAATGTGATATTATTTTAAGTCTATATTCCAAAGAAATAAAAGGATCAAATAGTTTCTTTCACTTGTGTAACATACTCAAGGTTCTGATATTTCATCAATTATAAACAAACTTTTCATCATTATAGGAAAGAGGAAAGGATTTCTTCTCAGATGAATTTGAGCAGCAATTTCAAAATATATGGAGGAAGCTAGTAAATATTCAAGAAAAGTAAAGGCCTCCCAAATACCAGAATTTCCCATAACTGTGTAATAGGAAAGTTAGAAGGGGAAAAGTTTTGACAAAACAACCACAAATGAAGGAGGGATACCCTGACCCAGCTATATAGCCCTAATCCAACCTTAGAAAAAAAATAGAAGATGCTCTACATAAATATGATTTATGACTTATGACTATTTAAAAGATGGAAATATCTGTCGATGTCAAAGTTCTTAAATAATGCAAAAAAAGTTCATTGAAAACAAGGGAATTTAATTAGGACTTCTCTTTAAAAGTATAAAATATATCAGAATTGAAATAAAATATGAAACTTTTTGACAAAAAAGCTTACAATTCTGATATGTTCTCTAAGAACAACAAAGGAATATCTGAATATATGAGCCCCAAAGAAACTTTAAATTCAACTTAAAAGATAGTTGGTTAAAGTCTAAAATACATAGGTCTAGGCCTACATCCTTGTCAAAGGACTGAGTCTATTTCCTTCTCTACAGAGAGACAAAATACAGAGCCCACTAAGTCTTCTGATCAACACTGATATTTGGGAAAGATGCTCATTGTAATGGTATATGATGTCTCAGCTTTCTTGACCTTTGAAATTTCTAGGTAGGAAGGGGGAGAAGGAATAATTTAAGATCATATTTGGAGTTCAGACAAAATGAAATGAAGTAGATATGAAGGGTCTTGGAGTGAAGATTTCAGGAAACTAAGATATATTTATGATAATCAAAAAAATAAAACTGAGGAAATCTCATCAGTTCTTTCCATCTAAAAGTATATCTAATTGGTATGAAAGTAGGTGATCATGCTAAAACTTCAATGGAGAAATTTGAGGGTACTAGAGAGTGAGAAGGGAATAGTGTACTAATGGTTATAAAGACAGAGAACAACTGAAAAAGGGCAATGTGCAGATTATGCAGTGTTTACATTATTTGATAAGAGGAAATGGACATGGTAGTAAGGCTTAGGAATGTCTGAAGAAGATAACTATTGGGTTATATATTAGAGTTTTAAAATAACAAAATCAACAAAAGCCATATGACTATCTCAATAGATGTAGAAAAATATTTTGACAAAACACCATTCTTATTTGTTAAATTAATTAATTAATTTGAAAATTTTCCCATGGTCACATGATTCATGTTCTTTCCTTTTTTCCCTCTCCCCTCCCTGAGCTGATCAAGAATTCCCCTGGGTTATACATGTATCATTGTCCAGACCTATGCCCATATTATTAGTATTTGCAGTAGAGTAATCATTTAAAATCAAAGTTTTGATTTTAATCATTGAACCATGTGATCAATCACATAAAACACCCATTTGTATTAAAAACACTACAGAACAATGGGATAAATGGAACATTCCTTAAAATTATAAATAGCATTTATCTAAAACCATCAGCAAGCATTATCTGCAATGGGATAAGTTAGAAGCCTTCCCAATAAACTCAGGGATTAAGTAAGGATGTCCATTATCACTACTACTATTCAGTATTGTATTAGAAATGCTAGTTATAGCAATAAAAAAAAGAAATTGAAAGAATTAAAATGGGTAATGAAGAAATAAAGTTTTCATGCTTTCCAGATGGGACAATGGAATACTTAATAATTAACAATTTTAGATGAGATACAGGATATAAAATAAACCAAAATAAACCATCTATATTTCTCAATATTCTCAATAAATCCTAATAGTAAGAAGTAGAGAGTGAAATCTCATTTAAAATAGCTGTAAACAAGATAAAATACCTGGGACTCTATTCACTACCATAAAATGCTTTTCATACAAATAAATTCAGATTGAAACAATTGAAATAACATAAATTGCCTTTGGGGTAGGTCAAGCCAATATAATAAAAATGACAATTTTATCTATATTAATTTATTCAATGCCATAATACCAATCGAATTACTGAAAATGTATTTCATAGAGTTAGAAAAAATAATCACATGATTCATCTGGAAGAATGAAAGACCAACAATATCAAGGGAATTAATGTATTAAAGGAATTAATGGGAAAAATGAAGGAAAGTAGCTTAGATGTACTAGATCTCAAATTATATTATTATTATAAACCAGCAACTATCAAAACAATCTGGTACTAAGAAGTAGAGTAGTGGATCAATGAATAAATAAGGCAATCAAAACAGAGTTGGAAATGACCACAATAACCTAATGCTTGATGAACCTAAAGATTCAAGTTTTGGAGGAAAAATTCACTATTTAAATGAAAATTCTCAGGAAAACTTGAAAACAGTGTGACAGAAACCAGGCACAGACCTTATACTAATGTAAAGTCAAAATGCATACACTGATTTAGAAATAAAGTGGAATACCATAGACAAATTGGTGCAGCACAAAATAATTTATCTTTCAGAACTATGGATAAGGTAAGAATTTATGTCTAAATAAGACATAGAGAACATTATGAAATAAAACAGATAACTTTCACTAAATTAATTTTAATTGTACAATTAAACCAATGTCTCCATCATTAGAAGGCAAACAACAAAATGAAAAAAAAATTATAGTGTTTATGACAAAGGCTTCATTTCTCAAATATATAGAAAACTGAGACGAATTTGTAAGAAAAGAAAGGATTCTCCAATTGACAAATGGCCAAAGGATACAAACAGGCAAGTCTAGCTGAAAAAAAAATGTAAACTATCTTTAGTCATATTGAAAAATACTCCAAATCACTATTAATAAGAGAAATATAAATTAAAACTTCTCTGAGGTACTACTTTATACCTATCAGGCTAGCTAATATAATTAGAAAGGAAAATGATAAATGTTGGGGGGAATGTGGGAAAATTGGTATAATAATACAGTGTTGGTGGAGCTGAAAATTGATCCAATCATTCTGGAAAGCTATTTGGAACCATGCCAAAAGGACCATAAAAGTGTGCATTCCCTCTGACTCAGCAATACCACTACTAGTTCTGTATCATAAAGTGATCAAAGTCAGACGAAAAGAAGCCATTTGTGCAAAAATATTTATGACAGCATTTTAGTAGCTAAGAACTGAAAATGAAAAGAATGTCCATCAATTGAAGAATGGTTGAATAAATTGTGCTACACGATTAACTGTAATTGAATTCTATTGTTTCATAAGAAATGACAAACCAGAGGAATAAAAAAAAAACCTGGAAAACATATGAAGTGATTAAAAGTGAATAGAACCAGGGAAAATTTGTATATATTATTATCAACTGTGAATGACTTAAATGTTATCAATAGTGTTAAGACCTGGGACAGCTCCAAGAGCTGGGACAGCTCCAAGGACTCATGGAGAAGAAAAAGGCCACTGCCAGAGAGGAAACTGCTGGAATCTGAATGCAGATTGAAGCACACCACTCTTCACTTTATTTCCCTACGAATAGTTTTGTAGTATAAGTGATATGTGTTTTCTTTCAGCAGATATTGAACATAGACATATGTGTTATATGGCAGCACATATACAACCTATATCATAATACCTGTAGCCTTGGAGTGGAGGTAAAGTTAGATAAGATTGAGAGAACATGAATTTCTAAATATCAGAAAATGATTGTTGAAAATTGTATTGACATGTAATCTTAAAAAAAAACATATTAAAATATTTGCTGTTGTTTTTCCTTGAATCTTCTCCTATGCCATCACTTTATTGTGTATGTGGGGCAGGAGTGGGGGAGTACTGGGAGAAGGCTATTCAATGGTTTCTTTGACAATCAGTGTTAAGGGCTCTGATGCACAGGGAGAATCAAAGAATGTGTATCATTAAGGGAAATAAGTGATAATGAAGCTGAAAGGTCAGCTCCAGTCTAGCTAGCATATTTCAGTTGTTTCCAATGAGGTTCCTTCTGAGTTCTGTTCCTATAACAATACAATGCACCAGCAGCAGCCACGTTGGATCATATAACAATAGCACAATTATTGGAGCAAAACATATTATGATCTTACTTTAGAGGCTTAATACTGTCAGCCTAGGCTTGACAACGACCATGATTTATTTTGAGGTGCTTTTTATACGGACAAGTGTTTCATTATTGAGCATATAGCAAAACAGTATGTTAGCATGAAATCCAAAGAGCTTTGAATCTTGCCCTTTAAAAATAAATATGAATCATCATCAAATCAACTAACTAAAATTATTCTAGCTAGTATTAGTAATAACTACATATGAAAAAATATACAAATAAAATATGGAGAGATAACATCATGTAGTAGCTAGAGAGCTATCCTTGGTGTCAGAAAAAATATAGTTTCAAGTCCTGACCCTGACACATAATAGCTATGTGATCATAACCCAGTCATTGAATGTCACATAATAGCTATGTGATCATAACCCAGTCATTGAATGTCTCAGTGCCATGTCTCTAAGGCTATGTCACAGATAAATTGATAATATATTCTGATCAAGAGAATTTGCACTTGAAAGCTCCCACATTGATGAAATCATAGATCCAGACTAATATAGAAAAATCAAATATAGGATTTAAGAAATAAACACCTAGAATATAATTCAGTCATTAAGCATTTACTATGGTGACTGCTAATCTTTCTCTTAGTTTCTCTTTAAGACTTTAAAGAGATAAATTATCAACATCAACTTCCACTTAATCTAATTTAGTTTTAAAACTTTTAGCTTTCTTCATGCATTAGCCTCTGCTATTTCACTTAGAACAAAATCTCTTCTCTAGTAATATCCTTTCCAATCATGGTAATGATTTGTTCCCCAGTCTCTCTGCCTCTCAGTATACCAGGGTTCTGTATCCATTAATTTCATAGGTCCCAAGTGTCTGATTCAGATAGACCTGAGAGCCTGGGCAAGGTCTCACAAGGCACAAGGTTTTGTAGAAGACACATTTGTTATCACTGATCTTGGTAGAATAAATCATTATTGGCTTAGACCTCAAATAGTGTATGACAGCCCAATGCCCAAGATATTTTTTCTAGTGATACATATAAAAGAACATAACAGAAACACGCCTATACAGGGAAAATCACCCCAATAATGAGATTCCTCACAGAAATACATCTCTGATGTAAAGTGGTCTCTCCATTTTTACTCTCTCTCCTTTTATCACATTCAGGCCTGTAGCCAGAGTAAGAGTTACTTTTAGGAATATCAGCTCAGAAAGCTCAACTATCTGTTTTCATGAGCTTCCCACAGATAGTCTGAGAATGGGAGGCAGATTGATGGCCTTGTTGGAACAATTGACAGCAGTTCAATTCAACACAATAAATATTCATTGCATACCTACTATGCAGAAGGCACTGTGCTGGTATACAAGATCTGCATAGTTGCCTTTATGGCCTCACAGCTTGTATCTATAATCATGATAACACTTCAGTGGAGGGAGAAAGGGAAGTATAGGAGTGGGTTGAGAAAATTGAAAGTAAAGAATGTAAGAAAAAAAGACAAAGAACCCCTTCTCTCAGAGCTGCTCTTTCATCTTCTCAATGTGACAAAACCCACTAAGGTTTTATATTGGATCTATAGTACAGAATAAAGTTTCAGTGATTTCCTTTTTGCAGTCTTAGCATAGTAAACCATACAGAGACCTTAGAGATCACCCAAAAGAACTCTGTTGTTAGACAAAAAGAAATGGAGGCAAAAAGAAGGGAAGTATTTGTTTTTAAATTCACATGTGAATTAAATATAGACTTGGAATTCAAACTCAAATCTTATGCTATTAAAATTGTTTTGTCAGAGCTTTCCAAATTCTTCCCTCGAAATATTAGCAGGGCTACTCCCAGTATTATAGAGTGCAACTTGTCTTATAAATTTAGGTATCTTTCAACAACAAATTATAAGATATCTTGGTGGATTATATTCAATAAATCAACACCCAGAATCCTCTCAGAGTTCTCACTCCAAAAACAAATCCAATATATTTTGAATACACACATTAGTGGGGGGAGAGAGAGAGACAGAGAGGGAGAGAGGGAGAGAGAAAGAGAGGGAGAGAGAGGGAGAAGAGACAGGGAAGGAGAGACAGACAGACAGTGAGACAGAGAGAGAAAGTGAGAGACAGAGAGATACAGAGAGAGAAAGGGTGAGAGAGAGAGAGACAGAGAGACAGAGAGACAGAGAGACAGAGAGAGACAGAGAGAGAGACAGAGAGACAGAGAGACGGAGACAGAGAGAGAGAGAGACAGAGAGACAGAGAGACAGAGAGACGGAGACAGAGAGAGAGAGAGACAGAGAGACAGAGAGACAGAGAGACAGAGAGAGAGAGAGAGAGAGACAGAGAGACAGAGAGACAGAGAGACAGAGAGAGAGAGAGAGAGAGAGACAGAGACAGAGAGAGACAGAGAGAGACAGAGAGAGAGAGAGAGAGACAGAGACAGAGAGAGACAGAGAGACAGAGAGACAGAGAGACAGAGAGAGTGAGAGTATACTAACTCTGTTGTTCCTCCAACTTGCATTTGCCTTCCTTGTTTGGTTACCCAGAAGCAGATGGTTATGATTCCAAGGACTCTAAGGTTAACATCTAAGGAACTATATTTTTTAAAACAAGTTCAGGAGCACCCTCCAATGTGCATCCCATTAACAACCAGCCAGTTGACTAGTGGTTCTTATCAAAACTATTTACTAAAATTACATTGCAAGAATGGTAATTACAAAATACCCACACCCCAAACCTGGCCTGCACTTTTTTATAAATGGATATAGGATCCATAGGAAAGATGGGCTAAAATTTAGAGTATAAATGCATACTCTAAAGCAAACAGAAACATATTTGTAGGGAAAAAATGAAACAAATGATAATAGAAATGATGTTTTATGACCTAGATGTCCTTTCTTGAGTCCAACCCCAGGGATCCTATTCCCTGAAGCTTCTCTCCCTCTGATGGCTTTCTCTGTCTCTGTCTCTGTCTCTCTCTTCCAAACCTTTCCCTGTGCTCTGTGTCTCTCTGTTTTGGATAGATAAAGATATAGATATAGATATGTATGTCTGACTGGATGTTCTTTCTCTCATTGGTCTAATAGCTGGGTGTTAGGAACTGGGAAGAGTTTAACACTCATTTCAATCTCTACCCACTCCCTCCATGGTCTTCCAGGATTAAGAGTTTCTCCACAACTCCAAAATTGAGGGATCTTCTTGTACCTTTTGATGAATTGACTATTCTACTCCTGGACATTGCCGTGCTATTTATAGGCCAAAGGAGACTGAATAAATCTCTCAGCTAATCAAAATATATTTCCTGTATAATGTCAGTTACCTTTCATTCAATGACCAAAGCACTGTCATTCTTTAATATTGAGTAAGGGCTAATTCACTGATTGTGGTAAGGTTTCAGAAAATTTCCTTAATAGTTATTACTTTGTGATTTCTTACTCACCTTGCTACAAGATTAATTGAAAGAAACAAAGAAGCTTTTTGTATATAAAGATATTAATGGCTAGAGCACCGTAATCATCTGTTAAAACCTCATCATGCCCTTAAACTAATTACATTAATGCTGATGGGATTGGGATCTCTTTTCATATATGAACATGAATATATACATCTACGTATACATGTGTATTAAATAAGGACATAGAACTTACACCTATATTGATGATTAGGGAAAAGTTTAGCTCAAAAAAGAAAACAAACATCAATCTTTTATAAAACTGCTTTGTATAGAGGAAATTTTAGCTCTAAAGTAATCCTCATGATACATTCAGGAATACAAAAAGGAGATTAGAGAGGATTACACATTCCCAGGAATCATAATGGACCATTTGGACATGATCAAAATGTTAAGAAATGCCTATGTTCTAGTAAACCATGAGGCTCTAACCATTATAAATTAAGTCCCAGAGGGGCAGCTACATAGCGCAATCAAAAGAGTATCAGGTCTGGAGTTAGAAGGATCAGATCTGGCATTAGACACTTCCTAGCAATGTGATCCTATTTTAACCATGATTGTCTAAACCTTGTTTCTCTTTTGTCTTTGAACCAATACTGAGATAGAAGGTAAAGATACTAAATACAAATAAATAAGGCCCAGAACAGAATGTTGATTAATGAATAAAAAGTCCAACTGCCTGGAAAATCAGACTACTCCAGAAGAAGGATGATGCCATTTTAATCCTCCAGTAGCACAAAGAAAACATGAAATGTGAAAATCTAGAGACATCTGCATTTCAAATATTCTAAAAAGACTGTATGCCTTACCTGTGTTAGAGTCTTCCAAGCTCATATTGGAGTGATCAGTCAAAGTCAAACATGCATACTGCTATATGGCCCCAACATGGCGATGTCATTGGTCCTCTTCGAGTAGAAGCAGCATTCCTCTTATTAACTTCTGACCCAGTGAAAGCTACAGTGTTTTTGTATACTAGTAAGTGTTTAGATCCTCCCATAAGCTTCCAACCAAGTACTTGAGATTTAGCAGAAATCACTAGTTCTTCCAACAGTTTTTGATATTATTTCAGGAAAGTTTCTTTGGCTCTGGACAGAGAAAGTAGATTTGTGTGATTCCTTTTAGATACTAAGTATTTTATCTTTATTTAATTATTTTATATTTTTTTTAAAGGAGTAAGGCTGCTCTCTTTACCCATGGATGAGCCCCAGCTGGGTCAATGCACATCAGATTTGAAGTGTAATATCCTTTTAAAGAGAGGCCAGTTGAGACCAAAAAAAGACTTTGCTTCTCCCTTCAGTCCAAATCACACTTCTGAAGGATACTATGCCTGAGTCTTTTACTAGTTATACCTGTAGGCAAACTCTGCCAAAGTTCTGAGATGAAATAATGGTTTCACTGACAGTATATTCATCTCCACAAGAGCTATCTGGCAAGAAAGCTGGTAATGCTAATGTAAAGACCATCCTAGAATATGTCCAGGATCTCAGAAAATGGAGTATTTCCCTTTCACTAAGGAAACAAAACAAATCAAAACAAAAAAGAGAAAGGAAATGAAAAGAAAAGAAAAAAGAGGAAAGAAAAGAAAAAAGTTCTTTCTTTCTTGTCCAATATTATTCTTTGAGCTCCACTTGAATTTTAAGTCAGTTGTTATCCTTTTTAGATGTTGCCCTTTTCAGTCAAATATTTCATTTACACTTTACTTTACTTTTCTTTCTTTTTTGCTAAACTGTTACCTTCTGTCTTAGAATCAATACCAAATATCAATTCAAAGGTAGGAGAGCAGTAAGGGTTAGACAATTGGAGTTAAGTGACCTGCCCAGAGTCACACAGCTAGGAAGTGTCTGAGATCAGATTTGAACCCAGGATCTCCCATATTCAGGTCTTGTTCACTCTATCCATCTAGCTGTCTCCTTATATTTTTTAAAATTTCTTTTCAATACAGATAATTTTCTATTTATAAGGCTTACCTTACATAAGGATACAACTTCTTAAAAACTCTAATATTTAATTGGTGTATAAATATTAAATAGAATATTAATTATTTAATAGGATACTTATGAACAGAGACTTACCTCAATGTGTATTTTCATCTTGAACACAGCAATCCCTCATTCAGGAGACCATGTGAGGGAGAGGCTTTGCTACACATGACTTTTCCAAAAAAATAATCACTAATATTTATACAACTCTGTGCCAGGTACTGTGCTAAATGTGTTACATTTATCATCTCATTTGATCTTCACAATAAGCCTGGGAGGTAGGTGCTATTGTCTTCCTAAATTTATAAATGAAGAAATTAAGGCAAACAGGGTCTCATTGCTAGGAAGTGTCTCAGGCCAGTTTTGAACTCAGCTCTTCCTGATGCCAGAACTGGACCTCTGTCTAATACACCACCTACATTAGGAGGATAAGGCTGTCCCTGAATACTTTAGATATTGCCTGATTAAGAATCAGTGTAGTGTCAAACTATACTATAAAGCAGTGGTTATCAAAACAATTTGGTACTGGCTAAGAGACAGAAAGGAGGATCAATGGAATAGACTTGGAGTAAGTGACCTCAGCAAGACAGTCCAAAGATAAGATCAGATAAAATAAAATATGCCCAAAGATCCCAGCTTTGGGGACCAAAATCCCCTATTTGATGAAAACTGTTGGGAAAATTGGAAAACAGTGTGGGAGAGATTAGGTTTGGATCAACACCTCACACCCTACACCAAGATAAATTCAGAATGGGTGAATGACCTCAATATAAAGAAGGAAACTATAAGCAAATTAGGTGAACACAGAATAGTATACCTGTTAGACCTTTGGGAAGGGAAAGGTTTTAAAACCAAGCAAGACTTAGAAAGAGTCACAAAATGTAAAATAAATAATTTTGACTACATCAAATTAAAAAAATATTTGTACAAATAAAACCAATGTAACTAAAATCAGAAGGGTAGCAACAAATTGGGAAACAATCTTCATAAAAACCTCTGACAAAGGTTTAATTACTCAAATTTACAAAGAGCTAAATCAATTGTACAAAAAATCAAGCCATTCTCCAATTGATAAATGGGCAAGGGACATGGATAGGCAATTTTCAGTTAATAAAATCAAAACTATTAATAAGCACATGAAAAAGTGTTCTACATCTCTTATAATCAGAGAGATACAAATCAAAACAACTCTGAGGTATCACCTCACACCTAGCAGATTGGCTAACATGACAGCTATGGAAAGTAATGAATGCTGGAGGGGGTGTGGCAAAGTAGGGACATTAATTCATTGCTGAAGGAGTTGTGAATTGATCCAACCATTCTGGAGGGCAATTTGGAACTATGCCCAAAGGGCGATAAAAGACTGTTTGCCCTTTGACCCAACCATAGCACTACTGGGCTTGTACCCCAAAGAGATAATAAGGAAAAAGACTTGTACAAGAATATTCATAGCTGCACTCTTTGTGGTGGCCAAAAATTGGAAAATGAGGGGATGCCCTTCATTTGGGGAATGGCTAAACACATTGTGGTATATGTTGGTGATGGAATATTATTGTGCTAAAAGGAATAATAAAGTGGAGGAATTCCATGGAGACTGGAACAACCTCCAGGAAGTGATGCAGAGCGAGAGGAGCAGAACCAGGAAAACATTGTACACAGAGACTGATACATTGTGGTACAATCGAAGGTGATGGACTTCTCCATTAGTGGCAATGCAATGTCCCTGAACAATCTGCAGGGATCTAAAAAACACTATCCACAAGCAGAAGATAAACTGTGAGAGTAAAAAAACTGATGAAAAGCAACTGTTTGACTACGGGGGTGGAGGGGATATGACTGAGGAGAGACTCTAAATGAACACTCTAATGCAAATACCAACAACATGGAAATGCATTTGAATCAAGAACACATGTGATATCCAGTGGAATTGCGCGTCGGCTGTGGGAGAGGTGGTGGGAGGGGGGGAGGGGAGAAAAGAAAATGATCTTTGTTTCCAATGAATGTTTGGAAATGACCAAATAAAAATTAAAAAAAAAAGAATCAGTGTAGTGTAACAAATGGAGTGCTGAACCACAAAGTCAGGAAGACTTGGGTTCAGATTCTACCTCGGCAACACTGTCATACTGTCACCACTTTTTTAAGCCTAAATCTCTTCACCTAATAAAAGGTGATGATATTCACTATAGTATCTCCTGACTTTAGGTGGATCGCCAGGTATGAATTTAGGTGAGAACATGAATTTACAGGTAGATATGGAGGAGTTGTGGAAGTGGAGGTGACACAACAAACAGCTAAGTGACATAGTTGCTGAGTATCAGATCTAGAGTCAGGAAGATCCACGTTCAATTTCTTGTCTCAGACATTTGCTACCTGTGTGACCCTGAGTCAGACATTTAATTCTCTTAGTTTCCTCATTTGTGAAATGGGATAAAAATAACTCCCTAGGCTTCTGTTGGTGTACCTATGACAGGCATACTAGAGAGGGCTGCTCCCTTCCCTTTTCCACATGCACCTGAGGACGTTTTTCCCATCACCTGCCTCTCTGCCCAGCAGCCCAAGGGGAACCCTTTCTCCCTTCCCTGTCTGGGGTAAGGGAGGGGACTTTGGGGGTGGGGCTTGCATGCAGATGAGGATTGCAGTTTGGGCACTCCATCTCCAAAAGGTTTGCCATCACTGTCCCAGGCTGTTGTGAGACTCAGGAGATAACTGCAAAGCACAGAATACAATGCCTGGCACCTAGTAAGTGGTATATAAATACCAGCTATTCCTTTGAGCACAATAGTATTCCATCACCAACATATACCACAGTTTGTTCAGCCATTCCCCAATTGATGGGCATCCCCTCGTTTTCCAGTTTTGGGCCACCACAAAGAGCGCAGCTATGAATATTTTTGTACAAGTCTTTGTGTCCATTATCTCTTTGGGGTACAGACCCAGCAGTGCTATGGCTGGGTCAAAGGGTAGATATTCTTTTGTCGCCCTTTGGGCATAGTTCCAAATTGCCCTCCAGAATGGTTGGATCAGTTCACAACTCCACCAGCAATGAATTAATGTCCCTACTTTGCCACATCCCCTCCAGCATTCATTACTTTCCTTTGCTGTTATGTTAGCCAATCTGCTAGGTGTGAGGTGATACCTCAGAGTTGTTTTGATTTGCATCTCTCTGATTATAAGAGATGTAGAACACTTCTTCATGTGCTTGTTAATAGTTTTGATTTCTTTATCTGAGAACTGCCTATCCATTTCCCTTGCCCATTTATCAATTGGAGAATGGCTTGATTTTTTGTACAATTGATTTAGCTCATTATAAATATGAGTAATTAAACCTTTGTCAGAGGTTTCTATGAAGATTTTTTCCCAATTTGTTGTTTCCCTTCTGATTTTAGTTATATTGGTTTTGTTTGTACAAAAGCTTTTTAGTTTGATGTAGTCAAAATTATTTATTTTACATTTTGTGATTCTTTCTATATCTTGCTTGGTTTTAAAGCCTTTCCCCTCCCAAAGGTCTGACATGTATACTATTCTGTGTTTACCCAATTTACTTATGGTTTCCTTCTTTATGTTTAAGTCACTCACCCATTTTGAATTTATCTTGGTGTAGGGTGTGAGGTGTTGATCTATTCCTAGTCTCTCCCACACTGTCTTCCAATTTTCCCAGCAGTTTTTATCGAATAGTGGATTTTTGTCCCAAAAGCTGGGATCTTTGGGTTTATCGTATACTGTCTTGCTGAGGTCGTTTTCCCCCAGTCTATTCCACTGATCTTCCTTTCTGTTTCTTAGCCAGTACCAAATTGTTTTGATGACTGCTGCTTTGTAATATAGTTTGAGGTCTGGGACTGCAAGGCCCCCATCATATGTGTTTTTTTTCATTATTTCCCTGGATATCCTTGATCTTTTGTTCTTCCAAATGAACTTTGTTATGGTTTAACTTTGTTATGTGCTCAAAGGAATAATAAAGTGGAGAAGTTCCATGGAGACTGGAACAACCTCCAGGAAGTGATGCAGAGCGAGAGGAGCAGAACCAGGAGAACATTGTACACAGAGACTAATACACTGTGGTATAATCGAACGTAATGGACTCCTCCATTAGGGGCGGTGTAATGTCCCTGAACAACTTTCAGGGATCCAGGAGAAAAAAAACACCAATCATAAGCAAAGGATAAACTATGGGAGTGGAAACACCGAGAAAAAGCAACTGCCTGAATACAGAGGTTGAGGGGACATGACAGAGGATAGACTTTAAATGAACACTCTAATGCAAATACTATCAACAAAGCAATGGGTTCAAATCAAGAAAACATCTAATGCCCAGTGGACTTACGCGTCGGCTATGGGGGGTGGGGGGGGAGGAAAAGAAAATGATCTATGTCTTTAACGAATAATGCTTGGAAATGATCAAATAAAATATATTAAAAAAAAAAATAAAATAAATACCAGCTATTATTGAGTGATAGAAACTAACTTCTAAGTCAATGAGATCCCAGATTCATCTGAATAATTGCTAGAATTGCCTGCATAGGGCTGCCATCAAAGCTTCTATGAGACAGCATCAGCAACATTCTTGGCAAACTTTCACGTACTTCGTAAATAAATTGGGAGGGCTCTTTGTCCAAGGGTGGGCCTTCCTCGGAACTCTTGCTTTGACCTGGAACTGTTGATTCTGCCTGTACATTTGGACCCTTCTGGCTCATAATAACAAGAGCTGATATTTAGATAGCACACTAACTTCTGAAAGTGCTTTCCATACAATCTCCTGTGAGTCTCAAAGTAGCCCTGCACAGTCATTGACTTAGTTATGATCATTCTTGTTTTACTGAAAAGAAAACAGATTCATGAAGATAAAAGGATGTGACTATTTCCACACAGCTAGCAAGTGTCAGAAGCAGGGTTGGAAGAGAGGTCTTTATGGCTTCCAAGTCCATTATTGTCCATTAAACCAGGATGCCATTTCACTCATTGTTGCTGACTACATTATGTTAATATATAGACAGGCCCCTTTTACCTCTGGCACTTCTCTGACTTTGCTTGACCAACCGTCTGGCAATCAATCTCGAAGCTATTCATTCTACCTCCCTCTGCCTCTGGCCTTTCATTAAATCACCCTATCATTCTCCCTTTCATAGCCTGTTCTAGTCTTCACATGGCTACTCCCTAGGAAACCTGCACTAGGGCCGTGGATAATTGCAAATCCTCTATAGAATTAATTAATTAAACATTTATTATGCACTTTTTATTATTATATATTTTTGTATTTTGTAATTTTTATGTATAAATAAATAAACATCTACATAACATAAATTATATATAAATTATATTTATAATTTTTTATATTTTATAATTTTCTTTTATTATCTACCAAGTATTGTTTTGAGCACTGGAGACACAAAGGCAGGAGCAAAGTGAGAGTTTCAAATGGGAGAAACAATCCTAGTGAGCATTCTCAGAATGGGAAATGGGAAGTCTGTTCAAGAAACATAAGAGAGCATGACCAGTGTCTGCAAAGATTATGATTTAGTAGAAAACTGGATGGATAGGAAAGAAGAAGGTATGGATGACTTTATAAACTAAACAGAGGATTTTATATTTGATACTGGATGCAACAGAGTCACTCACATTCTTAAATGAGGGAAAGGAATGTGTGTGTGTGTGTGTGTGTGTGTGTGTGTGTGTGTGTGTGTGTGTGTGTGTGAGAAACATGGTCAGATTTGCATTTTGGGAAGATTAATTTGACAGTTCAGTTCTAAGTGCAGGAAAGTAACCAGAATAGAAATTTCAGGGAAGTTATTAGTTAAAAACCCCTGGTGAATGGATTTTTGAATAGGCACTGTGTGTATCAAATTGTAGTAGGTGCTATCCAGAGACACAAATTAAATGCTTTTGGAATCCAGCCCTCCTTCCCTTCTACAGTAGTTCTTTCCTTTTGTCATTCTTAATATACTCAAGCTTTCAGAGTGTGGGATGGCAGTGCAGAGAATTAAATTCTTTACTTTAGTAAATCAGTCACCTACCTTACTGTCACTCAGCAATCAGGATGCATAACAAACACCTAAAGCAAATATAGCACCTCAAAGATCTGTTACAACGAATGTCACAATTTACCAGGGTTAATTTTCTACTGAATTATATTGTATAATATATAGTTGTAGGTAGGACAGATTTTAAAAACGCCTATTTTTTTGTCCTTCTTTCTCAGAGAATAAAAATAAAATGTAGAATTCATTGAGATAAGATATAATAGGAAAGAAATGTTCTTTGTGAAATAAAGATAATTCGAAACTTTAGAGGTCATTGATTAACCTGGGGGATAGCTGGGGGAAAATTGGACTGACATATGTTTATAAATAGATCTTCTATTTTCTGGCTGTGGTCTGAAGAAAGTTATTTAACAAAGTTGGGTCAGAAACTTTGTGTCTGAAGAAAAGACATGAGAACACCTGAACTATCAACAATACTCTTAAAAATACAAAGGATATAATCATTTCTAGAACTATGACAATGGATTAATTCCTACCTGGACCCAAAGTCATATGAATTTGCTAGTTGCTAAAAAAAGAAAAATAACAAAAGAAAAGAAAAGAAATTGCTGATTCCTCCTTATCTTCTTGTCCACCAGAAGAGTAGTCTTTAAGCCATGTTTACCTTTAGATGACTCAGAAGAGAAAGTACTGACTCTACTTTACCCAGCCTCATACACTTACTAGTGACTCTGTCTAAGTCCTCTAACCTCTGTCTGCCAGAGTTTTCTCATCTATGTAGCAAAGTCAATTAATTACATATGATCATCTCTCAGTGTTTCAGTTGCTATGGACTATGTTCTCCTGGTTCTGTTCATTTTGATCCACATCAGTTCATGGAAGTCTTTTCAGCTCACATGGAAATCAAACAGTTTATCATTCCTTATTGCACAATAGTATTCAAACACCATCATATACAACAATTTGTTCATTTATTCCACAATCAAGGGACACCCCTCTTTTTCCAGTGTTTTTGCTACCACAAAGAGCTCAACTATGAATATTTTTGTACAAACATTTTTCATTATCTCTTTGGGGTACAAACCTTGCAGTGGTATTGCTGAATCAAAGGGCAGTCAGTCTTTTAAAGCCTTTGGGCATAATTCCAAATTGCCTTACAGAATGATTGGATAAATCCACAACTCTACTAGCAGTATATACTAATATACTCCAGTTTTTGCCACATCACCTCTGACATCAATTATTTTCCTTTACTGTGATACTGGCCAATCTTCTAGGTGTAAGGTGGTTCCTCAGCATTGTTTTGATTTGCCTTTTTCTAATCAGGAGAGATTTAGAACATGTTTTAGGTGATTATTTATAGTTTTGATTTCTTCATTTGAAAACTACCTATTCATATCATTTGACCATTTATCAAATAAGGAATGGCTTGATTTTTTGTACAACTGACTCAGTTCCTTATATATTTGGTAAATTAAACCTTTGTTAGAGAGTTTTGTTGTAAAAATGTTCTTCCAGTTTGTTGTTTTCCTTCTAATTTTGGTTGTATTGCTTTTGTTCATACAAAATCTTTTTAATTTGATATAATTAAAGACATTCATTTTACATTTTGTAATGTTCTCTATCACTTGTGTGGTCTTAAATTACTTACTTTCCCATACATCTGATAGATTTATTATTCTATGTTCATCTAATTTATTTACACTTTATATTTAAGTCATTTATCCACTTTGAATTTATCTTGGTATAAAGTGTAAGATGTTGATCTAAAGCTAATTTTTCCCATACTGTTTTCCAACTTTCCCAGCATTTTTTTTTGTCAGATAGTGAGTTCTTGTCCTCAAAGCTATGATCCTTGGTTTTATCAAACACTAGATTGCTGAGTTCATTTACCCTTAGTCTATTACATTGATCCACCTTTCTACCTTTTAACCAGTACTATATTGTTTGGATGATCACTGTTCTCTAGTACAGTTTAAGATCTGATACTGATAGGCCCCCATTCTTTTTTTTCATTATTGCCCTTGATATTCTTCATCTTTTTGTTCTTTCAGATGCACTTTGCTATAATTGTTTGCTAATTCTATTAAAAAATTTTGATAGCTTGATAAGGTATGGCACTGAATAAGTAAATTAGTTTAGGTAAGATTGTCATTTTTATCATATTAGCTCATCCTACCCATGAGCAATTAATGTTTTAGCAATTGTTTATATCTAGTTTTATTTGTGTGAAAAGTGTTTTGTAATTGTGTTCATATAAATCATGAGTTTGTCTTGGCAGAGAGATTCCCAAATACTTTGTATTGTCTAGCGTGATTTTAAATGGAGTTTCTCTTTCCAACTCTTGCTGCTGGATTTTATTGTAAATATTTAGAAATGCTGATGATTTATTTGGGTTTGTTTTGTATTCTGCAACTTTCCTAAAATCATTAATTATTTCTAGTAGCATTTTACTAGATTTTCTAGGATTCTCTAAATATACCATATCATCTGCAAAGAGTGATAGTTTAGTTTCCTCATTGCCTACTTTAATCCTTTTGATTTCTTTTGCTTCTTTAATTGCTACCTGTAGCATTTCTAATACAATATTAAATAATTTGGTGATAATGGGCATGATAGCTTCATTCCTGATCTTATTGGGAAGGCTTCTAGCTTATTCCCATCACATATTATACTTGCTGATGGTTTTAAATAAATACTGTTTATTATTTTGAGGAAAGAACCTTCCCATATTTCATAGTGTTTTAAAATATGAAAGTGTGTTGCATTTTGCCAAAGACTTTTTCTGCATCTATTGAGATAATCAAGTGATTTATCTTAGTTTGGTTATTGATATGGTCAATTATGTAGATGGTTTTCCTAATGTTAAAACCAACTTTGCATTCCTGGTATAAATTCCCTCTAGTCATAGTGAATAATCCTTGTGATGACTTACTCTTTGCTTGTATTTTATTTAAGATTTTTGCATCTATATTCATTAAGAAGATTGGTTTGTACCTTTCTTTCTCTTTTTTTATTTTCCTAGCTTGGGAATCAGCACCATATTTGTGTCATAAAAAGAATTTGGTAAAACTCCTTTTTTGCTTATTTTGTCAAATAAATTGTATAATATTGGGATTAGTTGTTCTTTAACTATTTAATACAATTCACTAGTGAAACCATCTGGCCCTGGAGATCTTTTCTTGATAAATTCTTTGATAGTTTGTTTAATTTCTTTTTCTGAGATGGGACTATTTAAGTATTCTATTTCCTCTTTTATTAATCTAGGCATTTATACTTATTGTGAATATTTCCTCATTTCACCTAGATTGTCATTGTTATTGCCATATAATTGGGCAAAATAGCTCTTAATAACTCTCTGAATTTCCTCATCATTAGAGGTGAGATCACCCTTTTCATTTTCGGTATTTTTAATTTGATTCTTTAATTTCTTTTTTAAATTAAATTTAACAGTACTTTATCTATTTTATTTGCTTTTTTTACAAAGTACCAGATCCTATTCTTATTTATTAATTCAATAGTTATTTTACTTTCAATTTAATCAATTTCCCTATAAATTTTTAGAATTCCCAATTTAGTTTTATCTTGGGATTTTTCATTTGTTCTCTTTTCTAAGTTACAAGCCCAATTCATTGATTTACTCCCTCTCTTTTTTGTTGATATAGGCACCTGAGGTCATAATTTTCCCCTCTGAGTACTGCTTTGGCTCTATCCCATAGATTTTGTTATGTTGTCTCCTCATTGTTATTTTATTCAATGAAATCAGAAATTGTTTCTATGATTTGTTTTTTGACACATCAGTTTTTAAAAATTAGGTTAATCCAACTAATTTTAAATTTGCCTCTCTGTGAACCTTTATTAATCATAATTTTATCACATTATGATCAAAAAACTTATATAGTTCTCCTTTTCTGCATTTGTTTACAAAGATTTCATGCTGTACTACATATGCGATCTTTGAATATATACTATGTGAAGTCAAAAAGAACATATATTCTTTTTATCCTTGCTCAGTTTTATCTAGATATCCATTAACTCTAATTTTTCTAATATTTTATTCATTTCTCTTACTTCTTTCTTATTTATTTTTTTTTGGTTTGATTTATCTAGTTCTGATAGGGGAAGTTTGAGGTTCCCCATTAAAATGATTTTACTATTTATTTCCTTCTTAAGTTCCTTTAGTTTCTCCTTTAGAAATGTGGATGCTTTATCATTTGATGCATAAATGTTTAGTATTGATATTACTTCATTTTTATAGTACCTTTTAGAAATATGTAATTTCCTTCCTTATCTCTTTTAATTGGACCAGTCTTTATTTTAGCTTTGCCTGGTAACACAATTGCTACTCTTGCCTTATAAAATTTAGATGATGTATAATAAAAACTGCTGCAGCCTTTTATCTTTAATCTGTGCACATCATCCTGCCTCAAATATGTTTCTTGTAAAAAAACATATAGTAGGCTTGTGTTTTTTAATACATTTAACTATTCATTTTTGTTTTATGGGTGAGCTCATCCTATTTACATCCAGAGTTATGATTACTGTGTATTCCCCTCCATCTTTTGATCCTGCTCTATTCCACTTCATACTATTTCTTCTCACTAGAGTTTTGCTTTTTATCATCCCCACACACATCCCACTCCCTCTAATTACCTCCCATTTCCTTTTATTATTCTCCTTCTAATTTTCTGTAGGGTAAGATATAAATCTATACCTCAATGAATATATTTATATTTCCTTTTCTGAACCAGTTATGATGAAAGTAAAATTCAAGCATTGCTTGTTACCACAATCATCCTACCCTACCCATATTGATTTTCCATACCTATCTATTTTATATAATTTACCTCATTCTCTTCACTCTTCGCTCAATATAATCCTCTTTTTTACACATTGATTTTTCACATATCACATCATATACACCTATCATTTCATATCATCACAGTTATATACACATCATATCCTCATAATTTCTCATATATATCATATCATGATAATTAGCTTACTTCCCCACCTTCTTTCTAAGTATGTTCATTCTGTCTGCTCTACTAATAAAACTAATTTTTGAGAATTACAGATATCTTCTTTCAATGTAAAAATACAAAAATTTTTATCTTAATGAGTCCTTTAAATATACTCTTTCTTATTTACCTTTTAATGCTTCTCTTGGGTCTCATGTTTGGACTTCACATTTTTGTTTAGGTCTAACTAATTCCTCAGTTTTGCTGAATAGGTAACTCTGGGTTGAAAACCTAGATCTTTACCTTCCTGAATATCACATTTCTTGCCTTTCAATCCTTTAATGTATCAGCTAATTCCTATGTGATCCTGATTTTTGCTCCATGGTATTTTAATTGTTTCTTTATGGCCATTTATAGTATTCTCTACTTGACTTGTGGGCTCTTGAATTTAGCTATAATATTACTGGAAGTTATCATTTGAGGATATATTTCTGGAGGTGACCTCTGGATTCTTTCAAATTCTATTTTACTCTTTTATTCAGGAATATCAACAAAGTTTACTTTGATAATTTCTTATATTATGATGTCGGGTATTTTTTTTATCATGGGTTTCATTTGGTTCAATAGTTCTTAAATTTTCTCACCTGGATCTATATTTCAATATTTTTTCTGTTTTTTCATTCTTTTGATTTTGTTTTATTGTTTCTTGTTGTCTCATGAAGTTATTAGCTTGCATTTGCCAAATTCTAATATTAAAGTATGATTTTCTTCCATGAACTTTTGAACCTCCTTTTTCATTTAGCCATTTCTGCTGTTATTTTCTTACTTTTATTTTTCTTCCCCATTTTTCCTCTGCCTTTCTTACTTGATTTTTAAATCCATTTTGAACTCTTTCAGAGCCTGAGACCAATTCATATTTTTCTTTGAAGCTTTGTGAGTGCTAGCTCTGGAACTTGGTTTGGGCTTACGAAGACCTAGCATGCCCTGCAGACTGAGTAGTGCTGCCTTCTTCAATTCCACACTATAAGTTTGACTGGGGGTCCAGAGCTCACTCTAGGTTTATACTGATCTTGTGTGCCATGCAGACTGCCTTGCTCTGGGATTTTGGACCTTATTGCAGACTTGAACTGGGGCTTGAAACTTTATAGGGTTTGCATGGGATTGTACTACTATTGGCTTAGGCATGGTCTCAGGGTCTGGATGCTGGTTTGGGCCCAGGTTCAGAATTTTTCAAGTTGTTCTCTGCATGAAAGTTGCTTCATTCTATCTCTCTGTTGGTTCTTTCACTCTAGTGTTCATTTTGAGACTTTATTTTAAGTTTGGTTGGAGAGGATTCTCACAGTGACCCTGAGCTTTCCCTGCTTCTACTCTACCATCCTGGCTCTGCAAATGGAGATTTGAACTCTGGACCTCAATTCCCAGAAGTCCTTGTCCACTTCCCAAAATGCCTTGTAACCTCACCTGAAAAGTCTCACCTGGGCCAAGAGCAAGAAGGGGTATTTATAGACTGTATGTCCCCTCCCACTCTCTCTCCCTGGTTCCACTTCCAAGCACATGCTTCTCTCAAGATGTAGTGTAAGTGAAATTGAATGGGCCTTTCGGCCCTCCTAGGCATATGCTTTCTTATTTTGTATTTTCTTTATTTATTAATCTTTAATAAACCTCATAAAATATAATATTTTTAGCAGAGAAACAAAATTTTAATCTTAACACCCTGGAGATCATTATGCTACATCTTGATCTCTTAGTCATTCACATACTTTTATTTCTCTCTTATCAATTTCTCCACAGAATAGTAGAGAAATAAGAGGAAGGGAAGGAAGCTCATAGTCAATGAACAGAGTGCTTGGGCACTGTTTAGACAACATGGGCAAGGCAGTCTACAGAATAAATTATCTTCTGAAGCAATCTTTTAGAGAATTTTGATGAAATAGGGAGGAAGAAAGAATTATTGTAAAGCAAAAGAAAAGGTCTTTAAGCCCATAGATATAAATGATTATGGATGGAATCAGTCTTAAAATGTGGCCTTTCTTTGCCCAAGAAATGGATATTTTAATGGTAAGGAGAGTAACCTGTGAGGGAGAATTGGTGTGACATAGAGCTCTTGTGGCACAATGCACTTTTTATTTGACTTCTTATCATCTGATATAATGACTAACAGTTGAGCAAGTGGGCTCCCTATCTTGTCAGGTAAGAATGAGTACCACAATTGTAAGAATAACAAAGTATATTCTTTACTGCATCTCTCCTATACACCTCTCCTCTCGACAGATAACAAACATCCTTATTTAGGCCCTCATCACATCTCAATTGTAATACTGCAAGAACATGCTGACTAGTGTTCCTTGATCAAAGATCTTGACCCTCCATTCCATCCTGGCACAGCTGCCAAGAGTATTTTCTAAAAGTATAATTCTGATCATGTCACTCTCTTGTGTAAATTTCTCTGTTTAACTAAAAATTTCTATAATCCTAAAATACTCACCAACTTGTATACATATGAAATTCCATTTCCTGTCTGTAGCATGCTTAGGCCAACCATATGTTTTCATAATGACCTTTGAATTGACATATCTACTAACTATTTTAATTCTTTTCACATTTTGACATTCTGTGATTTGTCACTATTTAGAATTCTTGGGGCATATTTGCATAAGAGATGAGTTTTTAGTTTCCAGCAATTTGTGATCATCAAAATCATTGGATAGTCTCCCAAATATGATCTCCTTTTCCTGCTCAATTCTTTATCTAGCTTATTGCCCTATGCTAATGCCTATCTGAGATTTACATGTCGGCATATCAATTCAACGAGATAGCTCATTGAATTCATGTAACTACAGGATATATTGTCTGTACTATTTATTATTTTCATCTACTCTATTTTTGTGAAGAGTATTAGGCCAATTACCTTCACGGCACTGTGAATTTCACTGAAAAGTCCCTTGCCAGGTTTTGGTGCTTGAAGCATTTAGCATAAGACCCCTGGGCATCTGAGCTGGTTTGGAATCCTAGCAGCTTCTAAGAGTGAATAGACAGCGGGCTTCAGCATTAGCTGAATTCTTACACATAGCTCTTGGACACATTGAATTAGTGAGGCTCAGTGAATCAATTAACCTGTCAGAGAGAGGACTATGTAACTCTCTAAGACTATAACTTTCAGAGAAGGTGCTGAGATGCAATGCTAGAAGGAGTTCCTCACTTATAAGTCCTTATAGCTATGAAGTCACATATCCAATCTTCACTCATATATCCCTAAAATAAAAATAACAACCCTGAGCAATTCACTTCTGGTCTCTGGTTTTAGGATTGTCATCAGTAAAATGAGGTGGATGTGCTATATGATTCCTAAGATTCCCTTCAAGATCTAAACTATTTGATCCTATAATCTGTGAAGAGGAACATTTGGGGAACATCACAATCAACAGAGAATCCTTCTTTTGTATGGACTACATGCAGGAGATAATCCATAACATTAGTAAACACTTAAGGTATACACAAATCTCCCTGATGACTACAATATTCTTTCCACAATGTTCCTAAACACTCTGGTATTTTTAAAGCTACTTAAAGGGGGGGAAGGGAGAAAGAAGAGCTTCTCTCCCCTCCCTTTTTACTACCTGCCCACATCTCCATTCTGAACACCTCTGCAGAGAACATTTTGCTGAAAGAGTGAGAGTGTAACAAATGGACCCTGAGGCTAGGCGTAATTGGTAGTTTTCAAAAGGGAAGGAAGAAAATATTCCTTCTAAATGTCAAATGTTTCTTGCACATTTCTCCCTCCTCCCCATCACTGAGGTTCTCTTTACCCTGCCCTGATAGTAGTTAGAAGGGGGAAGGGAATCTTTCTAATTTATTTTTCCTTTCCCAGGTGAAAACATGCCAGAGAAAATCAGGTGGCTGCCTGCACCACTAGGCTATTAACCTCTGAGACATCTTGCTGAGCTTACTTCAGGCTTGGGGAAGGAGCTTGTGGTAGAGAGGGAGGAGGAGAGGAACCTGTGTAAATAGCGCTTCCTTTCCCCCAGAAGGTTTGACTGCTTTGTATTATTTCTTTTCACCTTTGCTCTAAAGCCTTAATTTCAAAATGAGAAATAGACTGGAAATCAAGACTTCTGGAAGAAGGTGAAGGAAGCAGTCCTCATTTAATATGGAGTGAGGAAGGAGAAATAGGGGGAAATTATCCATAAATATCAATTTAGCATTTCTACTTTAGCTGTCTATGATATTCTGATGATCAGGATAAATTTGATTAAAGATGAATTCCAGTTATTATCATTAGAAATTGGGGATGAATTTTGAGGACATAACCATCAGGAAACAAACACACTAACTGCTCCATAAATATATGTTGAATGATGACTTGGTAAATAGATAATTGCAAATGTAGCTAAATGAAAGCTTTGGGTTGTAGTATACCATAAGTTGAACTGTACACAAAAGAAGTGCTATTTACAAATGTCATAATTAGTCTGGTTTAGGAGGGAGAAGTATAGGAGTCAGGGAAATAAACAGCCTAGTTTAAACTGTAGTCACTAAAAAGAAGAGTTTAACTCAAATGTGAACACCATGAGTATTTAATATATGCATTTATATTTTCTCTGAGTTCCATTTGCAAATTAATGCAACAAAGAGTAATTAAGTACCTACTCTATGAAAGTCAGATTGGAGGGATGGATAGACATGTGGCTTTGAATCACAGCAGCCTTGGTTTCAGGTCCCACTTTTGGCATACAGTCTTCCCTCACTGTATCATGCTTCATTTATTGCAGCTTCACTATATCAGGGGTTTAAAGATATAGATATAGATATATATTAAAAAGTCTGTATCATTGAGTTACACTTATCATGGCACTCTATTGGTTGATGGAATGAAAGGTGTCCAATCACAGCTCTTTTTTGTAGCATTTTTTTCAAACTTCAACTTCCATACCATGTATTACTTCAAAGAAGAAGAGCAAAAGGACTAGGCAATGGAGGTTAAGTAGGGCCACACAGCTAGAAAGCTCCTGATGCTAGATTTGATCCCAGGATGTTCTGCCTCCAAGCCTGGCTCTCTGTCCACTAAGCCACATCCTTCACCCCTATATACACTCACTTTGTAGGTTTTGCAGGAAGCCTTGTTGAGTCTTATACTCAACCCATCCTACTACTAATATATTCTCCCTACTGTAAAATAATGGCAGTTTCTTCCAAGTTCACTCTCAGAATAATTATTATCATCTGAACTGAGAAGGCTACCCATCTAAAATAATATATGTTTGCTAGAGTGCCTGAATTCCATCCTTAAATTAATTGTGAGAAACTTTCCAGAATAGGTATCTAAAATAGATAATTGCCCCCTGTGTCTAAGACTGCTAAAGGTATTGAGTGTCTGTCATGACTGAATTACCTAAAGGATCTATCATGATTTCAGGATGTCCATTAATTCAAGCACCGTATTCTTGCCAATTGAGACTAGATCTTAAAGGGAAACTATTGGTAATTGATACAAAGAATAAGACTTTATTCTTTATCCTATGCATAAATAGAAAAGGTAGTCTCAAATTGTGTTGACAACAGCAATTCTTCATATGATCTTCTTCTATATAATATATGATTCAGACTTTGTATTGGACTGGTTTAAGCTTTTAGAAGCAAGACAGTAACTTCATATAACTATCTATTAATCCTTTCTACTAAATGATAGAGGGAAATTACCACCTCTACAATTCTCCACATTTTCTCCTCAAAATTATAATTAAAGAAGAGGGGACTTAGGGAAGGTCTACATGAACTTCTGCAGAGTGAAATAGGCAAAACTAAGAAAACATTGTGCATACTAACAGCAATATTGTGGAGTGACAAAACTTAGCTATTAGCAGCAATGCAATGATCCAGAGCAATTCTGAAGAACTTATGAAAAAGAATGCTATCCACCTCCAGGGAAAGAACTTTTAGAGTAGGAATACAGATGAAAGCATGATTTACTACTTGTTTAATTGGGTATATATTTTGGGATTTTTGTTTTATATGATTATTAAATAACAAAAATGAATAATATGGAAATATATTTTGCATGATAATACATGTAAAACCTAGATTGGATTGTGTGGAGGCATAGCAAAGAAAGGAGGGAGACAATTTGATTTATATAACTGCAGAAAACTTATTGGAAACTTATTATTAAAATGTAAAAATTCAATAACAATAATAATAGTGATGATGATAATAATACATAATTGTTTTGTCAGAGAGCTAGACAGAGTTTGAGGTAGGAGTATTATATGTGACTAGGGGAAAGAGCAAATTAACTAGACCTAAAATTGATACCTCGGCATTTTAGCATAATATTTATTCAAACCAGGTAAATTGAGCTAAGAATTTCAATTAAAATGCCCCCAAACTTGTCCTGATGAAAACCTGCACATCTTTATGAGAAAGATATAACAACAACATTTAATGGTTTGCAAGGGACTTTACAAATATTTTCTCATTTTTTCTTTACAACTTTGAGAATTGCATGCTATTTTATTCATATTTTGCAGATAAGAATACTTGAACAGAGAAGTAAAGTGATTTGTTTTAGGACTGCATAGCTAGTAAGTATCCGAAGTCAAATGTGGACCCAACACATCTTGACTCTAAGTCCAATGTTTTTTCCTCTGCACCACTTATCTTCCTATCAGTGATCACTTGTCAAGAATGTTGTGGACAAGACTCATGTATAAATAGAGCTAGGATAAGTTGTTTCTTGAGGTCTTTTTTTAACTTGGATATTCTATGACTGGGATTTCCTTTAACTCATGTGGTTGTCAACCAGGATGATGAGGAGCAGTTGAAGTGTTGGGTTAGCTAGCATAAACCAATGGTAGTCAGGACTGCCACATGACTATCATTACTGCACTATGGAAGAACATCAAAAGTTCCAAATACTGAGAAACTAGAAAAGAACTAAACAAACATTGTACCACAGAATGACTGCCATGCCTTCTTAGTATCACCATCATCCATGAACATAAGCAGCTCATATAACATTACAACTCTCCAGGTTTTAAACAGTATCCTTTAATAGATAGCCTCCATACCCCTCTAGATAATGTGTTTGGAAAGGCCAAGTGAATTTACTGTAATAGTTACTCAGACTCCAGTGAGTCCTCAGAAAGTGGAATTGAACAATCAACAGCTGATGGCTCTAAGGCAATAATGGCAAACCTTTTAGACATCAAGTGCCCAAATTGCACCTTCATCATGCATGTAAACCACCCCCTTACTTCAAACAGGGGAGGGAAGAAATGCTCCCACTGGGATGCAAGGCAAAGAGGCAGGTAATGTAAAAAATGTCCTCAGGTATGGTGGAAAGTGGGAAGGGAACAGCCTCCTCTGACACACTTGCCATAGGTACACTAATACATCTCTAAAGTGATGCCTCTGATGATTCTGATGTTATTAAAATATCCTGGGAAGAACATCTTTGCACTCTGGTACTGACTCTTTTTCTTCATAAATACTTCTGATAATCTTACCCTTCAGTATTATTTTAAGTTTTCCTCAATTTTTTATACTTTCCATTATTAAATGAAAAACTCAAGAAGATATACATTTATTATCTATATGTGTCAGCAGGATTAGAAAAGAAAAAGTATAATGCCAATCTCTAGCACCCATTTGCAATAGCAGTAACAGAAGATGTGACAAACATAAAAAAAAATTGGATATCCAAAGCCAAGAAACCACTTCCAGGGACAAAAAATTTAAAGATGTTCTCTGTATCTCAAGTTGAAGTTTATAGAAGAGATGAATTGAAAGTTTAGAAAACAATTGCTGCTGCAAACAATGGGGCTAAGGGTGAGGTTCCTAGATTGTTCCTGAGATAGGCTGAAATACATATAAATGTGGTATAATATATTAAATCTCAAAGCCCAGGGTCAGATCCTAGACAGATCAAAAGGGTTGTACCATACCAGCTTACCTACACCACTCCGTACCTCAAATGATGTTCAAATACTATATAAGGAGCATCTTTGTCAATTACTGGATGTCCTACCTAGTGTTTAGCAGCAATTGTATAACCTGCTTATGTATAAGAAGAATGTTTACTTTCTCTTTAGTCCAACACTCCCTAATGCAGCTAGTAACAAAGGGCTGGGATAACCTGAAACCTTGTCAAAAGCTCAGAACAGGGATACAAGTAAAGCTAGAAGCCACCTTTACTTTATGATTCCCATCTGCTAAATACCATTGTCTCTAAGGTTCCCTTCTGTCTTCTCTGTATTTATCTTGTATCTTTTGATTTACATATGGTGACTCCTTCATTAGAACCTAAGCTCCTTAACACAAATGGCTATTTTTACCTTTTTTTGTAGAGTCCCTGGCATTTATCACAGTGGCTGGCATATAGTAAATGCTTAATAAAGGCATGCTGGTTAACTGATTGCTTGATAATCTTCCCCCTCCTTCTTCTTCTTTCTCTTCCCAGAAACCTCCACTCCATGATGATGATTTTTTAATGTCCAAATATTACTTTCATTGAAAAATATTTTCACTAACAAAATTATGCGATCATGTGTAGAAAGCAAACCAATTTGCAAAAGAAAGTAGACTACAATCTAGATATCACCTATTTTGTTATTAAGAATGGTAGTAGGCATAAAGAAGACTATGAAAATGAGAATTAAAAAAAACTTTGTCATTGTCTTTTGAAGATACAGTTGTCATTTCTATTAAAATTCCAGTTAGCATTTCCTGTTCAATATAAGAATAAATGGCAAACTAAATCTTATGAAACCCCCACAGAAACAGTTAACAAAAAATTAGCTTGCATCCCAGTCTCAATTAAGCAAATTGAAAACATTACTAGTCCTGATCAAACATGAATTCACTTAATTCTGTCTTCCAGAAGATGTGTTCCTATTGAATTAGGCCCCCAGTGGCTAGCACAGTGAAATGTACCTTTATAAATGAATTTTAAAAATCTCTCCTTCTTCTTAACTCTTTCCACATTTAGAGTCTGTAAATCTCCTTTAAGCACAGTTATATAATGGCAAAAGTAAAGGGCTTAATATCAACAGATCTAGGCGTGAATTCTAGTTCACCACCACATAATATATACAAATTCCTAAAAGCTTTTTTTAGAAGAGAACTTAGAGGTTCTTGAATCTAAACCCAGAGGTCAGAGGTTTATTTTATTTGTCTCATATCAATTCATACAATCTGTAAAAAGTAAAATGAGAATTTAAAACAAGGCATTCTGATCCCAGATCTAGGGTTTGCTTTGCTATATATTATAAACCTTTAACTTCCATATTAGAAACAAAACAGTATATTGGTTATAAGTCAGAAGAGTGCTAAGAACTAAGCAATGGGAGTCAAGTGACTTGCTCAGGGTCACAAGCTAGGAAGTGTCTGAGACCATATTTGAACACAGGACCTCCTGATTATAGACCTGGATTTAAGTCCAATGATCCACCTAGCTGCCCCCTTAGGGCTGCTTTTAATATGCTGTGTTGTCTCTTTTGGGTTGTTATGAGAATGAAATGAAAGTTTGCAGATGAAATGCTTTGCAATTAGTAAAGTAATACCCAAGTAAAATAGATCATGATTATCACCATCATAATCAATATTGTGTATTATCTATTTTTTTTTGTCTTTTCATTCACAGGAAAAGAACCGGTTGTCTTTACTTATCATTGGCCATAACTGAGAGCTCTGCATTTCATCATTGTGGGAAAAAGAAAAACAAAAAGTATTTGTTTTGAGTCTTCCACATTCCTCCTTGGCATGATGGGATGCCTCCTGCCACACAGCTAAGAGTTAGTGAGATATAAAGGATGCTGAATTTAGAATCAGAAGACTTGAGTTTGAATCACTGGCTGTACCATTTAATATCAAACAGTGAAAACAGAGGAGGGGGCAATCTTGGGACATGTTAGAGAAATGAAATAAAATAAATAAATAATGAGATATGACAGTGAAATGAAATGGAATAATTAACAATGACTCCAAACAATGGTTGAAAAAATCCTAATAATAAAAAAGAAACATGATATTATAAGTTATGTCAGGCTTGGGGGAAGCAACAATGACCTTAACTTTGGACATCAATCAATCACAAACATTTTTAAGTACCTGCTGTGTACCAAGCACTGTACTAAAGAATGAAACAATTTCTTTTTGCAATTATATTCTAACAGAGGAGACAACAAAGACATGCAAAAATACATACAGCATAAATATTAAATATAGATATAAACAAAGTGGTTAAATATGAGATAGCTTGGGATCAAGGGCACTAGCAATTGTGGGGAACCAGGAAAATCTTCATGAGAATACGATGATGGAACTGGATCTTAAATGAAGAGAGGGATTCCCAGAAACTAGATTAAAAAGGAAATATATTTCCACTATGGGAAAAACTAGTACAAAAGCACAGAGGCAGAAGATGAAGTTTTGTAAGAATCAAAGAAAAATCCAGTTTCACTGGACTGGGGAGAGTAGGTGGAAAAATATTAACCCATCCAATGGGAAGGCAGGGGTCAGGTTGTATGAGAATTTAAAAAGTAAAAAAAGGAAGGTTAAAGTTTATAATTATTTTATTTACATACATATACATGTATTTCACATTTATATTTTATCCTAATAGTAATTAGAAACCTTGGAAGTTGTTTGAATAGGGAAGCTGCATAGTCAGATCTGTAAATTATTTTGGCAGCAGTGAGAAGAATATTATGGAGTGGTAAGAGAGTTCAGGCAAGGAGACTAATTAAGAGGCTATTATAATAATCTAGAAAAGAAGTGATGAGACAGGTGAAGAAAAGGGTTCATATTTGAGAGGTGTTGTAGGAATTGAAATGATTTGGCAAGTGATTATATACATGTGATGAGGAAGAGTAAAGAGTCTAGGATAATGTTAAACTTACTAAACATAGATAATGGAAAGATGGTGGTACCTTCAAGAGAAATAAGAAAGATTGTAAGAGAGGATTTAAGAGGAAAGATGAATTCAGTTTTATAAATTTTGAGTTTAATATGTCTCCAAAATATCCATTTTGAAATGTCTTTTGAGTAATTAGTGACGTAGGACTGTAGCTCATGGGAAAGAACGACACTAAAATATCTGGGAGACATTTACATAAAGATGATAGTTAAACCTTTGGGAGATGGTGAATTCATAAAGCAAGTCAAAGAGGGCCCAGAACAGAACTTTCTTGAGGTAAGATGAGGTTAAAAACCAAAAATGAATTATTATTTTTTGATGACAATATTGTTGTTATTAGCTAACTTTTATAACAATCTTTGAAGTTTGATAAGTGGTTTTAAAATTTTATTTTGTCATCCCTATTTTACACATGAGGAAACTGAGACAAGCACAGATTAAACTCTCCCTGAGTCTCACAGTTTATTAAGTATGTGAGGTTTTATTTGCACTCAGGTCTTCTTAACCCCAAGTCTACCATGGTATCACCTAGTTTCTTCTATTTTTTTCCTAATGGCAGATTGCCCTGGACTTCCATGTTTGTTTGTTTTCATTTTCCTTCTTTTGTGAATCAGAGAGGATGACTGGTAACTACTTCCTGACCTGATATGATAGATTTTGCAAGAATAACATTGAACTAGGCCTTTTAATTCCACTTTAGACTAATACCTAAAAGAGTAGAATGTATAAGTTAGGTCATTAATTCCTACCATTTGAAATAATCTACCATTTAACTTTAGATAAAGAGAACTTTTAAAAATATCCATGTAATATTTGTGATAATTGGGTCTCTTTAAGAAATATTGGAGCTGTTGGTGATGGAATACTACTGTGCTAAAAAGAATAATAAAGTGGAGGAATTCCATGGAGACTGGAACAACCTCCAGGAAGTGATGCAGAGTGAAAAGAGCAGAACCAGGAAAACATTGTACACAGAGACTAATACACTGTGGTACAATCGAAGGTGATGGACTTCTCCATTAGTGGCAATGCAATGTCCCTGAACAATCTGCAGGGATCTAAAAATACTATCCACAAGCAGAGGATAAACTGTGGAAGTAAAAACACCAAAGAGGAGCAACTGCTTGACTACAGGGGTTGAGGGGACATGTCTGAGGAGAGACTCTAAATGAACACTCTAATGCAAAGACCAAAAACATGGAAATGGGTTCGGACCAAGGACATATATGATACCCAGTGGAATCACACGTCGGCTATGGGAGGGGTGGCAGGAGGGGGGTTGGAAAAGAAAATGATCTTTGTTTCCAATGAATAATGTTTGAAAATGACCAAATAAAATAATGTTTAAAAGTAAAAGAAAAAGAAAAGAAAAGAAATAAATACTGGAGCTATTGTGACACATAGATCAATATGTGACTAATTGAAAATAGCAACATTGCTAATATTCTAAAACTTCATGCCCACATTATTATGGACATAGCTTCACAAGGACTTGTTATTTACTTTCCAAGTTCTAGTGATATAAGTTAAAAGTATGAAATTTATTGTTTATGTGGATTTCTTGGCCAAAATTCAAATGAAAATAGGGAGACAGTCACATTTTGAAAAGTGGCAGAGAGAGATGGAAAGATAGAGAAAGGGAGAGAAGGAAATTTTTCTATAAAATCCTAATTGTTCCCTTATGTTAATTTATTTTGAAAATAAGAAAACTATTTTGACATTCTTGCAAGTGATAATGTCTAAATGTGTAAATCTGCTTAAAAAATCTAGATATTTATTTTCATTAAGCTTTAAACCAAATGTCTATACTCATTAAATACCCTTGTTATTTAATATTTAATTCAGGGTTCTGAGGGCACAAATCATTATCCTCAGATCATTGACTCTCCTTCTCTCAAATAAGAGCCAGCTATAATTGTCCACAGAAGGAGGGCGGTTTCTTCAGCCTTGACATCAGACCTTTACATCAAATTTGTAACTATTTTTGGCTCTCATTATGGTGAGTTTTGATATCATGTTTAGATAGTCCCTCTCCTGACCTGAGGCATCTGAGGGCACCTATTCTGGGATAATCATTTATTCAGTGTTCACTCTCTGCCCTGTGTTATGCTACTTTCCATGACAAATGCAAGAAGAGTGAAGGTAGTCTCTGTGACACTAGTTATGAGAGGCACGTTGGTGTAATAGAGCATTGAACAAAAAATGAGAAGGCTTAGGTCCTAGTATTGTCTCATTTCCCTTCTGTCCATTGACATTTTCTCCCATGGGAAATGAGGAATTAACCTTGATCTGTCTCTTTTTGTTTATTCATCTGTAATATAGGGATAACAATAGCACCGACCACACAGAGTTGTTGTAAGTATTAAATTAGGTAATATATATATATATATATATATATATATAAAGTGCTTTTATCAAAATATCCTATGAATGCTATAATTATTCTAGTCCTAAAATCTGTGATCACATGAACTTGGGTAGAGAACTTACAAGTTTTATGGAGGGAAGTATACTTGAGGTGAACTTTGAAGAATGGATTAGATTTAAACAGCTAAAAGGAGCTGGGAGGAGAGGCAAGACTACTCTTTGGAGAAAGGAATTCAGGACACATCATCAGTTCTAGTATAAAGTCAATTTCCCACGCACTACCTCTCTATATCTATATACATCTATAAATAAATATATGTAAGTATTCCAACATACAGCTGTATATCCTATCTGACATATCAATAATAAGGAAAATGGTTGGGTTGTGGGAAATGGGGACAAGGGAGATTCTCACACAGGGCATTGGAGAAAAGATCTGTGAGAGTTGAGAGAATAGTTTAATTTAGTAAACTGAAAAATCAAGCCTATATTGGTGCCAGCGTATCTCCAGAATACTGAAACCCAAAGGACTAAAATTCCATAGGAAAATTGCTTTGCAATGAGGATTCAACTCTACACTAGGTCAGGAGGTCAAACCATAGGAGATGTCAGGGAATGTCCATTTGTCTGATTCAACTTGATCATCCAAAGTTTTTGGTCTTTTTCTATTGCTTGCTTGCACTGTTCATTCTTTGCTTAGTATTTTTCTTCGAATATTTACCTCCTAATTCAGACAATCCAGGCAGACCACTGGCTCCTACAAAAACAATCACTATAACTTAATTGATTTTTTGTGTCTCTGGCCTATCAATGACTTGTGTATAGTTTTCTTTGGGCAGAATTGTACTGAAACAACAATCTCTATAAGTATGACCTTGAATTTAATCAATGTGTTTAACCTTCATCTGAAAGTTTTGTTTTTCTCTTCTTTAACGTATTTTATTTCTTTAGTCAATTTAGTTATTGATAAAGAATCAAAGAAAAAAATGAATGAAGTAGCATTTTGAAACCCCATCCAACAAGAAGATGAGCTACTTTTTTTCCCATCAGTCTGCTTTAAAACAGAAGTGTCAAACTCACAACCATTACAAAATTCCAGAGTGCTGCAAAAAAAATACCAATATGAAATGTTTAGTGAAATAAACAATTTAAATAATAAAACATAGATAATGGTAATTTGTGGTTTTCTAAGTCAATATTGGCTGGCAAGGATTACTTCTATTTGAATTTGACACCACTGTTTAAAAGGAAACCATTTTAATGATCTTTCTTTCAAAGAGTTAGAAAAACTGAGGTTATCAGGGAAAAAAACTTTGACCTTAAACTTTATTCAATATTATTAATTACAGAAGAGAAACATCTGTGGAATTAATGCCAGGTCTCAGACAAGCTGGAAGTTTTAGCTGGTAACTTGGCATCATTAGCCATAAAGCAAAATCCTCAGCTGTAAGTGACAGTTTTAATCAACTTCTCCCTCAAGGTCACCTTTTTTCTTCTGAGTTATAGGGCTCTGCATGCTGGGCAATTTATTTTGATGAAGGAAGTCATATTGTGTATGTTTGCAAGGAGTCAGGCTTCTCCATGATCTGTAACTGCACTCCATCATCTACCGTACTCAAAATCCTCTCCCCACAAACAGTTGTGGAAGGACAGCTGAAATAATAGCAATATGTCTTGGCAAGTGGTGTCAAGTCTTTCAGTCCTTTCTCTGGTGGATTTTGTCCTCCCAAAGGAAGAGGAGTAATTACTTATGTGGGAAAGAACTGATGACAGGTAGAGTTTTCAGAGCATCTATTCTATCATATCATGGCCCAGATGGTGCAGGGAAGTTTTAAGCTGTAAAATAAATGAGGATATATCTTCCACTTATTTAAGAACATTTACCAAACACCTACTATGTGCTATAATAATTCATGAGGAAGTAAAGAAAGAAATGAATTGGAGTGGCTGGTTAAGAAACTTATAATCGGGGGACTTCCGGGTAAACATGGCTGCAATTTAGATGCCACACGCTTCCTCTCCCCGGCACCAAACGAAATAGACTACATCAAAGGAGCATAAAAATCACCTTTGGAGGAACAGAAGGACTCCCCAGTACCCCAAAACAGCGAAGGTACATGGGGTTTGAACATTTCCACACTATAATAAGAAGGAAGAAAAGCTTCACAGAAACATGAACAGAGCTGCCCTTCCCCCCCCACCTCCCCCACCAAACCAGAGTGAGCTACCAGAGCGCTCACTGGGACAGCAAGAGAGTGGGGAACATCTCTGTCTGGGGGGGGGGCACTCCAAGGTCCTTGGGATCTGGGGGCTGCCAGGAAACAACATCTCAGGGCGGTTTCACATGAGAATTCTGCGCTGGTCAGCGGGGCCGCGGAGCTGTACTCGGGGTGGTTTCACTGAGTATCTGGGCGGAGGTAAATACCAGGGGCGGACCACACGCTGATTACCTGGGTGGAGCTGAACACCTGGGCAGTGTGGCTGTGATCAGGGACCCAGCTCTCTAAGAAACCTCAGAGGCTGGGAAGAACTAGTCTGAGGCAACCTAAATTCACAGAAAATCCGCCCACATCACCCAGACCCCAGACCAAAAAAGAAAGTGGAATAAAACCACCAAAGGAATGGCTCACATGGCCCAAAATCAAGCCTCCAGGAAGAAAGGGGAAAAGGTGACTATAGAAAACTTTTATAGTGGAAGTACCCAAGGAAAAGAAGAGAATGAGGATGAAATCCAAAAAAAAAATTAGAACATGCCTCCCAAAAAGGAAACTATCAACAAGCTCTGGAAGATCTCAAATTGGAGCTTACCCAAAAGATGGAAACCTTCTGGAAAGAAAAATGGGAGAAAGAGATCAGCAGTCTGATAGATAAGACTGCACAATTGGAGAAAGAAAAGGAAGCATCCAATAGAAGGGCAGACAAAGCTGAAAAGCAAAACCAGTCCCTAATGACCAGAATTAAGTAACTCAAAGAAAGTGAGATCATAAAACAGCAAGAATCAATAAAGCAAAGCCAAAAAAATTAATGAATTAGAAAACATAAAATATCTCACTGAAAAGGTCACAGACTTGGAAAACAGAGGAAGAAGAGACAACCTCCGAATTATTGGTCTCCCAAAAAACCAGAGATAAACAATAACCTCGATGTTATTCTACAGGAGATTATCGAAGAAATTTGCCCACATATTCTGGAGCAAGGGGGCAAAATAGAAATAGAAAGGGTTCATAGAACACCCTCTATACTAAATCCCCAAAAGACAACCCCCAGGAATGTAATCACCAAATTCAAGAGCTTCCAAGAAAAGGAGAAAATCCTACAAGAAGCCAAGAAGAGGAGCTTCAGATATAGGGGGGCTCCCATAAGGATTGCACATGACTTAGAGGCTAACACACTAAGAGACCGCAAAGCATGGAACACAATATTTATAAAGGCAAGAGAGCTGGGCCTCCAACCAAGAATCAACTGCCCAGCAAAACTGACTATATACTTCCAGGGGGAAGTATGGGCATTCAACAAAATAGAATACTTCCAAGCATTTGCTAAGAAAAGACCAGAGCTCTGTGGAAAATTTGATATCCAAGCACAGAAAGCAAGAGAAACATGAAAAGGTAAATATGAAAGAAAAGGAAAAGGAGATAAATCTTATATTTTTCTTTAAGTCAAACTCTCTTCTATAAGGACTACATTTACATCAAATTATATATATTAATATGTGGGGGAAATGTTTTGTGTAACTCTCAAAAATTGTATGCATCATAAGAGTAGTTAGAAGAAACATGCATAGGGAAAGATTGGGGCATTAAGAAGATTTGGTGAAAGTGGGGGCAAAGAAAGGAGAAGGGAGGGGGGAACCGTCGATAATACTAAGATTTACTTCAAGAAATGGGGGGGGGAATTAATAGAATAATCTTTCCCATATAAAGATACACATGGGAAAGGGAGGGGAAGAACTCTCATATGAGAAGGAGATGAAGAGAGTGTGAAGTGGAATTGCTTAAACTTTACTCTCAGTGAAATCAAATCTGAGAGGGAAGAACATCTAGATCCAGTGGGATCCTGAATTCTATCTTATTCAACAGGGCAAGAAAGAAAGGAAAATTAAGGAGGGGGAGGGGGAAGGGAGTATAAAGAGGGGGGGAAGGAGAGGTGGGAGGGGAAGGGAGCATAAAAAGGGAGGGGCTAGAAATGGAAGCATATCAAGGGAGGGGACTAGGGAGACTGACCCTAAGTAAATCAATGGTTCAAAAGGATATAGCTAAAGAAGAAAGGTCAGAACTAGGGGAAGATATCAAAATGCCAGTGAATCCACAAGTGACAATCATAACTTTGAATGTGAATGGGATGAACTCACCCATAAAATGTAGACAAATAGCAGACTGGATTAGAACCCAAAACCCTACAATCTGTTGTCTTCAAGAAACACATATGAGGTGGGTCGATACTCACAAAGTTAGAATTAAAGGATGGAGTAAGACCTTTTGGGCTTCAACTGATAGAAAGAAGGCAGGAGTTGTAATCATGATATCTGACAAAGCCAAAGCAAAAATAGACCTGATCAAAAGGGATAGGGAAAGTAAATATATTCTGTTAAAAGGGAGTATAGACAATGAGGAAATATCACTAATCAACATGTATGCACCAAATGGTATAACATCCAAATTTTTAATGGAGAAACTAGGAGAATTGAAGGAGGAAATAGACAGTAAAACCATATTAGTGGGAGACTTGAACCAACCACTATCAAATTTAGATAAATCAAACCAAAAAAATAAACAAGAAAGAGGTAAAAGAAGTGAATGAAATCTTAGAAAAATTAGAGTTAATAGACATATGGAGAAAAATAAATAGGGACAAAAAGGAATACACCTTACATGGCACATTCACAAAAATAGATCATACTCTAGGTCACAGAAACATGGCACTCAAATGCAGAAAAGCAGAAATAATAAATGCAGCCTTTTCATATCACAAGGCAATAAAAATATTGATCTGTAAGGGTACATGGAGAGCCAAATCAAAAATTAATTGGAAATTAAATAATATGATACTCCTAAATCGGTTAGAGAAGAAATCATAGAAACAATTTACAATTTCTTTGAGGAAAATGACAACAGCAAGACATCCTTTCAAATCTTATGGGATGCAGCCAAGGCAGTACTTAGAGGAAAATTCATATCCCTGAGTGCATATATTAACAAATTAGGGAGGACAGAGATCAAGGAATTGGAAATGCAAATCAAAAAAACTTGAGAACAAACAAATTAAAAACCCCCAGCAGAAAACCAAACTAGAGATCCTAAAAATTAAGGGAGAAATTAATAAAATAGAAAGTGACAGAACTATTAAGCTAATAAACAAGACTAGAAGCTGGTACTTTGAAAAAACAGACAAAATAGACAAAGTACTGGTCAATCTAATTAAAAAAAGGAAAGAAGAAAGGCAAATTAACAGCATCAAGGATGAAAAGGGGGATCTCACCTCCAATGAAGAGGAAATTAAGGCAATCATTAAAAACTACTTTGCCCAACTATATGGCAATAAATATACCAACCTAGGTGATATGGATGAATATTTACAAAAATATAAATTGCCTAGACTAACAGAAGAAGAAATAGTTTTCTTAAATAATCCCATATCAGAAAAAGAAATCCAACAGGCCATCACAGAACTTCCTAAGAAAAAATCCCCAGGGCCTGATGGATTCACCAGCGAATTCTATCAAACATTCAGAGAACAGTTAATCCCAATACTATACAAACTATTTGAAATAATAAGCAAAGAGCGAGTTCTACCAAACTCCTTTTATGACACAAGCATGGTACTGATTCCAAAACCAGGCAGGCCAAAAACAGAGAAAGAAAATTATAGACCAATCTCCCTAATGAATATAGATGCAAAAATCTTAAATAGGATACTAGCAAAAAGACTCCAGCAAGTGATTAGAAGGGTCATCCACCATGATCAAGTAGGATTTATACCAGGGATGCAGGGCTGGTTCAACATTAGGAAAACTATCCACATAATTGACCACATCAACAAGCAAACCAACAAGAACCACATGATTATCTCAATAGATGCAGAAAAAGCATTTGATAAAATACAACACCCATTCCTACTAAAAACACTAGAAAGCATAGGAATAGAAGGGTCATTCCTAAAAATAATAAACAGTATATAAATAAAACCATCAGCTAATATCATCTGCAATGGGGATAAATTAAATCCATTCCCATTAAGATCAGGAGTGAAACAAGGATGCCCATTATCACCTCTATTATTTGAAATTGTATTAGAAACACTAGCAGTAGCAATTTGAGAAGAAAAAGAAATTGAAGGCATCAAAATAGGCAAGGAGGAGACCAAATTATCGCTCTTTGCAGATGACATGATGGTCTACTTAAAGAATCCTAGAGACTCAACCAAAAAGCTAATCGAAATAATCAACAACTTTAGCAAAGTTGCAGGATACAAAATAAACCCACATAAGTCATCAGCATTTCTATATAATTCCAACACAGCTCAGCAACAAGAACTAGAAAGAGAAATCCCATTCAAAATTACCTTAGATAAAATAAAATACCTAGGAATCTATCTCCTGAGACAAACATAGGATCTATATGAACACAACTACAAAACACTCTCCACGCAACTAAAACTAGACTTGAACAATTGGAAGAACATTAACTGCTCATGGGTAGGACGAGCCAATATAATAAAAATGACCATCCTACCCAAACTCATCTATCTATTTAGTGCCATACCCATGGAACTTCCAAAAAAATTTTTTTACTGATTTAGAAAAAACCATAACAAAGTTCATTTGGAAGAACAAAAGATCAAGGATATCCAGGGAAATAATGAAAAAAAAATACAAAGGAAGGGGGCCTTGCAGTCCCAGATCTCAGACTATATTACAAAGCAGCGGTCATCAAAACAATTTGGTACTGGCTAAGAGACAGAAAGGAAGATCAGTGGAATAGACTGGGGGCAAGCAACCTCAGCAAGACAGTATATGACAAACCCAAAGATCCCAGCTTTTGGGACAAAAATCCACTATTTCATAAAAACTGCTCGGAAAATTGGAGGACAGTATGGGAAAGATTAGGCTTAGATCAACACCTCACACCGTACACCAAGATAAATTCAAAATGGATGAATGACTTGAACATAAAGAAGGAAACTATAAGAAAATTAGGCGAACACAGAATAGTATACCTGTCAGACCTTTGGGAAGGGAAATACTTCAAAACCAAGCAAGAATTAGAAAGAGTTACAAAATGCAAAATAAATAATCTGGATTACATCAAATTAAAAAGTTTTTGTACAAACAAAACCAATGTAACCAAAATCAGAAGGGTAGCAACAAATTGGGAAACAATCTTCATAAAAACCTCTGACAAAAGTTTAATTACTAAAATTTATAAAGAACTAAATCAATTGTACAAAAAATCAAGCCATTCTCCAATTGACAAATGGGCAAGGGACATGAACAGGCAATTCTCAGCCAAAGAAATCAAAACTATTAATAAGCACATGAAAAAGTGCTCTACATCTCTTATAATCAGAGAGATGCAAATCAAAACAACTCTGAGGTATCACCTCACACCTAGCAGATTGGCTAACATAACAGCTATGGAAAGTAATGAATGCTGGAGGGGATGTGGCAAAGTGGGGACATTAATTCATTGCTGGTGGAGTTGTGAATTGATCCAACCATTCTGGAGGGCAATTTGGAACTATGTCCAAAGGGCGATAAAAGACTGTCTGCCCTTTGATCCAGCCATAACACTGCTGGGCTTGTACTCCAAAGAGATAATGGACAAAAAGACTTGTACAAGAATATTCATAGCTGCGCTCTTTGTGGTGGCCAAAAATTGGAAAATGAGGGGATGCCCTTCAATTGGGGAATGGCTGAACAAATTGTGGTATATGTTGGTGATGGAATACTATTGTGCTAAAAGGAATAATAAAGTGGAGGAATTCCATGGAGACTGGAACAACCTCCAGGAAGTGATGCAGAGCGAAAGGAGCAGAACCAGGAAAACATTATACACAGAGACTGATACATTGTGGTACAATCGAAGGTGATGGACTTCTCCATTAGCATCAATGCAATTTCCCTGAACAATCTGCAGGGATCTAAAAAAAAATACTACCCACAAGCAGAGGATAAACTGTGGGAGTAAAAACACCGCTGAAAAGCAACTGCTTGACTACAGGGTTGGAGGAGATAAGACTGAGGAGAGACTCTAAATGAACACTATAATACAAATTCCAACAACAGGGAAATGGGTTCGAGTCAAGAACACATGTGATAACCAGTGGAATCATGCGTCGGCTATGGGAGAGGGAAAGGCAGGGGGGGGAAGGGGAGGGGAGGAAAAGAAAATGATCTTTGTTTCCAGTGAATAGTGTATGAAAACGACCAAATAAAATAATATAAAAAAAAAGAAAAGAAAAAATCCCCAGGGCCTGATGGATTCACCAGCGAATTCTATCAAACATTCAGAGAACAGTTAATCCCAATACTATACAAACTATTTGAAATAATAAGCAAAGAGCGAGTTCTACCAAACTCCTTTTATGACACAAGCATGGTACTGATTCCAAAACCAGGCAGGCCAAAAACAGAGAAAGAAAATTATAGACCAATCTCCCTAATGAATATAGATGCAAAAATCTTAAATAGGATACTAGCAAAAAGACTCCAGCAAGTGATTAGAAGGGTCATCCACCATGATCAAGTAGGATTTATACCAGGGATGCAGGGCTGGTTCAATATTAGGGAAACCATCCACATAAATTGACCACATCAACAAGCAAACCAACAAAAATCACATGATTATTTCAATAGATGCAAAAAAAAAAAGCCTTTGATAAAATACAACACCCAGACCTATTAATAACACTGGAAAGCATAGGAATAGAAGGGCTGTTCCTAAAAATAATAAACAGCATATATCTAAAACCATCAACTAATATCATCTGCAATGGGGATAAACTAAATCCATTCCCATTAAGATCAGGAGTGAAACAAGGATGCCCATTATCACCTCTATTATTTGACATTGTATTAGAAACACTAGCAGTAGCAATTTGAGAAGAAAAAGAAATTGAAGGCATTAAAACAGGAAAGGAGGAGACCAAATTATCGCTCTTTGCAGATGACATGATGGTCTACCTAAAGAATCCTAGAGATTCAACCAAAAAGCTAATCAAAATAATCAACAACTTTAGCAAATTTGCAGGATAAAAATAAACCCACATAAGTCATCAGCATTTTTATATAATTCCAACAGAGCTCAACAGCAAGAACTAGAAAGAGAAGTCCCATTCAAAATTACCTTAGATAAAATAAAATACCTAGGAATCTATCTCCCGAGACAAACACAGGAACTATATGAACACAACTACAAAACACTCTCCACACAACTAAAACTAGACTTGAACAATTGGAAGAGCATTAACTGCTCATGGGTAGGACGAGCCAATATAATAAAAATGACCATCCTACCCAAACTCATCTATCTATTTAGTGCCATACCCATAGAACTTCCAAAAAAATTTTTTACTGATTTAGAAAAAACCATAACAAAGTTCATTTGGAAGAACAAAAGATCAAGGTTATCCAGGGAAATAATGAAAAAAAAAAATACAAAGGAAGGGGGCCTTGCAGTCCCAGATCTCAGACTATATTATAAAGTAGTGGTCACCAAAATAATCTGGTACTGGCTAAGAGACAGAAAGGAGGATTAGTGGAATAGAATCGGGATAAGTGACCTCAGCAAGACAGTATATAACAAACCCAAAGATCCCAGCTTTTGGTACAAAAATCCACTATTTCATAAAAACTGCTCGGAAAATTGGAGGACAGTGTGGGAAAGATTAGGTTTAGATCAACACCTCACACCCTACACCAAGATAAATTCAAAATGGATGAATGACTTGAACATAAAGAAGGAAATTATAAGAAAATTAGGCGAACACAGAATAGTACACCTGTCAGACCTTTGGGAAGGGAAAGACTTCAAAACCAAGCAAGACTTAGAAAGAGTCACAAAATGCAAAATAAATAATATGGAATATATCAAATTTAAAAGTTTATGTACAAACAAAACTAAACTAAACTAAATCAGAACTAAAATCAGAAGGGAAGCAACAAATTGGGAAACAAACTTCATAAAAACCTCTGACAAAAGTTTAATTTACTCAAATACACAAAGAACTAAATCAATTGTACAAAAAATCAAGCCATTCTCCAATTGATAAATGGGCAAGGGACATGAACAGGCAGTTCTCAGCCAAAGAAATCAAAACTATTAATAAGCAAATGAAAAAGCACTCTACATCTCTTATAATCAGAGAGATGCAAATCAAAACAACTCTGAGGTATCACCTCACACCTAGAAGATTGGCTAACATGACAGCAAAGGAAAGTAATGAATGCTGGAGGGGATGTGGCAAAGTTGGGATACTAATTCATTGCTGGTGGGGTTGTGAATTGATCCAACCATTCTGGAGGGCAATTAACTAAGCCCAAAGGGTGATAAAAGACTGTCTGCCCTTTGATCCAGCCATAGCACTACTGGGCTTGTACCCCAAAGAGATAATGGACAAAAAGACTTGTACAAGAATATTCATAGCTGCGCTCTTTGTGGTGGCCAAAAATTGGAAAACGAGGGGATGCCCATCAATTGGGGAATGGCTGAACAAATTGTGGTATATGTTGGTGATGGAATACTATTGTGCTAAAAGGAATAATAACGTAGAGGAATTCCATGGAGACTGGAACAACCTCCAAGAAGTGATGCAGAGCGAAAGGAGGAGAACCAGGAAATCATTATACCCAGAGACTGATACACTGTGGTACAATCGAAGGTAGTGGACTTCTCCATTGGTGTCAATGCAATGTCCCTGAACAATCTGCAGGGATCTAAAAAATACTACCCACAAGCAGAGGATAAACTGTGGGAGTAAAAACAATGAGGAAAAGCAACTGTCTGACTACAGGGGTGGAGGTGATAGGAGTGAGGAGAGACTCTAAATGAACACTCTGGTGCAAATACCAACAACATGGAAGTGGGTTAGAAACAGGAACACATGTGATAACCAGTGGAATCATGCCTCGGCTATGGGAGAGGGAAGGATGGTGGGTGGTGGCGGGGAGGAAAAGAAAATGATCTTTGTTTCCAGTGAATAATGTTTGGAAATGACCAAATAAAATAATGTTAAAAAAAAAAAAGAAACTTATAATCAATACTCAGAGGGCAACCAGAAGAATACTTGAAGCCTTTGACAGGCCTTTGGTTGTAAGTATTTTCTTTTGCTTGAAAGATGCTATGCTTCTTTCTGACTAGAACACTTCCATTTCTGAAATGTTTAACTGGCTCCAGAATAAAGATTAGGAATGAAGTACAGATTTACCTTCCTGAGCCATTCATAAACCTTTTTAGTAGCTTCGGCTACTTTGTGCACTTTCCCATAATGTTACCTAGGGACGTCTGACCCAGATGACTATTTGACTTAGAAATCAATTTCCCAATTCAACTTCCATATACCTAAAACAGAAAATATTTGAAGTTCCCATTAGACCAAATGATGGTAAATAAATCCATTGAGAAATATGTTGATTACTTCTAACACCAACTGACAAGGTCAGCTAGAAATCCAAGAGCAAAAAGGTTAGGAGGTTGACTACTGCCAATGACTGCCCAGTGTATCCAGCCAGTGGGACACATGTAGTTTATAAAGTTCTGTATCTGAAGGAATAAACCATAGAGCTTCTATAAGAGAGACCCTGAGTGTCAGAAAGTCCCATGGAAAGGACTTTGGGAATGTCAAGGAGTGACAGGCCACCGGAACCCAGGGGAAATTTAGTAATCATTGTACCTCCTTGAAAGGATGATTTAAAAATCTTGGATGCTAATTTTTCAAGAAGTCATAAATTAAAATTGTTCAGATTGATTAGAACCAGAGAACAAAGTTAAGATAGAATTTTCCAATCACCTCCTGAAAGAAATCCACAAAGAAAAGTTCCAGAAGTGTCAGACAAAACCCAGAACTTCAATATCAAAAAATAAATTGTGGCAGCATACAGAAAGAAGGAGTTCAAAAACCAAGTGTAGCCAGGTTCATAAAATGTCTATGGGCTTTTCTAGAAGTTATTCTATATGTTAGAATACAGTATTTCAAAAGTCAAAAGAACTTGGTAAATGGCCAAAAATAACATCTTATAAAGCTTAGTATAATCCAACAGAAGGAAACTGGACCTTTAATGGAAAATTATGCTTTCAATCATTTCTGATGATTGAAACAGGTCAGAGTTAAGTATGAACTTTGAAAGATAAACATATCAAATCAAGAGTAACCTAGAAAGGTAAATTTCTTTGAGCACTTAGAAGGAGCTACATGATTACATAGTGTAGAGCTATATGATTATTCTAATGGAAGAATGAAAAAAGTGTCTTTTCAGACCTTTAATGTCCCCAAAAATAATTGAGTAAATTTAATATGAAAACCAGGTCTTGGGAGTAGATTAGTTCTATTCTGAGGGTTCAGAGCAGAAAGAGAAGGAAGGTTAAAAAAGAATACATTTTTGTAAAAAGAAAGAAAAGGAAATTAGAGTTTGCTATATCTCCTCATTTGAATGCAAAGGAAGAACTGTATACAAATAGGAAGAAAAGGTAAGGGAGTAAGCATTAGAGAAACATCACTCTTATCTGAAATGGACAAAGGAGAATTGAATACACACCTACAAAGTGTTCATTGTAGAAATATAATACTTCATCTTGGGTAAAAGCAGCGATAGGAAAGGGAAAGGGGTTAAGAAGTGGGATAATATTTGGGAAGGAAAAGCTTAAAGCAAAGCAAACTTCTTGATGCTAAGACAGAGTAAAAAGGAAAGAGGCAGGGGAGGGGAAATATGAGAGGTTTCCTTAGATTGATTTTTAGATCACTGAAAATTGGCTGAGAATATTGTGAATAATATATGTTCAGAAGATACATCTAATACACAGAATGGAAAAATCAAAATCCCAAAAGAAAGAAAGAAGTTAATGTCCATTCTTAACACACTAGAGAAGAAAAGAGAATCACTCCCCTTTTATTAAAGAGATGGGAGAAGTAGAGTTACAGAATATAGTATACATTGAAATAACTTCCATGGAGGTTGACCTTTTTAACTATTTTCATTTGTATAATAAATATTATGCAACTTTATTTTATTTGTGGCAGTGCCATAGTGATATGGAAATAAACATGATAAAAATAAGTCAATGTGATTTTTCTCTAAGAGTACAACAGATTAGAATGGAGGATCGAATCAAACATGAAAATTAATAGAGATAAATGTAAAGTCTTGCACTTGAGTATTTTTTTAATCAATTGAATAAAAAACAGTAGCATAATAAAGGGGCAAGGCATCAGATAGCACCTGGTGTCTGATCAGAGGTGAAAGGAAAGAATACAAAAGGAGAAATTAGAAATGGCCAGAAATTGGATTTCTTCAAATGACTGCTTAGATCAAAGCTTAGGGCCATTGCAATTTGTATCAGAGCTTGGCATCAATCTGCTAATTGAAGATCAAATATATCTGAGGAAGTCACAACAAGTAACATTAAAAATATGTGATATTCTTAAGGAAAAAATAAAAATTCTGAAAAATAATAAATATAAATAAACATTCAAAAATTCTTAGGACTAACTGATGCTGGACAGAGAAATTAGCTGTGAAAGTTAGTATTAAAAGCATCAGGTGGAGCTGCAGGATAACTCAGTGGATTGAAAGCCAGGCTTAGAGATGGGAAGTCCTAGGTTCAAATCTGGCCTCAGACACTTCCCAGCTATGTGACCCTGGCCAAGTTTCTTGACCCCCATTGCCTAGCCCTTACCACTCTTCTGCCTGAGAACCAATATGCAGTATTGTTCAAGATTCTATTCAAAACTGGAAGTTTTGAGAATTTCAAAGTGAAAATGTTTATTTTTTAAATTAAGTTTATTTATTTAATTAATTAATTAATTTAGAATTTTTTATATGTTTCCATGATTCATGTTCTTTCCCTCCCATTCCCCAACCCCTCCTGTAGCCAATGAGCAATTCCACTGGGTTTTACATGTGTCATTGATCAAGACCTATTTCCACATTTTTAATATCTGCAATAGAGTGATCCTTTAGATTCTACATCTCCAATCATATCTCAATTGAACCATGTGATCAAGCAATTGTTTTTCTTCTGTGTTTCTACTCCCACAGTTCTTTCTCTGAATGTGAATCATGTTCTTTCTCATAAGTCCCACAGAATTGTCCTGGATCATTGCACTGCTGCTAGTAGAGCAGTCCATTACATTTGATTGTATCACAGTGTATCAAGCTCTGTGTATACTGTTTTTCTGGTTCTACTCCTTTCATTCTGCATCAATTCCTGGGGGTCATTCCAGCTCCCATGGAATTCCTCCAGTTCATTATTCCTTTTAGCACAATAGTATTCCATACCCAATAGATACCACAATTTGTTTAGCCATTCCCTAATTAAAGGGTATCCCCTCATTTTCTAATTTTTGCTACCACAAAGAGTATGGCTATAAATATTTTTGTACACATATTTCCCCTATTATCTCTTTGGGGTACAAACTTAACAGTGCTATGGCTGGATCAAAGGGCAGGCAGTCATTTAAAGTCCTTCAGGCATATTTCCAAATTGTCTTCCAGAATGGTTGGATCAGTTCACAACTCCCCCAGCAAAGCATTAGAGTCTCAATTTTGCCACATCCCCTCCATAATTTATTACTCTTCTTTGCTGTCATATTAGCCAGTCTGCTACATGTGAGGTGGTACCTCAGAATTGTTTTGATTTACATTTCTCTATGAGATTTAGAATACTTTTTCATGTGCTTATTGATAGTGTTTATTTATTTGGGGAATGGCTTGTTTTTGGTACAATTGATTTATAAATTATAAATCCTTATAAATTTGAGTAATTAGACCTTTGTCAGAGGTTTTGGTTATTAAGAGTTTTTCCCCTAATTTGTTGCTTTCTTTCTAATTTTGGTTGCATTGCTTTTGTTTGTACAAAACCTTTTTAATTTAATGTAATCAAAATTATTCATTTTACATTTTGTAATAATCTCTATCTCTTGCTTGTGTACTAGAGGGGGATCAGGAACCAAAACTTCACATGTCTCTGAGAGGGGGGAACAGAGAAACACCACTTCCTTTCTTAGTCAGAGCTGCCCCAGAGAAGATGAAGGTGGATTGATGTCCAAAGCTGAAAGGTAAAGAAATCCCCTTTAGCCTCTGGTTTCTGTTTTCTTCCCTGGATAGATATTATCTTGATCCCCTTAGTACATTTGAGGAATGAGATGTTTAATTCTTCTTTAATTTATAATATATATTTATTGTTTGGAGATTCAGGATTGGTAGGTTAGGGAAGAGGGTAAAGAGTAAGTTCCTATTTCTAATTTCAACATAAATTCTCTTCAGGTGTTGAGGGCTCAGGTCTGGGGACCTGGGTGCCTGACTGTTGTGGAGTCAAGCTGGTATAATTTCCTAATATAGAGATACAGTATCAATGGAAAATCTTCTGGGTGGATAATCTCTTGCCTTCCCCAAAGGGAAAAAGTCTCTATCCACCACTTCTGAGGAAAGATGGCTAATCTGGGTTCTTCAGATCAAGGAGGGATTATAACAGGTTAGGCTCAATGAGATGATCTTCTCCCTTTCAGTTCAGAAGGGATAAGAACCCCTTCCCAACTGTCCATCTGCTTTTCTTGGTTGGATATTCCAGTCCCATCCCCTATTGTCAGCCAAAGTTCCATTTCCTTCCTGCATTAGGTTTCCTTGTAAATCAAGTCATTGCAATGCATACTGTATCTCATTCATCCACACTTGGCCTTAAAATTTTTCCTTTCCCAAAGATGTGACAGATATACTATTCTATTTTCACCCAATTTACTTGTAGTTTCCTTCTTTATATTTAAGTCATTCACCAATTCGGAATTTATCTTGGTGTAGGGAGTGAGATGTTGATTGTAACCTAATCTCTCCCATACTGTTTTCCAATTTTTTCCAGCAGTTTTTTTGTCAAATAGTGGATTTTTTGACCCCAAAAGCTGTGATCTTTGGGCTTATCATAGACTGTCTTGCTGAGGTAACTTACCCTAAGTCTATTACACTGATCCTCCCTTCTGTCTGTTAGCCAGTACCATATTGTTTTGATGAACACTACTTTAAGATCTGGTACTGCTATGCCCCCATTCTTCACATTTTTTCATTATTTCCCTTTATATTCTTGATCTTTTGTTCTTCCAAATGAACTTTGTTATAATTTTTTTCTAATTCAGTAAAAATGTTTCTTGTTGTTTGATAGGTATGGCACTGAATAAGTAAATTAATTTGGGTCAAAGAGAAAATAAAAGGATAGTTGAAACTTTGAAGCTATAGAACTCTGTAGTGAGTTTTAAACATCATGCAAAGATAAGAAAGATTAATAAGATGGATTAGTTAAAAGAAAAAGTAAACTAAGCTGGTTAGAGATTCCCTGGTGAGACTGGCATTTCTCAACCTGACATAGTCAGGGAAAAGGATGAAATTTATCTAATGAAAGTGGCAGATAATTTATTTACCTGGAGACTTGAACGCTGATCAAGAGAGTGTTAAATTGAAATGGTAATGTGGGATATTTCCATAGACATGCTAGTAAATGTTTAACAGTCAGGACATAGGACATACTTGTCAGTTTAATTTGCATTACTAAAATTTTCTCCACAATTTTTTGTAATTTTTCTTTTTAAAATATTTTTCCATGTTTGCATGATTCATTTTTGTTCTCTCCCTTCTCCCCTCACCCCTCTCAGAGTTAGCAAGCAATCCAACTGGGTTATACAAATGTTAACACTTGATACCTATTTCCATATTATTCATTTTTAAAATAGAGTAATCTTTTAAAACCAAAACCCCATATCATGTATCCATATAAGCAAGTGATTAGTCATTTGTTTTTCTTCTTCATTTCTACTCCCACAGTTCTATCTCTCAAGGTGGATAGCATTCTTTCTCATAAGTCCCTCAGGATTGTCCTGGATCATTGCATTGCTACCAGTAGTAAACTCCATTACCTTAGATTATTCCTTAATGTTTAAGTTTCTGTATACAATGTACTCTTGATTCTGCTCATTTGCCTCTACATCAGTTCATGGAGATTCTTCCAGTTCAGGTAGAAATTGTCCAGTTCATCATTCCATAAAGCACAATAGTATTCCATCACCCTCATATACCTCAATTTGTTCAGCCATTCACCAAAGCACATTCACTTATTTTCCAATTTTTGACTACCACAAAGAGATAGGCTATAAATATTTTGTACACCCTTTTTTGTTATCTCTTTGGGGTACAAACATAATACTGGTATTGCTGGTTCAAATGGTGGGCATTCTTTTAAAGTCCTTTGGGCATAATAACAAAGTGCTTTCCAGAATGGTTGGATCAATTCGCAACTCCACCAGCAATGTATTAGTGTGCCAATTTTGCCACATAATCTCCAACACTTATTATTATCATTCACCATCATATTGAACAATCTGCTAGGTGTGAGGTGATACCTCATTGCTCTAATCAGAAGGAATTTAGAACATTTTTTCATATGATTATTTATAATTTTGATTTATTTGTCTGAAAACTGTCTATTCATGTCCCTTGACCATTTGTCAATTTGGGGTATGGCTTGATATTTTTTTTGTAAATTTGACTTAGTTCCACATATATTTGGGAAATTGAACCTCTGTCAGAGAGTTTTGTTATAAACATGTTCTCCCAGTTTTTTTGTTTTTTTGTTTTGCTTTCCTTCTAATGTTGGTTGCATTAGTTTGCTTATGCAAAACATTTTTAATTCAATATAAACAAAATTATTCATTTTACATTTTGTAATGTTCTCTATTTCTTGCTTTGTCTTAATTTTTTCCTTTCCCATAGATCTGACAGGTATTCTATTCTATGTTCACCTAATTTACTTATAATTTCCCTCTTTATATTTCAGTCATTTACCCATTTTGAATTTATCTTGGTATAGGGTGTGAGATGTTTTTCCCCATACTGTTTTCTAATTTTCCTGGCAGTTTTTTCAAATACTGGGTTCAGTGGGTTCTTGTCCCAAAAGCTGGGATCTTTGGGTTTATCAAACACTAGTTTGCTGAATTCATTTACCACAACTCTATTCCATTTATTCATCCTTCTATCTCTTAGTCAGTACCACATTGTTGGGATGATAATTCTTTATAGTATAGATTAAGATTTGGTACTGCTAGACCTCTTTTCTTCACATTGTTTTTTTTATTAGTTCTTCACATTGTTTTTTATTAGTTCTCTTGATATTCTTGATCTTTTGTTCTTTCAGATGAACTTTGTCATTTTTTTTTAATTCTATAGAAAAGTTTTTTGTTAGTTTGGTAGATATGGCACTGAATAAGTAAATTAATTTAGGTACTATAACCTGCCAGTGGCAGTTATAAAAAGAATTTTCCTTTGTGGGTTAGGGCTCTAGAAGGAGCAAGGAGTCTGAGAAAATGGGTGAAGAATGAAGGACACAGACAAATCAATATTCTTGATAGGGCAGGCGTGAATCCCTATGACATTTTCCTTGGAAGAAGAATAAAAGGAAAATGTGAGAAGTTTGCAGACATGTGGAAGTAAGGATTCTGAGATAGAAAGCATGTGGCCAAGAGTGGCCTTAGTAAAGAGAGAGACAGTAGTGAGAACTTGAAGGTTGCAGGAACAAGAAGAAGAGAATCATGCCTTCATCCCAGGCTTTAATGAGAATTGCCAGGATCAATGACTAGGTAACAAAGCATAGATAATTCCAATTGGATGGGATGGAAATGATGACACCTTTTGGGCATGTTGACTTCAACCCGCATTTTTACAAAGGAATTTGACTCCACACCAAATGTTAATGAGTTTGCCTTGAACAAAGGCAGCATCACTAGGTCAAGAGTCCACCTACAAATATCAGAGTTCAAACCTTGTGTCTGAAGACACAATATTCATACATCATTTATATTACTTAGATGAGAATATGAGTGGAATGCTACAGGTAGGGTTGTCATTTTTATTACATTAGGTCTTTCTACCCATGAACAATTAACATTTTTTAATTGTTAAGATCTAGTTTAATTTGTGTGGAAAATGTTTTGTAGTTGTGTACATATAATTCCTGAGTATGTCTTGGCAAATAGATTCCCAAATATTTTGTATTGTCTAGAGTGATTTTAAAGGAGTTTCTCTTTCTAATTCTTGATGTTGGGTTTTTTTGGAAATATATAGAAAGACTAATGATTTATGTGGGTTTATTTTGTACCCTAAAATTTTGTTTAAGTTATTGATTATTTTCACTAGCTTTTTAGTTGATTTTCTATAATTCTCTAGGTATAAAATCATATCAACTGCAAAGAGTGATAGCTTAGTTTCCTCATTGTCTACTTTGATTCCTTCAATTTCCTTTTCTTCACTAATTGCTACTGCTAACATTTCTAGTACAATATTTAAAAATAAAGGTGATAATAAGCATCCTTGCTTTACTCCTGATATTAGTTTAAAAGGCTTCTAACTTGTCCCCACTTCAGATGATACTTGCTGATGGTTTTAAATAAATACTGCTTATTATTTTTGGAAAGGTCCTTCTATTCCTATGCTTTCTAGTATTTTAATAGGAAGGCATCTTGTATTTTTTCAAAGGCTTTTTCAGGATCTTTTGAGATAACCATATGGTTTCTATTAGTTTGGTTGTTGATATAGTCCATTATGCAGGTAGTTTTCCTAATGTTAAATCAGACTTGCATTCCTGGTATAAATCCCACCTGGTTTTAGTGAATAACCCACGTGATAACTTTCTGTAGTCTTTTTTGCTAGTGTTTTATTTAGAATTTTTTCATTTATGTTCTTTAAGGAGATTGGTCTATAGTTTTCTTTCTCTGTTTTAAGTCTTTCAAGCATGGGAATCAGTTCCATATTTGTGTCATAAATAGAATTTGCTAAGACTTTTTATTTGCTTATTTTGACAGATATGTTTGTAGAGTATTAGGATTAGTTGTTCTTTAAATATTTGATAGAATTCACTTGTGAATCCATCTGGCCCTGGGAATTTTTTCTTATAGAGTTCCTTGATGTCTTGTTCAATTTCTTTTTCTGAGATGGGATTATTTAAGAATTCTATTTCCTCATTTGTTAGTCTAGGTAATTTATATTTTTTGTAAATATTCATCCATTTCATCTAGATTGCCATATTTACTGTCACATAATTGAGCAAAATAGATCCTAATGATTTCCTTAATTTCTTCTTCGTTAGAGGTGAGAGCCCCCTTTTCATTTGTAATACTGTTAATTTGATTCTCTTCTTTTTTTAAAAAAATTTAGATTACCTAAAACTTTATTGATTTAATCTGTTTTCTTAAAATTCCAGCTCTTACTCTTTATTTCTTAGTTCAGTACTTCTTTAACTTTACATTTTATTAATTTCTCCTTTGATTTTTAGAAATTCTAATTTGGTCTTTATCTGGGGATTTTTTATTTGTTCTTTTTCTCATTTTTTTAGTTGCATACCCAATTTGTTTTTCTCTTTGTTCTCTTTTTTGTTAATACAGACAATCAGGGATATAAAATTTCCCCTGAATACTGCTTTGGCTGTGTCCCATAAATATTGATATGTTGTCTCCTTGTCATTGTCTTCAATGAAATCAGTAATTGTTTCTATGATTTTGTTCTTTAACCCACCAGTTTTGGATAATTAGATTATTTAATTTCCAATATGCCTCTCCATGCACTCTTGCTAATTATAATTTTGATAACATCATGATCTGAAAAAGTTGTATTTATTATTTATGCTCTTCTAAATTTGGTTGCAATGATTTTATGCCATAGTACATGGTCAATCTTTGAACACATACCATGTGATACTGAAAAGAATATTTGTTCCTTTTTAATCCCTATTCACTGTTCTCCAGATATCTGTTAACTCTATTTTTTCTAAAATTTCATTCATTTTCCTTACTTCTTTCTTATTTAATTTTTGGTTTAATTTATCTAGACCTGATTAGAGAAGGTTGAGGTACCCCACTAATATAGTTTTAATACCTATTTTCTCCTTAAGATCTAATAATTCCTCCTTTTAAAAAATGGATGCTATACCATCTGGTATAATTAAAAATCTGGTTCATAAATGTTGAATATTGGTGTTTTGTCATTGCCTAAGATGCCTTTTATTAGGTTGTAATTGCCTTCCTTATCTCTTTTAATCAGATCTATTTTTTCTTTAGCTTTGTCAGAGACCATGCTTTCTACTCCTGTCTTCTTTCTCTCAGTGTGTGCCCAAGACATTCTGCTCCAGTCTTTTCTCTTTACCCTGTGTGTGTCTACCTGCCTAATGTGGAATTTTGGGTTTTAATACACTCTACTATCTGCCTCTGTTTTATGGGTGAGTTCATCCCATTCACATTCACACTTATGATTACCTTATGTGTATTGCCCATCATTTTGATTTCCTCCTTTAAATTGGTCCTTTCCCCTTTTACTATTTCCCTTCACACCAGTGTTTTTCTTTAAATCACCCCCTCTTTCCCCCAACATTATTTTATTACTCTTCCCCACCCCTCCCTTCTTATTCCCCTCCTACTTGTCTTTAGGGTCTTTAATCACCCCCTCAAATTTTTTCCTCCCTAATATTATTCCCCTCCCCAACCTCCTTCCTTATTCCCCTTCTACTTATCTATCAGGTAAGATATGATTCTATACCCCAATAAATATGGCTTTTCTTCCCTCTCTGAACTGATTCTAATGAGAGTAAGGTTTAAGTATAGTATAATTTACCCCATTTTACCTATTCCTTATAGAAACATAATCAATTTGACCTTCCTGAAGCCCTTAATTTTTTCTTTTTCTTATTTGCCTTTTTATGGTTCTCTTGAATTTTGTATTTGTATCAGATTTGTATCAGATTTTCTGTTTAATTCTGGTCTTTTCTTCAGGAATGTTTGGAAATTTCCCCTGAAAGAATATAATCTGTTGTGTTTGTAGATGATTCTTGGTTATAGACCCAATTCTCTTGCCTTCTGGAAAATCACATTCCAAGCCTTATAGTCCTTCAGTGAGGAGACTGCCAGACCCTATGCAATCCTGAGGGGGGTCCCCAGGATATCTGAATTTATTTTTTCTGGTAGTTGATAGTATTTTATCCTTGGTCTATAAGCTCTTGAATTTGGCTATAACATTACTGGGATTATCATTTGAGGAGTTAATGTAGGAGGTAATCTGTGGATTATTTTAATGTCAATTTTGCCTTTTTGTTCAAGAATATCAGAGCAATTTTCTTGGATAATTTCTTGTAATATGATGTCTATTTTTTTTGGTCATGGCTTTTAGGCAATCCAATAATCCTCAAATTGTCTCCCTGGATCTATTTTCCAGGCAATTGTTTTTTTCAATGAGAAATTTCATGTTTCTTTCTGTTTTTTTATTTTGTTTTATTATTTCTTGATGTCTCATGAAATCATAAGTTTCTACTTGCCCAATTCTAGTCTTTAAAGACTGGTTTTCATCCATGATCTTTTGATTCTCCTTTTCAATTTGGTCTATTCTGATTCTCAGGCACTCTTTTCATCATTGGAATTCTTTGCCTGTTCTTCCAACAGGTTAATTCTTATTTGTAATTTGTTTATTATTTCATATGCTTTCTGTATTTCTCTTTCCATTTGACTAATTTCACCTTTTAAGTTTTTTTTTGTATAATTTTCATTTCTTTTCCCCATTTTTCTTCTATCTGTCTTACTTGGTTCTTGAATTCTTTTTTAAGTTCTTCTACATTTGTGACCAATTTCCATTTTTAAAAGAGTGTTTTCATGTGCTTGCTTCTTTCTTATCCTGTCCTGTTGCTTGTTTTTTGTTCTTTTTCTCTGTAGAAATTTTCCAGGGTCAAGAACTTTTTTGCTATTGTTTACTCATTTTCTCACTCAAGGACTGGGAGTCCTGCATGTTGCTGATCCTTTCTTAGCTTCTGACTCACAGGATTTTACCTTGGGCTTGTCTTCCCTTCTCTGTCAGAGGCCTGAGGAAGCCAGTGACTATAGAACTTTGACCCTCACCTCCATAGTCTGGTATTTCTAGGAATAGGTCTGCGTTGTTGCTGTTGTTGTTGTTGCTGTTGTTGTTGTTGTTGTTAAATATAGCTGACCTCAAGGTATTTTGCCCTGAGACTATCTTCTCTACAACTTCTGCTGTTGCCACCTGGTGCTATTTATGCTGCTGTTGCTGCTGCTGCCTGGTGCTATTTCTGCTGCTGTTCCTATTGCCACTGCCTATAGCCTCATGATACCTGTGCTCTGGAACTCTAAATATCTCCTCCAGGGACTGGAATTTCCATAGTTCTGTGGCATAACACACTTTGCAGTATTTTCCCTGAGGCTATATTCCCTGCCCCTGCTTCTACCACCACAACACTGCTGTACTGCTATCTCAGCTGCTGGGAGTGAGTCTGGTGCTATAAATCTTTGAACATCACCACCAGGGCCTGGAGCAGCCTCTAGGGGCAAGTCTGAGGAGATTTTTCCTTAGGGTAGTCAGCCCCCTAGAATTCAGGAATTGCCCTGGTCCTGGCTCTGACTCTGGTGTGTAGGGGGAGCAGGAGGGATGGTCAGGCCACACTTTTCCTTGTGCAATTTTGCCCCCATGTAATGTGGAAATCTTCTCTCATTGCCTACCTTTCACACTGTGTCTAGTGGAAGAGCCTCTTTGCTCATCCTGCTTTGATTTCTGTCCTCTTGAGAAGCTTCATAATGATCGTTTTTGAAAGGAAATTCAGAGCAGCTCCAAGATTTTCCTGCTACTAAGCCATCTTGGCTCCACCCCATCTCCATAGTTTTCTTAAGGCTAGACAACCAACAAAAAAACAAGTTGAAGCCCTTATTTGTAGCGTTTGACAGTTTCTGAGGTGTAAATGTTAACACTGAAAACTTAACAACTCTTCCCAGTCTTTGCAAGTTAGCTACAGTACATCTCTGGCAAATTTTGCACAAGCCTATTCTAAGAAAAACACAAGATTAAAAAAGTATTATATAAGATAAAAATATCAGAAGAGATGCCCAATAATTCAAAAAAGAGAAGATTCAAGACAAGGAGTTTTGTTTCTCTTATTCATTTATCTTGCAGTCATGTATGACATTTTGTGGCCTCATTTGAAGTTTTCTTGAAGAAACATATTTTTTGTCATTTCATTCTTCAGCTTATTTTATGAAGGGGGAAACTGAGGCAAACAGAGTTAAGTGACTTATGCAGGGTCACAGAGCTAGTTGGTGTCTGTGGCTGGATTTGACCTCAGGCCTTTCTGACTCTAGACTCAACCTGAAGAGTTTAATAATGCTAAAAGCCTCAGTCGTCTATAATCAAATGAGCAGTTAAGGTAATACACAAAATGAATGAGAGGTATTAACACATGATATTAATTTGATCTCATAATGTCCTTGTCCATTCCAAACATTTGGGAGATTAAAGGAAATTTCATAAAATCATCAAATAGAGTCATGAGTAAAGGAACTGGTTTTTAATCTGATATACTTTAACTCATACAAGGGAAGGTGAAGGATTACAAATAAAACAAGATGTCAGACCACGTTGCAGCAGGAGCAATAAAAGAAGGTTTAAAACCAAGGAGGCCATTAAACCTCCAGTTTGGTGATCTTCAAATCAGTGCAGCAATTTCCCTTGTCATCTCCTTCATCTTTTGTTAGAATCATCTATTTAGGGATGGAAAAGACCTTAAAGGCCACTTAGTCACCACCACCACCACCCCTACGTTTTCATATAAAGGAATTGAGGCCCACAATAAAGTCACTTTCCCAAAGTCACAAATAGTGTGTGTAAGAAGTGGTATTTGAACCCATGTCCTCTGACTTCTGTGAGAGTGCTCTTTCCACCTTATGCATCAGTTTCCTACATTTGACTCTTAGAAGTTGTGTGTTTTGGATAAATTACTTCATTTTTCTCAGCCTCAGTTTCATCTGTCAAAATGAGGACATTACACCATATGACCTTTCTGGTTCCTTCAAACTTAAACTCTGTATGTATTCACAACCTGATTATAGCCAATCAGAAGGAATGTAAAGTAATTATTATGGGCTTACTATTTGTCAAGAACTATGTTAAGTACCGAGGATACAAATAGAAAGACAAGACAGTCCCTAATTTCAAGGAACTGACCTTCTAATTAAGGAAGTCAACTGATGGTGGAGTGCGAAGCTGCAGGATACATGGAAAGGCTCAGTAGTGTTTAGGATACAATGTCAAGACAGATGGTAATACCAGAAGGTGTCCAGAAGACATAGCAATAGGGTAGATGATATGTCCCAGTAAAACTTAGAGAACAAGGCTAGGTTAAAAATAAGGATCAATGGTCCATCATTTTATCAGAGGATTGTGGTTAGTGACTTCCTTCACATCCAAGCCAAATTGTCTGAGTGGCCACTTCCTTGATCACAACTATTAGGAAGAGGTAGGAAGCCAGAGAGTCAGAGTCAGGTAGGGTTTTGTGTTACATCCTTGGTAGGAGAGGGGTATAAGAGAGGTATAGCAATTCAGATCTTAGTAGAAACAAAAAAATGTAAGGGTAAGAGCAGCCTATGACCTTTCCAGGTCAACCCTCAGGTTGGTATCATTTTCCCCACTACTTCCATTTCCCCATCCCTGTACAATCATGTTAGGTAAAGAAGGAAGAGGAATAAATTGTGAAAGATTACAGTCACATCAATAGAAATTGAAGGTAGAACATCTGTATTCTGAAGTTAAAAGGGGATGAAATTTCTATTTAGTTTCAATGTCACCTTTCATTCCCCAAAGTGAGTTCTACAAGTGTGGTAAGGTCATTATCATAATGCCAGTGGAGAAGAAATGGTTAAGAAGCCAGTCTCTTGACATAGGAAGATATGGGAGTAGTAGAAAATGGAGAAAATCTCATATATAAGGCATTAATGTTGCAGGGTATTATGTAAAGGCTCTTGAAGAAGCTAAGATTTTAGTCTATATTGAAGTAAACTGGATAAGTCAGTAGTGTGCTCATAAGTGTTTAAAAACCAGTATGTATAATATTTTTAAACTTAATTTGTACTATTAATATTTTTCTCCATCATTTTATTAAATACAAATAATAAACCAAATAATAAATCAAGTTCTGATTTTTAACATTTGGCTATTTCAGAAGTGTAAATTCTTACAATGAAAATTTAATAATCATGTCTCCCAAATTGATATAAGCTGGTTCTAGCATATCCTTGGAAGCAAGGTGGAGATAAAGTTAGGGAGAATTCTAGGCCTGGGAAAATAAAGTTGGGAGATGGAGTATGATGCTAAGAACAATAAGGAGACTAGTGTTGCAAGATCATAAAATACAGAGTGACTGAGTAAGGGATAAGAAGACTGGAAAGGTATGAAGGAATGGATTATGGAGAGATTTGTAAGCCAAAGAATTTTATATTTGATCTTGGAGGCAAAATAAAGTCATTAGAGCTTATGGAATAGGGAAGTGAACTTAGTCAGACCTAAGACTTAAGATCACTTTTATAGAAAAGTGAAGGATGGACTAGAGTCGGAAGAAACTTAAGGCAGGGAAGCCAATCAAAAGTCTATTTCAATAGTCCAGAGATAAGAAAATGTACCAGAATAATGCCATCAACAGAAAAGAGAAAGGAATATATGTCATTGATGTATTGCAGGTAGAATTGACAGAATTTGGCAACAGATTTTATGCTGTGGTGGGATGAGTTGGGGATAAGAGACTAAAGAGTAGAGATTGACCCTTAGGTTGTAAGCCTAAATAAGATACGGTTGAGACTTAAGCCATTGAGGTCAACCAAAAATTAGTCCAGTATCTAGGTTTGAGATATGAGCCTATGCCAAAATGGTGGCAGCATCTATTCTGATCATAAAAAGATAAATAAATGAAAATAAACTTCATATATATATATATATATATATATATATATATATATATATATATACATTGTGGACAAAAGAACCCCAAAAGACCATCATGATGTAGAGGAGAAGCCTGGACCTTTCCCTTCATTGATGTGAGTTGTTTGAATGGCATATGTCCCATTGGAGAGAAATTATTAGCTTCATGTGCAAAATGTTCTTCCAGGGAAACCATAGCTTCCAAATAGCAGTCAAATCTGTTGTAGGACTGCTGGGAGAATGAAAAATTATTTATCTTGAAACTTCAATTTGGGTTCTTTTTGTATGAAGGAAATTTAGTCTTCCTCCCTCCCCTGGGGTCATACACTTGACCTCATCTCCTGTTGACTATTTGACCCAGAAGCTAAGACTGTGTGAAGGAAATCATTGGGTAAATTGAGTCACAAGGATAGAATGGCAGCTGGAAAAAGAGAACAATAGAGTCAAAAGATCACACAACAGGGGGCAGGGTGATCTTCCCTGCAATGACCCTTGGACTACCTTCTAGACCTTGCAAGGCAAAATAGAAAGCCATAGTTTGCTCCTGAGACAGTAAGAATTAGTGGGTAAAGAGGTTTGATAAAATGAGGCAAGAGTGGATTCAGTGCTTTTCTCTTCAGTGTTTGTTGCTGATTGAACTTGCCTGTGTAGCATGACTAGGGGGCCATAATGGTGGCTGAAAGCTAAATAGAGCAATAAGAAAAGTATCTTTTATATCTCTCTCCTATTTTTCCATCTTTTCCCCCTACTACTTTTGATTAATAAAATCATTAATTTATAGGCAGTCTCATAATTTTCACTCTTACACCTTCTAGATGACTCCCAATCACAGGGCTATATAGAAAGGCAGTAGTCCTAAAAAAGGAAAGAAAAAATGTTTTGATTGTTTTGGGGTTTCTGTGAGAGCTTTGTTTTTGTCCATTTTCCATCAATTGAAGTGAAGTCTGTCTTATAAACCGCATATACATATATATTGTCAACACAAGTGCCTGCATTAGAGCTGAAGGCATTCTTGGTTTGTTTGTTTGTTTGTTTGTTTTTTCTGTAAGGATCTAGACATAAGGCAAATGCAAATATTTTTAGCAGATATTCTTAAGAGAGGCAAAAGTCAAAGACCTTTACAAAGAACTCCCTTAAAATTACTTGTCTATATAATCCTAGAACTTTGTTTCCTGAGCTACATTGATTCACCTCAAGTCAATAGAAGTTAATTTACAGGAATATGATTTCCTTTAAAAAAAAAAGAACTGAAACACTGTAAGAGATCTTAAAGACCATCTAACCCATACTAATTTTTAAAAATATTTTGGGAAACTGAAACCCCATAAAGTAATTTGTCCAGAGTTACATAGCTAATAGCAGCAGAAATGAATTTCTAATTTGGGATATGCCAAAACTTATTCCCACCTGATATCTACCCTATTGGCCTGTCATATTGCCTAGAATTCTACTATTGAATCTATATATTTTCCAGTCTCATGAGGTTTCCATGAAATCACAAACTAAAATCCACAGTTTTTATGAACTCTTGTTCTGTATAATATGAGTAGCTATTATTGTGGATCATAAAATTAGAAGGAACCTTAGAGCACTTTATTTTGCTGATGAGGAAAATGAGGCCCAGAGAAGTAAATGACTGGCTGGATTGTCACAATGAGGTGACAAAGCAGGCATTCAAACACAGTTCCCCTGACACCAATATAGCTCAATTTTCATGATACTACATGGGTGAGTTTGTTTACTGACAGTGGTTCAAGAGGTAATATACCATAGTGGGGGGGAACAAAACAAAACAAAAACATTAAACTTGAAGGAAGCAGCTAATTCCTGGCACCATCAATGTTTCTGTGACCTTGGCAAGTCACCATCTCTCTAAGATTCAGTTTCTTCATTTGCCCTAACTACCCAAAGAATATTGTTAAAATCAGAAAAAATATTTGAAAATACTTAAGGCAAAACTCTAAAGTGTGATGTAAATTACTATGATTTTTCTATGGGAAAGTTTTTCTCCCAAAGACCTAAAATTCCCTCAACAGATTGTGAAAATGAAATGTGTCCTTACCACCCCCATTTCCATACTATCTAAGTGATTGCTTTGTTTGTGTATCTATAAGGGCTTACCTTTTGTACCTTCTATTTTTAATCTCACCAAACATTTCTTCTTTCCATCACCTCTTTCTACATTCAGTAGGAAATGAAGGATGAAAAATCATGCAAAACTCTAAGTCTGCATCATTGCTCTTTGAAAATATGCTGGTATTTAAATGCCAGACATTGCATTGAAGTATGAATGAGCCTCTCTCTGGGTCTGTCCCTAGGTGGAGGGTGAAGAGCAGGGTTTCTCTCTGTTATTTGATTTAATAAAACACTATGACCTTCTAGCCAGATGCAGGTACAGCCAGGTCAGTGCTGAACACAAGAAACCTCCACTGAGAAATAAAGGAGTTGAGTAGTTATTACTTATTCTGCTGGAATTTCTAAGAAAAGGGAAAAGAAAAGGAGAAAGGGGTGCTATCCTCTAGGGCCTGAAGCTCAATACATGGAAGCATCCATATTGTTTCACTCTTAACAGAAGATGGAAATTTGATTTCCAAAAATATATGTTTAATCATGTATCAGAATATTCTAACATGGTCCTGCTTGAGACAAGGGAAACAGAAATTGGTCCCAAATTTCACTGTTTTATCGCAAGTGATCACAGCTGGGCACAACATAGAGTTGGTTCATAAAATGATGACCTAGTTGTGTGGCCTCAGGCTTCTATTATGAGTCTCTCCAGAGAGCATGGTGGGAAAGTCAGTTTTGAGTAGGTTTTTAAAAAGTTCACTATGCATTAAATTGCAAAAGAAAATGAATTTCAAAAGAGGAAAAACTGATCACCTCCAATGCAAGAAAGTGCCTTTATAGGAATCCTCCCCATCCCCAATTGGACAACCCTTTAAAATAATTACTCTAATCATTATTCATTCTTATGATATGTACTGTAATAACATTAATCATGTTGAACTCACTGGATTATCAATATGAATACTGTCAAGATGTATATCGCCTTTTTTACAAACTGCAATTTGGCATTAATTAACAAGATCATTATTTTAAAGTGTTAATGGTCAGAATTGTAATTCAATCAAGTAAATAACATTTCATGCAGCTAATAAAAGCAATGAAATTTGTAACCAACCATAAATAGGATTTCATACATGCACTTTAAACACAGGCAGCAAGGAAATGTTCTGTCCTTGGGAGTGTAATCAGATCTCTGTCTTTTTCCAGCAGGAAATAGCCACAAAATCCAAGATTAATATTACTACTGCCTTCTTATCTATTGAGAATTTTTCTTCCCTCAGTTTTTTATTTAAGCAAATTTCATTTTTCCTTCTCCCATTATCAATTTATTCAAACCAGTTTTTTTGTAATATTTGACCATTGGGAAATAGTCACTTGTAGCTACTATCTTCTCTTTGGGTTATGAATTCGATATTCTTGAATTCTGAATGCCATTAACTTGACAGAATTATTTTTTATGAATCTCTCTAGGTACAATCTGTTTTCCAAAACTAGAGGCAGCACAAAACCAGAGCCATAAATGAATTTTGATGTGTGAAACATCTGAAGAATTAATATTACAAAAGTTCTTTCCTATTATATTGGAATTAAGTTTCTGTAGGGTCAATTGACCAGCTCAGTGAATATTAGAGGTGAAAGGGTCTGTAAAGATTAACTATTTAACTTTTCTTTTACAGAGACTTAGAGATGTTAAGTAACTTCCCTGAAAGTCACACAGATAGTGAAATTGGAGACACAATAGAATAAGAGGGCCTCTGGCTCTATTTCTTCATTCCATGACTTTAAAAGATGCTTTTAGGATTTTAGATTTATAATAAATCAGAGTCACATAGATGAAATGGCCTATAAGATTTCTTCTAGGGAGCCTGCACAGACATCCCAAGTCTGGTTGCAGGTGACTATATGGAAATTTGGGGAGAATATTTCTTGCTATAAAAAGAGTTCCCAACTTGCTTGCTGGGCTGGATTTGCTGCAGACTTAGGGGATCTTCTTAATAAAACAAAAGGCAGAGACAGATACCTCATGGCTGATATCTTCTTGGCTTATCTGTCCAGAAAACATAACAGAATTTCAGTGATGAGTGGAGAGGAGTAAGGGCCTTTTCTATACTGGTGTCATGGAGATTCCACCAATATAGCAGGTACTGCCAAGGATTTAACTGAAAGATCTTACACTGCAGGGAGCCTGACTACTTAGCATTTCTTTTGTTTTCCTTTACTTGACAATACTTGTGAGTACCACAAGGTCTGATGGACTCTGGTTATAAAGGGAGCATCCTTTACCACTCAGGTAGCATCAGTATCAATTGGTGGTGACAATGGCATCACTCTAGAAGCAATAGCTGACAGCAAGGAAAGCTTCTACATTGGAATTTGGCTCTTCATTACCATGAGAAGGGCCAAACTTGGCACATTTCTCTAAAAGACAAGTACAGTCAGTGCTTAGACAATATTCAGCCAAGGTGGAATGTAATTAGTAGTGTTGTGTAATTGCTTTATGCACTGTTAAGCCTTAATATATTAGTCTTCCAAGCAAATGTAACCATATTCATTTTTGGATTATTATGTGCTATACTAGTCATTCTTTTAATCAATTCTATGATTCTTTTATATTTAGCATCTCTGATCTGTTAATAGGAATATAAAACAACTGTCCTATTTCTGGTTTGTATTATATACTCTTATTTTTCCTTTTGGAAAGACCAAGATATGAGTAATAACTCAAGCTTCATTTATCTTTCTGGGGATGCAGGTTTGTTAGTGAGCCAATGAGTTATAGAACAAGAAGTCCAAGCCCTGAACAGGAGGTACTTATACAAGGCATGCAAGCTGTAGTATCTGGGTATAAGACAGTGATTGGTAAAAACTGAAAACTACTATGAATTCCATCTCGGTAATACTTTATGTTAGAATAATATCAGAGATAGAATTGGTAGAGACCTTCCAATTCATCTAGACCAACTTTTCCATTTGCCAGATGAGGAAACTGAGGCCAGGGAGGCTAACTCACTTGCCTAAAATCACAGGTCAAAAGCAGCAGAGATGCATAATAATAATCATTCTAACAAAACTTTAAATTTCTAGAATACTTATGTCTTCAAGGTACTTTCACAGTTATTACCTAAATTATCCTTACCCTTTCAATATAAGTTGGTCAGTGGTTATCATCCCTACATTACAAATGATAAAACTGAGACTTACAGAACCTAAAGTTTGGTATTTAGGAAATGCTTGACTGGAAATCACTATTTCCCATTCTAAAAACAAAACAAACCAAACAAACATGCAAAATCCTTACCTTTCTCTTAGAAACAATTCTAGATATTGGTTCCAAGATAGTGTCTTAAAAAAATAAAAAGGAAGGGAAGTTTTTGTGCCCAGATGGGGAACTTGTACTTTTGGTATGGAGAAGGGGAAAGAGAGGAGAACCCCCTTCCACAAAGTGGGGTTCAGGGGAGACAGCAGATGTAATGGGTTGGCTCAGAGAGAGGAGAGGGGGTTTGAAGATTTTTCCCCTTCTGCCTTCCCTCCTTAGCTAAAGCTGCTCTCCCCAGTTCACTCTTATCCCTCTTATCCCCCCTCCACTACCCGAGACAGAAAGGTCTCCCCTTGATCCATTCACTCACATTCAGCTTGGGAAACAAATAATTTTTAATGTTAACTCAATGAGGTAATACAAAAGGAATAATGGGCAGGGAAGAATAGGAAAAGGAAAGTGGGAAAAGGGGGTCCCTGTCTCTATCTAAACCCTTTCCTCTCCCTCCTGGAGTTTGGGGAAAATTCAGGCCTTGGCAGCCTGAGCCCCCTGAGATAAAGTCAGGTTGCCTCATCCCTGGGCAACTGGAGCTGAGGTAAAGTCTGCTCATGTTTCTCTTCAGAAAGTCCCTTCAATTGGGAAGTGTTGGGGGGAAATATTTCCAGTCACCAGAAGGAAAAATGGGTAACCCTCAGGAGAAAGTCTTTAGCCACCTTCTCTCTTAGACTTCTCAAGATGGAGAGACCCTCACTGCTCTCCAGCCAGTCTTCTCTCCTCAGGATTCTACTCCTGGGGCCCCTACCCCATCGAGGTGATCAATTTCACATACTCTTCAGCTCTGGAACTTTTTCTCCAGGGCCAGCCTCTATCACAATAGAAGAGTTTTAAGAGCTAGGCAATGGGAATTAAGTGTCTTGCACAGTGTCCCAAAAATTGAAAGTATCTAAGTTAAGATTTGAATGCAGGACCTCCTGTCTCTAGGTCTGGCTTTCAACGCCTGAACCACCTAGCTGCCACCTCTCTCATCTTATAAGAAAGTTATCTTTCCATTCCTTCACCTTGCCTCTGCAGAAGCTCTAAGCCCAAACATTCAGAAATGCATATGTTGACCAGCTACAACTTTAAATGTTTTTCTTCATCAGAGATCAAATGGATGAGATCTGGCAAGCAAATCAAAATGATAGCAACAAAGCAATCTAAACTGATGTAATTATCCAATAATGCCAACTAGTTAGATAAATAAGCATGACAAACATAATTACTTCTTGTTTATATCTAATAAACTAGATTCTTACCATGGAGGTCAAACTCCTAGAAAATAGCAGCACATTTTGGAGTAATATTAACCCTCACAAGTCACTAGGAGAACATTTTGTAAAATACTTCTTCTTCACCTTCACAAGTTCTACAATCTTCAATCTTTATGATTCACAATAAAATCCCTACTCCATATGGAGATCCATCTCCTGATTAATAGTACCTTCAGAACTCCTGTTTATGGTTTCCCCAGTGTTTAGAGAGGTATATTCATTGGGAGGCAGAGTAAAGATGGTGGCTTAGAAACAGCAAAAGTTGAGTCCTCTGTGAAAACCCTTCCACACCAATCAAAAACAAAGTGTTTCAAGGGGGACACAAAACCAAATCCAACAACAGAGCTGTGGGGACCCTCCTGCTTGATTCAACTTAAAAGGTATGTAGAGAAGGTAGAATCCTTGAGTTTAAGGAAAAGAAAGAAGGAATATCCCAAGACCCTTCCTCCACCTAATATACTGAGACTCAGGTGGTTCCTGGGATCTCAGAGTTAGAGCTCCAGCCCAGAGGGAGTACCTTGCTACAACAGCTACATGAGGCTCAGGTGTCTGACTGCAGCTGACACGGAGGCAGCTGGCAAAGAGGACAGAGAGGAGGTCAGCCTGGTCGCAATCTTCAGTCAGCCCTTTTCTATTCTGGGCCTCTGTCTCTGGAAATTTTGGCCTCAGAGCACATCCCGCTCTGCAGATCAGCTCTGTTGGCTTAATCTCTTCTATCAATAGTGCATATAAGAAGCCTTCAGAGGGCAGGGAAGCTAAATCTCCAACACCCCTCACCCACCTACTGCACTGAGAATTGTGGTAAGAATCAGGTTGACTGGGGTTCCAGGGCAAAGGCTGAAACCTCAGCAGAGTACCTTGGTACCAACATGGGAAGTTCAGGACCTTGACCAGGCAGCTGGCAGGGAGTCAGCTGGCAGAAACGAGAAGAGAGAAGGACTAGGGTAACTACCATCAGCCTCCACACCTTCATCTATACCTTCAGATTCTGCTGGCAGCTAGGGAAGATCTGGTCTCAGCGTTCATTAATCCTAACTTCATTAGCCGAATCTAGTTAGTCAGCAGAGCAAAGAAGAAGCCCCTTCAGGACAGAATAGCCAAAACCCACAGATTCAGCAAATAAACAAAGGATCAAGATTATAGGCAATGAATGACAGGGATAATGAATGAAGGGGAAAATGAGTAAACAACTTTAAAAGAAAAAAGAAATTACAATTGACAGCTTCTATCCAGGTAATGAACAAAGAACAAATGGAACAGAGGAGGACCAAGGAATACCAAGCAAAAACTCAGGAACTCAAGCAAATTAGACTCAGGCTTTGGAAGAACTCAGAACACAATTCTAAAAACAATTAAGAGAGCCTGAAGACAATGGCAAAAGAGCTTAAAAAGAAAAATAAGTCACCTGGAAACAGAGGCACATAAATTAAAAAGAGAAAATAGTGTTTTGAAAGGCAGAATTGAACAGCTTGAAAATGAGACAAAGAAAGCCTTTAAAAATTAGAATCCAACAACTAGAAGCAAATGTCTTCACAAGGCAGCGAGAGTTTATAAAACAATATCAAAAGAATGAAGAAATTGAGGAAAATGTGAAACATCTCATTGATTAAAAAAGCAGTCTGGAAAATAGATTCAGGAGAGACAATTTAAGAATTATTGGCCTACTGGAAAATCATGACCAAAGAAAAAGCCTAGACATCATTCTACAGGAAATTATTCAGGGAATCTGCCCTGATATTCATGAACAAGAGGGTAAATTAGAAATTAAAAGAATTCACATATCACATCCTGAGTTAAATCCCAAATTGGCAATGCCCAGGAATGTTATAGGCAAGTTCAAGAATTTCCAAACCAAGGAAAAGATATTACAAGCTGCTAAAAAGAAACAATTCAAATATTATGTAGTTACAGTCAGGATTACACAGGACCTGGCTGCATCCACAGTGAAGGACTGGGAAGCATGGAACATGATATTCCATAAAGCAAGGGGACTGGATCTACAACCAAGAATCAACTACCCAGAAAAATTGACTATATTCTTGCAGAGGAAAGTATGGTCATTTAATAAAATAGAAAACTTCCAAGTATTCCTAAAGAAAGAACCTGACTTAAATAGAAAATTTGATGCCCAAACACAGAAGTCAAGAATATCATCAAACGGTAAATAAGAAAGGGCAAAAAAAAAACATTTTTAAGGGACCCAATACATAATAGGATTTGTATTCCTATGAGAAAAGATGATATTGGTAACTCTTAAAAATTGTTATTATCATCAAGATAGCTAGAAGAAGTATACTTAGAGGGAACAAACTGTATAGGATATGTCAAAAATAGATATTAAAAACTAGGAGTAAAAAATAATTTTAGAAATGGGAAAAGAGATAAAATGGGTTAAATTTTTATTTCATAAAGAAGAGCATGTGGGAGGGAGAGAGAAGACCAATACAATGGAAGGGTGGAAGAAGTTGGCAAGAGGTAATTCTTAATTCTTATGCACATTGAAATTAACTCAGAGAGGAAAGAACAATCAGATCCACTGGGACAGAGAATTGTATCATGATCTATAAAGAAGTAGAAGGGTAATAAACTGACTGGTGGGGAGGGGAGCAATACAAGGGAGGGAGAGAGTTGGAGTCATTTAAAAGACACTATAATGAAAGGGGAATAAATAAGAGGGGATTTAATGTGAAGGGGAGTAACATTAGGGAGGGGAAAGGTGAGACTGACTAAAAGCGAAAAGTTGGAAGGGGAGGATAAGAGGGACAAGAGAAAAGGCAGAAACAAAGGAGAAAGTAAAAATGGATGGAAATACACTGACAGTAATCATAATTATGTATATGCATGACCAATAAAAAGGAAGCAGATAGCAGAATGGATTAAAAATAAGATTCCTACCATATGTTGTCTGCAAGAAACACATTTGATGAAGGTATACACACACAGGATAAAGGTAAAACAGAATTTACTGAGCTACCACTGCAACAAAGAAGGCAGGAGTTGTAATTATTATCTCAGACAAAGCTACAGCAAAAAAGAGATCTCATTAAAAGAGATAAGGAAGATAATTACATCTTTATGAAATGGCAGTATAAATAATGAAGAAATATCAGCACTCAATATATATGCATCAAATGGTACAGCATTCATATTTATAAAGGAGAAACTAAAGGAGCTTAAGGAGGAAATAGATAGTAAAACCATACTAGTGGGAGACTTTCACCTTCCTCTATCAGAAATATATAAATCTAAAGGAAAAAATAAGAAAGAAGTAAGGGAAGTGAATTAAATGTTTTTAAAATTATAGGTAATAGAAATCTGGAGAAAAATAAATAGGGCTAAAAAGGAATATACCATCTTTTCAGCAGCATATGACACATGTAGAAAGATTGACCATATACTAGGGCAAAAAAACATTACAAACAAATGTAAGAAAGCAGAAATAATAGATGCAACTTTTTCATATCATAATGCAATAAAAATTATAATTAGTAAAGGTAAATAGAGAGGCAAATAAAAAATTAATTGGAAATTAAATAATATGATTCTCCAGATTTGGTTGATTAAAGAACAAATCATAGAAACAATCAGTGATTTCATTGAAGAGAATGACAATGAGTAAGCAACATATCAAAATATATGGGATACAGTCAAAGCAGTACTCAGGGGAAAATTTATATCCCTGAGTGTATAGGGAGGGAAGAGGTCAATGAATTGGGCATGCAAATTAAAAAACTAGAAAAAGAACACATTAAAAATCCTCAGATAAAAACTAAATTGGAAATCCTAAAAATCAAAGAAGAAATTAATAAAAACTGAAAATAAAATAACTATTGAATTAATAAATAAGACTAGGAGCTGGTATTTTGAAAAAAAAAAACAAATAAAATAGAAAAATGCAACCAAAATTAGAAGGGAAGCAACAAATTGGGGAAAAAAACTCTGACAAAGATCAAATTTCTCAAATTTATATGGAGCTAAATCAATTGTACAAAAAAATCAAGTCATTAACCAACTGATAAATGGACAAGGAACATGAATAGGCAATTTTCAGATGAAGAAATACAAATGAAAAAATTTTCTAAATCTCTCATAATTAGAGGAATGCAAATCAAAATAACTCTGAGGTACTATCTCACACCTAGCAGATTGGCTAATATGAGAGCAAAGGAAAGTGCACTCTACCCAATGTACCACCAGGCTGCCCATTCTGGCTGGTTTGCCTTAGGTCACAGAGTTAGTATGTTTCAGTGGTAAGTCTTTTTTATACTTCTTAGTGTTGAGTTCAACACTCTATCCATTACTCCTAAATAATGCCTGTTAACTAAATTGTTTTCCTGAATTTCACTTCTCCTCACAGTTTCATTTGCTTTGATTGTAGAGACATTTTAACATAAGAAGTGACTAAATCATCAAAAGTTTGGTAGGGTAATAGAGGAAAATAGTCCACCAAATGATCTTTTCATAAAAAAATGATTGTTCCTCCTTAATAAAAAACAGAAGGATCTTGGCTGATAGTAACTTTTGGTTCTGATCTACTACCCACCTGACTGCAGCCTCCTCCAAAGAGGTCATTGTTTGTTTAAGTGACATAATTGTGGGGAACAAATGCCAGTGGGTGGTAACACAAATATTTTCTTAAATATTTTCTTATTTGTCTTTTGTTTTACCATTTCATGCAAAGGAGAACTTGTTTGAATACCATATTTTAGATTTCTATGTTAAAATCTTATACTTTATGTTAATATGCTTTTAAGTAATATCCTGTGTAGACTCAGATTTTTTCTAATTCTCATTTCCTGTGATAAAATTACTGATCCTGGGGGTATCTAAACTAAATTACTATTTCATCTATAGAAGAATAAACTTAAAAAAACCCTCTAATATGAAGGCCTGATGGCTGATACATGTAGTTGTTAGTGGAGAGTCAGGAATGGAACTCAGATCTCCATCATCTTTTGCATTGAATTAGGCTGAAATTAATTAGTAGATAACTGGAAACTAGATGACTTTTGTGAGTTGAAATGACTTAGAATTTGTCAAGGAAATGATTGTTGAGAAATATAAAATTATAGGATTTTTATTAACTAAAATATTGTTGCTGTCCTATTTTATCTCCTATTTTTGTCTTAGAATAGATAAAAATGAAAAGAAATACATATTTTTTCCTTGAGAAGCTCACTACATAAATATTAAAAAAAACTATGTAATTTGGAAGGAAATACTTGAAACAGAAGTCTTCCATAGAAACTTTTAATGTCAAACCAGCTTGAAACTTTGGAATACCATAAGTGTGATGATGTTTTGGAGACTAGAGGCATAAAGACTTTAAAAACCTTAAAATCAAACCTAGAAATCTAACAAGGTTTTGATTGTATCATGATTGATAACTGTCAAAAACCTATAAGAAAGATATAGTATTCAACTTTGGTTTTCATTTCTTTAAATTAACTGAATATATAGACAGCTGATATTCAAATAATTCACCTATATGCCAAGTACCACTGTCCACATACTATCAGGCTTCTGATTAAACTTTTAAAACTTGGGTTATTGCCATTACTTAAATTAATTTGCTTTGTAACTTTGGACTCAAGATATCCAAGACTTTTGATTCCTCATCTATAAAACAAGGGTTTAGCTGATTTCTCAGGTGTTTTGGAAAGCCAATAGTATACAGTCTCATGATGTCATGCTATGTTAGGTTGGTAAAAATAAGCCCACCAGTAATGGAACAACTGGAGTTGCAATAAAGAACTCGGCTGTCGGATTATTTATTTATTTTCATTTTGTAAAACTCAGCCAACACATAATGAAAACAAACACACAAAGGCAAACATTGCTGGGAGGTTATTAGTTGTTGTTTTTTTCCTTTCAATTGGAGCTTGGAATTCTATATCCCAAATTTCTTTTTTCAACTGACTTCATTTTGTCAGCTCTCTCTTCATGCTCAATGTATTCCCAGGTTCTCTACTTTTCAAGTGTACTGTAATTTATCTTGTTCACAGAAAGGGTATAAAATGGAAGCTAATTAAATTAAAAATACTGAATTAATGGGAAACTAACAGAGAAAACCACTGTAATTTAGAGATTTTATAACTGCTGCATCAGTGACACATTTCTTCCCCCACTTTTCATGCCTTTGCTGGATGTCTTTGATTCTCCTAATTATTTATTCTGTTGGCAGTGATTACAAGCAGAAGAGGATATTATGAATTCGAGTTATTGTACTCTCTTTAAACTGCAGAGCTGAACATCATCTATGTTCTTGTTTGACAAAAATATTCACTCATTTGCTTGGACTATGGTTGCATTGTTTGAGGATAGGGAGTGGCCAAAGTAAGAAAATGTTAGTAAAGTACAGAAAGTATCCAAGTACCTGACCTATAGATTGATAAAATATAAAACTTTCTAATTTCCTTCAAAATGGTCAGGTTAATTTTAGGTAGTTTTGCCTTTTTTATTCATATAAAATTTAAAAAATGATATCATCCCTCATCCAGAATTAAGATTTCCATTTATCTCTGATATCCAGAAGGAAATGAAAAGGGGCTTCTGAGAAATAGTGAAAGAGAACAGTGGTTATAAAATTCACTGGAAAGATTGAGATGAATTCTTCCATTAGATGTCAGTTCATAGTTCTAATTTACCTATAAATATTAAAATATTAATGTTGTAGTATTGTAGAATAGCAAAATAATTGTTATTCATCATTATTTTCTGGAGTAATCATAAAAAGACATGTTTTGTTATAAAAAACTAAGACAAAGAAGCACATAGTAATTTTGAAAGAATATTTAAATATTTAAAATTATTTACATTCACTTATACTAGTCATAAGTGAATTTATTTTCCTTATATAGAGAATAATCAATAGATCTAGGATTAATTTCCCATAAATCATTGCTATTGATGCTAGCTAAATTAGGTGTTCTTTGAAACTTCTAAGTATCTTTAACTTTCTAATCCTGACAGTGTGCAGAAGAAGCATACATGGCTTAATGAAACTTGCTCTTCTGGGAAATGGAAAATGTATTCAGATATCTTCAGAGAATGTCCATTTCAAAATGTGATAGTTCAGCCAAGGCTTAATGACACATGTGGCTATTGATTCAATTCAAATCAGTTCAATAGATATTTATTGAGAGCCTTCAGAATCACTGTCCTAGGTAATGATATCTTTAGAATGTTCTTAGATTAGGAAAAAATAGTAGAACTTTTAGGAAGGGATGATATTAGGAGGAAAGGAGGCAAAAAACAGACAATAAAGATGCATGCCATATTATTATACACCCTCTAAGGTACAATTTAATTACATATATGAGAATATTGAAATAGAGATAGAGAAATAGAAAAACAAATGGCCTCAGGGTCCTACCAATACTGATGATTCCATTTTTAACTTTATTAATGAGGAAAACTTTCTCTCCTTTCTTCCCTTAATGAATGCTTTCCAGCATAAATTCTAGAAATGCACAGGCCTGCTCAGGCCTGAGCACTCTTAGACATGAGTTTTATCATCTCCCACCCCATCCCCATCCAAACATTCATGTAACAAGGAACCTTTGCAGTACCACCTAACACTCTGAAACATTCAGTGTGTTCAGTGAGCAACTCTGCCTGGGTCAGGCCTAGGTAAATGAAAGCTGCACTCTGGTGGGGAAAGGGGTCTCAGCGGACTTTGTAAAGGTGTTAGAACTGTGAGCAAGCTGAAGCCACATTAAAAAATAAAACTGTAGGGGACAAAAACAATTTCTTTTTTATTTAGAATATTTTCCCATGGTTACATGATCTATGACGCTTCTTCCTCTTTTTCTCCCCACTCCCAGAACTGACAAGGAATTACACTGGGTTATATATGTATCACTGTTCAAAACCTATTTCCATGTTTTTCATATTTGCAGTAGTGACCTTTTAACATCAAAACCCTAATCATATCCCTATCAAACCACATGATATGTATTTCTTCTGTGTCTCTGTTCCCATAGTTCTTTCTCTGAATGTGGACAGCGTTCTTTCTCATAAGCTCTTTTGCATTGTTCAGGGTCATTGCATTGCTGCTAGTAGAACATTCAATTTTGCCATAATGTATCAATCTCTGTGTACAATGTTTTCCTGGTTCTGCTCCTTTCACTCTGTATCAAATCTTGGAGGTCTTTCCAGTTCACATGGAATTCCTCCAGTTCCTCATTTCTTTCAGCACAATAGTATTCCATCATCATTAGATACCACATTTTGTTCAGACATTCCCCAGTTGATGGACACTCCCTCATTTTCCAGGGTTTTTTGCCACTACAAAGAGTGTGGGTATTTTTCCCTATTATCTCTTGGGGTATAAACCCAGAGATGGTATGGCTGTATCAAAGGAAAGGCAGCCTTTTAAAGCCTTTTGGGCAGAGTTCCAAATTGCCTTCCAGAATGATTAGATCAGTTCCAACTCCACCAGCAGTGTATTAATGTCCCAATTTTGCCATATCCTGGACAACATTTATTATTTTCCCTTACTGTCATATTGAAAAATCTTCTATGTGTGAGGTGGTACCTAAGAGTTGTTTTGATTTACATTTCTCTAATTATGACAAATTTAGAACAATTTTTATGTGCTTATAGATAGTTTTGATTTCTTCATCTGAAAACTGCCTATTCATGTCCCTTGCCCATTTATCAATTGGGGAATGGCTTAATTTTTTGTACAATTGACTCAGTTCCTTATATATTGGGGAGATTAAACCTTTGACAGAGAGTTTTGTTATAAAAACGATCTTCCAGTTTGTTAACTTTCCTTTTAATTTTGGTTGTATTGATTTTGTTTGTACAAACCCTTTTTAATTAGATATAATCAAAGTGTCATTAATTTTAAATTTTGTAATGTTCGCTATCTCTTGCTTGGTCTTAAATTTCTTCCTTTCCCACAAATCTGACAGGAATATTATTCTATGTTCACCTAATTTATTTATTATTTCACTCTTTATATTTAAGTCATTCACTCTTATTGAATTTATCTTGCTTTAGGGTGTGAGATGTTGATCTAAACCAATTTCTTCCCATACTGTTTTCTGATTTTCCCAGCAGTTTTTGTCAAATAGTGAGTTCTTATTCTCAAAACTTGGATCTTTGGATTTATTGAACACTATCTTGTGGAGGTCATTTACCCCTAATCTAGTCCATTGACGCACTCTTCTGTCTCTTAGCCAGTACCATATTGTTTTGATGACCACTGCTTTATAGTACAGTGTAAGATCTGGTACTGCTAGGTCCCCATTATTATAATTTTTTAAAAAAAGTATTTCCCTCGATATTCTTGATCCCTTGTTCTTTTAGATAAAGTTTAGCATAATTTTTTCTAATTCAGTAAAAAATATTTTTGGGTGGTTTGATAGGCATAGCACTGAATAATTTGGGTAGGGTTGTCATTTATTTTATGTTAGCTCATCCCATCAAAAGCAATTAATGTTTTTCCAGTTATTTAGATTTGGCCTTAATAGTGTGAAATGTGTTTTGTAGTGTGTTCATAAAATTCCTGTGTATATATTGGTAAACAGATTCCTAATATTTTATATTGTCTAGAGTGATGTTAAATGGAATTTCTCTTTCTAAATCCTGTTGCTGAATTTTGTTGGAAATGCATAGATTTGCTGATGATTTATGTGGCTTTATCTTGTACCCTGCAACTTTACTAAAGTTGCTAATTATTTTCATTAGTCTTTTAGTTGATTTTCTAGAATTCTTTAAGTATATCATCATATCATCTGCAAGGAGTGATAGTTTAGTTTCCTAATTGCTTATTTTAATTCCTTCAATTACTTTTTCTTCTCTAATTGCTACTGCTAGTGTTTCTAGTACAATATTAAATAATAGAGGTGATAATGGGCATCCTTGCTTCATTCCTGATCTTTTGGGGAAGGTTTCTAAAGTGTCTCCATTGTAGATGATACTTGCTGGTGGTTTTAAATATATACTGCTTATTATTTTGAAGAAAGGCCTTTCTATTCCTATACTTTCTAATGTTTTCAGTAGGAATGGGTGTTGTATTTTTCAAAGGTTTTTATGCGTCTACTGAGATGATTATGTAATATCTGTTGGTTTTGTTATTGATATGGTCAATTATATGGATGGTTTTCAAAATATTTAACCATCATTGTATCCCTGGTATAAATCTCACCCGGTCATAATGGATAATGCTTATGATAACTTGCTGGAGTCTTTTTGCCAGTATTTTATTTTAGATTTTTGCATCTATGTTCATTAAGGAGATTGATCTGTAGTTTTCTTTCTTGGTTTTTGATCTTCCTGGCTTTGGAATCAATATGTGTCATGAAAAAAAAATTTGGTAACACTCCTTTGCTTATTTTGTCAAATAATTTGTATAGTATTGGGATTACTTGTTCTTTAAATGTTTGATACAATGTACTTGTCAATCCATCTGGCCCTGGGGATTTTTCTTAGGAATTTCTTTGATGGCTTATTCAATTTCTTTTTCTAAGATGGGATAATTTAAATATCCCATTCCTCTTTTGTTAATGTAGGCAATTTATATTTTTTAAATATTTGTCCATTTTTTCCTAGATTGTTATATTTATTATCATAAAACTGGGCAAAATCATTCTTAATAATTATCTTAATTTCCTCTTCTTTGGAGGTGAGTTCACCCTTTTCATCTGTGATACTATTAATTTGATTCTCTTCTTTTTTTATTAGATTAATGAGTACCTTATTTTATTTAGTTTTTTCTAAGTACCAACTTCTAGTCTTATTTGTTATTTCAATAGTCCTTGTACTTTCAATTTTATTAATTTCTCCTTAACTTTTTTAGGAATTCCAATTTAGTTATTATCTGGGGATTCTTAATTTGTTCTTTTTCTAATTTTTTAAAGTTGCAAGCCTAATTCATTGATCTCTTCCCTCTCAATTTTGTTGCCATAGACAATCAGGGATATATATTGTCATTTGAGTACTGCTTTGGCTGTATCCCATAGGCTTTGATATGATGTCTTCTCATTGTCATTCTCTTTTATGAAATCATTGATTGTTTCTATGAAGTGTTTTTTGATCTACCAGTTTTGAAGATTTAGATTATTTAGTTTCCAAATAATTTTAAATTTGTCTTTCCTTGGACCCTTATTAAATATAATTTTACTGCATTATGGTCTGAGAAATTTGTATTTATTATTTCTTCTTTTCTGCATTTGTTGGCAACATTTCTGTACCATATTACATACTTGATCTTTGTATATGCACCATGTACTACTGAGAAGAAGGTATATTCCTTTTAATTCTTATTCAGTTGACAAAAACAATTTCTATCCCTTTATATTTAGGCTTTAACTATTTATCTTCTTCATTTTGTATGCTCCTGTTAATGTAATCTAGGACACCAGGTTGAGTTTTTGTAGCTGTAAATCAAATTTAGTTGCCATTATATCTTCTGAAATAGCATAAACATATCTGTTAGAAATTTTTGTTCATTTTGGTTTTAATTATTTGTCTGATTTCTTTCACCTCTAGGTAGATTCTCTCCCTTTTTCACTTAATGTCCCAACCAATTTATTTATTGTTCCTTGGGAAAAGTATTCCATTTCCAAATTTGGTCCCATTGTACACATAAAATTCATGATTGGAATGCTCTTCTCCTTCCCTTCAACTTAACAGAGCCCCTTTGATTTTTCAAGTCTTAGCTCAAATGCTTTAGGGATTCCCTTAATTGTTAGTGTTCCCTTCTCCCCACATCATGTTTATAGCATGTATTTGGGACAACTGAGTGGCATAGTATATAGAACCAGTCTTTATCAGTTCAACTTGTCAGAAATTTGCTATTTTGTAAAACCCTGGTAAGCCACTTTCTGCCTCACTTTCTTCATCTGTAAAATGAGCTAGAGAATGAAAGGGTGAAGTATCCCACTATCTTTTTCAAGAAAACTCCAAATAGAGAAACAAAGAGTCATACATTACTGAAACTAAACAACAACAAATCATGCATTTATTCAACCATGGCCATGGCTTATTACCCAAATGATTCTAAACCAAACAGTTATCAAGGGTCACCTATACCAATTGAGTATAAGCCCCTTGAGGATAGGAATTGCCATTACAAAATTACAAATTTGTAACCCAAGTATTCAGCACAGTTCCTGACACGTAATAAGCATTTAATTGATTATATCTATCTGTTATTGATAGAGAGTAGAAATGGGAACTAAAATTTGATGTGGGGACCATTGGTCATATAATGGATTGACTGAAGAGGAGAGAACTGACAATCAGACTTAGAACAAATAAAATGTATCTGAGTTAATCATAGAGGAATCACAGAGGAAGTCAAGGTGAAGGAGTATGCCTAATAGCCATATAATCTCAAGAAAATCAAGGCTTTCCATCTATCAAGTACAATATCACATATATTTGTAACTCTGACCTTCTGATAACAGGTGAGAAATCAGCAAAATAAGCAGGAATCAGGGAGCTCACCAGTCTGAGAAGTCAAGACAAGGTAGTGTTTCAGAATTTTAGAAGGGCAAAACTTTTCTTATTGACAAGATCTATGAGAATTCTCAATGAGAAACTTGGCCTACTAATATTCTTTGGCACCTGCTCCTGTAATTTAAAATTTTAAAGAATTGCCTGGAGCACTAAGCAGTTAAGTGACTTACCCAGGATCACGCAGATGGTATGTTTCAGAGATAACAGAATGGTGAAAAAATTCTCAGACACAAGGAGACTCTCAAAGCCAGAGCTCTGAGCCTGGACAAAATGAACACATGTGCAAGCACACATACACACACACACACACACAAACACATATCTGCTTCTTTAAAAGTATTTTTTTTATCATTTTCTTTACAAACAACTGTCAAACTAGGAAATACAAGACTTAGTATCACTTTTCGGGCTTCATTCAAATACATCCATTCTTAAATAGCTTTCAAAAATGGTTCATGACTTAAAAAAAAAAGATGACAAAAACAACCACCACAAGTAATGACCAGAATAACTTGTATATATAGTACAAATCTTAAAGTTTTATAAAGTGCTTCATATATTTCTTCTCTTTTGATCATAGAGAGTTTTTAGTTCTCAATCATATTTACCTCTTTGAGGCATTTGTCATTGTGGGATAACTCCCTCAATTCAAAACATAGCATCTACTTGATTTTCCTTCTATATCTTTAAATATTCCTTATGTGTTTCCTTGTCCTTCATTTCTCTCCTTACTCTCTGGTCATCTTTTCAACAAAGACCTTGATGCCTGGACCAGAGACCATGCCCTAGGCTGGGTTTTTGTTGTTGTTTGTTTTCTATTTTTTTAACATCTAGTCCACAGACTTTCAAGGATTCTATGAACTTGAATGAGAGAAAAAATTACATTGCCAATAAATGAACATTTAATCCCTACATTGTGCCTGGTACTGTACTAAGCACTGAAGACGAGAATTAGAAAATGAGTTCTTTTCACCAAGGAGTTTATAATCTAATAAGGAAAGACATTATAGTAAAGGAAACTGAAAAGTATGTGTGTGAGAGTGTGTTTATGAGAGAGACAGAGAAAGACAGAGACAGAGACAGACAGACATAGAAAGCTGGCATATTCAGGGACCTAGTGAGGGATCATGATTGGAGATATCAAAATGAGATGAGAAATGTAGAGATAGCTGGCCTTGGAACGTTCCTTAAGTAAAGTTTTTGGAAGGAACTCATTATTACACTCTTGGATGAGTGAGGCAGAAAGTAACCACAAGGTTTAACATCTTTATTTTTACTCAGCTTTATTCTGATTTACAATCCTATATATTTTATTTTATGCATTTTAAAACATTATTCAGAAAAGGAATCCACAGGCTTCAACAGACTACTAAGGTGTGGCCATGGATTAACAAATCCTGGCTCAGCTGTGACCTTGGGTAAGTAACTTTATTTCTCTGAGCTTCAGTTCCTTTATCTGCAAAATGAGGAATTAAGACTAAATAATATTTGAGGAGCCTTACAATTCTAAATCAAGCATCTTATAAGTTGTACTTAGTTTAGTTTATATCACTTATTTCTTATTTGTAACAGTAGTAATACAACCAATGGTGATGTAATAATGACATTTAGCAACAAAAATATTTTTTCTTTGCTAGGCTATATGCCAGGCTTTATATTAAAAAGCTATGAAACTCAAATACAGTTTTTTTTCTCTCAATGCCTTGCCTCATTAAGGCAAGAGCCCCTCCTTAAGTAATGAGCTTTTTCCTGAGAAGGTTCAATGGAAAGGATGACTTTCTGCTTGTTCTTCCTTTGCCTCAGATATTCAGAATTCTGTCTTTAGACTCATTGTGCTTATGTGCATTCCTTCATAGCTGAGATATTAATTTTGTAGCCAGAATTTGACACTCTGTAGGTCACAGCCTCTAATGAGTCCCATAGGCTTTGAGAAGGATTGGATTATTTGACTTTTGAACCATAGCCATAATTAATAGTGGTGAAATATTCATGATGACCTCAGATGAATTAAGAAGTGTAAGGACCGAATCATGAAAATCACTGATCCCAGAGGAAGGCTACATGTCAGACTTTTGTGTCATTTTCTCAGTGGATTAAAAAAATAAGAAAATTATAAGGTTACTTATGAGGAATGAGTGACTGATTTATGGAACCTATGGCAATAGAGTTACTGGGGTTCTCATTTTGTCTTTCATACAAAATTATGGAAGTTAACCCAGGAACAGTGAGATAACTTTTTAACTAGCATGAAAAAATGCCTTCTTATTATGATTAATTCTATCTCACCTATTTTATCCTCCTTAATCCTATGTCTTCTATGTCATTCTTGTCTTTTCAATCATTTTTCTCCCTGTAATTCTTAATCTCCACCATGTATCCAGGTCCCAGTATCAATCCAATAAATACCCAAAAGCACACATATTTTTTGTAATGTGAAACTTTGTGAAAATCCACAAGGATTACTTTGTTCTTGGCAATTAATTTGGAACTATAGTCCAAAAGTTCCTAAACTCTTTATTTTCTTTGACCCAGCAACATCAGTGCTAGGCACATAAGCAAAAAAGGTAAAAGACAAATGGAAAAAAAAACCCATATGCACAAAGATATTATTATCAGCACATTGAATGGTAGCAAATAAAGAGAATGTTTCTTTAGTGAGGAATGGTATATGGGAATTTGTATATTAATATAATATTAATTTTTAAGAAATTGTGATGGATTTAGAAAAGCCTGGGAAGACTTATATGAACTGATAGAGAGATATGAATCAAAAATACCATGTACACATTGAGCACAGAAATGCAAAGGAAAAACTTTGAAAAACTTAAGAACTTTGATCCTTGTGAACAATAAAAATCATGACTTCAGAAGAACGATCCTGAAGAATATATATATATATTTATATATATATATATATATATATATATGTGATGGAGTTGAGGAGCTTAATGAGACATATTTTTAGCTACAGACAACATTTTGATGTTTTGCTTAATGGATGATAGAGATGGATGAGAAAATAATATCACTATAGATGAAATATAGATAGAAGGAAACAAAATTTAGAAAAAAGAAAGGCTAACTTTGTTACTGCTGTTAAATTAACATATTCATAAAACCACATAACAGAAGTTTAGTTTCATATATAATTATGATAATCTCCTCATTACTAAATCCAATGACATTTTCCCATTCCTCATTCTTCATGAACTCTCTGCATTGTTTGATACAGCTGAATTCCATATCCTTCAAAAAAAGCCTCTCCTCTCTGAAATACTATTCTTTCTCATTTCTCTTCCTGACTATTTACTTTCAGGCTCCTTTGTAGTATCTTCATCAACCTCCCTTCCCCTATGCATGGATATATCCCAGAGTTCCTGAGAATACTAATAAATATTATTGTTACAAATATGACTATAGTAGATACTTCATAAGATTGTTGTAAGACTCAAAAGAAATTATGTTCCCAAAAGAGTTTTACTTACCTCAAATCCTATAGAAATATCAGCTCTTATGATTAAACATTTCCATATATTGGATCGACCCCATTTCACATACCTATTCACCAAACTCTGCAGGGTCAGTTGGAATAGAATTAGCAACCACAATGATCCAAGTCATACTTTAGTCTCAGTTTGGAGCAAATATTTCAAAGCTTTTGGAATATGGATTCAAAATAAAAGATTTTGTGTTTTACATCACCTCCTGGAGGGAGGTGGGGTTAATTATGAACAATGAGGAGAATAATGTATCCTGACTATTTACAAAGAACTAATGGTCTAATATGCTAAATATATCAGCATCTTCTGAAACACATAGTACTTTCTCCTTTTTGCAAACAGATTGGAAGCTCACCCGCTGCTGTGTGAAATAGCTGAGAACAGCTGGAACAAATGTTCTCCTCTCTGCCACTGAATTATAAATCACACCTGTCGAGAGTAAGACATTCAGTCCCAGCACTCAAGCAATGGATTTTTAAGGAGCCTTCCCATTTATCAGTTCAACTATTGATTACCTGTGAAAGGTTGTTGAATCGAAGGTATAATGAATGGAGGAGTTGATCTCTAACATGCTAGGCTAAGTGTGTTCGTAAGTTTACCTCCAGGAACTTGATAATATTTAAAGATGCCCCAAAGCATTAAGGAACTCATAATATATGTAACCACTTAGGTCCTGGATCTTGATTACTAATAACAAGTGTGTTAAATGGGAATGGAAGATTGATTAAGCAGAGAAAGTCTAGTTACACATTTAGCTTTCTGATGAACCTTGGGAAACCATGGATTAAATTAAGAAGTTATTTTGAATGGTAATGAATTAGGAAGCAACCCCCAAGAGAAGGCTTATAACAGTGATGAGATCTTCATTGCAGAAGCCAGAGGTAGAAAAGTTCATTAGGTCTAGAGCTCCATCTTCTCCCCCATTTCTCTGAATTCCTACAAAACTAGCTCTCTGCTGTGTATAGATGTCCCTCTTGGTGTTTGAGTTTATTTATCAGTGATATGAAAGGGTTAGACTAGATATTAAATAATGTCCCTTCCAGTTCTTACATTCTAAGAATATTTTCTTTCTGAGCTAACATCTTTGTTTGGCATATCATGTTTTTCGTAGTCTGACTTCAGCCTACCTTTTCTTCCTTATCTCACATTCACAAACTTTATGATCCGGCCATACAGACTGATTTGTTCTTTCCCAGAGTTAATTTGCCATCTCCCAACTCTAAAACATTGACACTTTCCATGCCTAAAATGTTCTCTCTCATACATATATTTTGCAATCCTTAGCTTTTATCAGTCAATCAAAGCTAAGCCTTTCCACTGAAACTGTTCTTGCCAAAGCTATCAGTGATCTCTTAATTGACAAATCTAAGTTGTTTCTCAATCCCCATTGTTTTCAACACTCTCCACTCTGACGTTATAGCTCACCTCCTTCATACTCTCTTCTCTTCTTGTTAGCTTTATAGATGCCACCCTATCTTGGTTCTCTTACCTGTCAAACCATTCCCTCAATCTCCTTTGCAGCATTTTCAACCAGGCTCCATCTATTAATGTTTTTTATTGTTATATGTTTTTCTTAAATCCAGGGCCTTTTCAACTTGCATTTCTCCATTGTCCTCTATATGATTCTCTTTACAAACTGGCATCGCTCTGGAAATTCTAGGTCTAGAAAAAAGCAATTTAAGGAAATTAAAGTTGTAAAAAAATAATCAAAAGATTTAAACACGTCCACTTGTAGACATTATAGCTTTCTTAGGAAATCTGGAAGAATTAACAAATAAACAAATTGAGACAATTAATAGCTTCAAAACAATAGAATACAAAATAAATCTACAAAATTATCAATATTTGTATATGATTAACAAAAAGCAAGAAAAATGCTTAAAAGGTAAACTTCCTACAAAATCATATCAAAATCCACTATTTAGATAACAATCTCCTAAGACATAGGCAATACTTGTATAAACCACTTCAAAATTCTGTTTTTAAAAATAGAAGTATAGTTAGATAATCATTGCTTCTGGTAAGGCTATTCCAATATATTGAAAATGATTTACTATCTATTCTAACTCACAGATAGGTAATCAATCAATCAATCATGTCATGAGTGTGTTTTATAGAACTAGACATATCTGAGATCTCCGATCCAGGAACCTACATTCTAATTAGGGAGACAGCACAAAAAAGGATGAGAGTTGCAAATTGAGGAGAACATTGAACAGGAAAAGTTTCATGGATAGTTAAGTAGGGTCATTGGAGCAGCTTGATCATCCTATCCAGAAACATGGCCAAGGTAGCCCATTTGCCAGGATAGCTTTACAAGGGTATGGTTGTGAGAGTTTGGTAACAAGTGAACACCAAAGATGGAAAAAAGCTCTGAAGATGTTTCCACCAAGCTCTCACATGAGAAGTGCTTCTCCTCCTTGAACGTTTCATCCATTGGGGTATGGAGTAGGTAGTATATCTAAATATAGACATACATAACTAGACAAAAAGATAAACCCTAACTTTCCCTCAGAATCAATATTATGTATCAGTTCCAAGGCAGAAGAGTGATAAGGGCTAGGCAATGGGGATTAAGTGGCTGACTCAGGTCACACACCTAGGAAGTGTCTGAGGCCAGATTTGAACTTAGAAACTTCCTGTCTATAGGCCTGGTTATCATTCCACTGAGCCACATAGCTGTCCCCAATAAACACAACTATGATTCATACTCTTCAAGTATTGACTTGACTCTCATTTCACTTTCTTGTTTGTCAAATTGTATGAGGGTCTTCCTCAAATAACTCATAGTGCTAGTCTATATACTAGATTTCCTTTCCCTCTCATGAAGGCAAAGTGGTCCTGGAGGTACTAGACAAGAAATATCCCTTCCCAGTGGTCCTGCCTTTTTGAGGCAATTTATACTGATGGTTTAATGTCAAGTCCTAGATTATCTCCCCTCTTCAGTCCCTTGATGAGACGTTAATATTTTAGTTGCTGGACCTATAAAGACTAGGTTATTTCACTCTGACTCCAAACTCTGATGGAAAAAAATAAAATATTGAACTCATTTTTAATAACTTCAACTTGATGAATTTTAAGGAATAGTCTTTTCAAAATATTTTATTTTTCTCCAAGTTACATGTAAAAATAATTCTCTCTCTCTCTCTCTCTCTCTCTCTCTCTCTCTCTCTCTCTATATATATATATATATATATATATATATATATATATATATTTTGATCTTGAGTCTTAAATTCTCTCCATCCCTCCTCCCCCACCTTACTGAGATGGTAAACAGTTCAATATAGATTTTATATGTGTAATCATGTAAAGCATATTTACATGTTAATCCTTTTAAGGAAGGAAACTTGAAGAAAAAATTAAAAGAGTGAAAAAGGTATGCTTTGGTCTGGATTCAAACGATCATTTTTTTTCTCCTGAAGCAAATGACATTTTTTATGAGTTCTTTGAGATTGTTTTGGATCATTATAATGCTGAGAATTGCAAAGTTATTCACATTTGTTCATTGCACGATATGGCTGTTATGGTATATAATGTTCTTCTGATTCTGTTTACCTCACTCTGTATCAGTTTGTGACTTTCCAGGATTTTCTGAAATTCTTCTGTTCGGCATTTCTTATACCACAATAGTTCTATTAAATTATATAATACAACTTAGTCATTCTACAATTGATGGCAATTCCCTTACTTCCCAGTTCTTTGCCACCACAAAAAGCTGCTTTAAATATTTTTGTGCACATAGGTCATGTTCCTTTTCAGGTTTTATCTCTTTGGGTTGCAAACCTAGTAATGGTATTGCTAAGTTAAAAATTATGTATAATTTTGAAGTCCCTTTGGCATAGATCCAAATTACTCTCCAGAATAATTGATTCAGTCCACAATAGTGAACCATGTGCATTATATGAATGTGAAATCCCCTAATAGTACATTATGTGAATGTGAAATCCCCTACCCCCTTTATGATTATTTTTATTAGTAGCATAAGTCTTGATTTAATCAAAATTGTATTTCTAGCATAGTTAAGCAATGTTAGCATAATAATTAACTCTTTATCAACCCTTTATGATTATTTTAGTATCAGCTTTCATGATTATATTAGTATTTTACTAGTTCTTAATTGGTGATTATATTATAATCATTACCCAATAAAGTGTAAATTTTCTGTGTGGTCTTAAATTTGCTGACAGGCACCTTGACCTTAATAAGCCTGTAACTCGAGCACCTTTGGTTCTTGAGTATCAAGCCCACCACATCCATCTGTATATTTTACATCACTTCTCCTTTTTTCATATAATTTTTGCTGATTCTTAGGAGTCCTTGTTGCTCAGGCACTTATGTATTACTCAACTAGCTTCTAAATATATAAGTTGTGCTAAGTCTTCTGGGCATAAAAGGAAGCCATCTCACTAGGCTCAGGGTCTTTGGTCTTGACCAGAGTTTGGCATTATTGTGAGACTGGCCATTTTTCAATAAAAACTATTTCTTTTGGGGCTTGGAGACTATGTTTTTTTTATTGGTGTTTCTGATTATCAAATATTATTACTATATCTATTATCTACATTTTTCCCCAAATCTCCTCCATGTTTTGTCATTTTCCTTTCTGTCATAATAGCCTAATCTGATAAGTTTGGGGTGGTTTCTCTGAGTTATTTTAATTAAAAATTTTCTAATCAATACTGATTATGAGCATTTTACATAACTACAAAGTAATTACTTTGAGCACCATCACTTCATATCCTTTGACCATTTATCAATTGGGGAATAATTTGTATTCTTATACATTTGGCTTATTTATTTTTGCATTTGAGAAATGAAGCCTTTATTAGACTTGTAGAAATTTTTTCACCATTATGATTTCAACGTATTACCTTCCAGGCTATTCCCTCTGTTCATCCTTTCCCTTCTTTCATTCTGTTGATTCTCAAAAGTGTTTTGCTTCTGACAAACACTTCTTCTACTTTGCCCTTTTTTTAATCAGCCCTACCCCCTTTCTCTCATTGCCTTCCCCTACTGTTTTCCTGCAGGGTAAGAAAAATTTCTATACTCATTTGAGTGTGTATGATTTTCCTGCTTTGAGCCAATTATGATGAGTAAGGATTAAACTCTTCCTTCCCCACCTATCCTACCTTTCTATTGTAAACATTCTTTCATATATTTTATTATTTTTTTAATTTAATAGCAAATTTCCACATAAATTTTCCAAAGTCCTTTGATCTACATTGCCACCCTCCCTTCTTCTCTCCCACCTTCCAGAGATGACAAGCAATTCAATCTGGATTATACATGTATTATCATGCAAAATATTTCTATATTATTCATTTTTGTAAGAGAATAATCTTATAAAACCAAAACCCCAAAGCATATACCCATATAAAATTCATAAATCATATGTTTTCATCTGCATTTCAACTCTAACAATTCTTTTCCTGGAGGTGGATAGAATTCTTTTTCATAAATCCTCAGAATTATGTTGGATCATTGTATTGCTCTTACTAGAAAAGTCTATCACATTAGATCATTCTACAATATTGCAGTTACGATGTATAATGATTTCCTGGTTCTGCTTATTTCACTCTGTATCAGTTCATGTAGGTCTTTCTAGCTCTTCCTGAGATCATCCCATTTATCATTCCTTACAACACAATTGTATTCCATCACCATCATATACTAAAATGTGTTCAGTCATTCCAAAACCAAGGGACATCTCTTTAAGATTCCAATTCATTGTTACCACAAAAAGAGAAGTTACAAATATTTTGGTACAAACAGGTTCTTTCCCATTTTCTTTATCTGTTTGTAATACAGACCCAGTAGTGATATTACTGGATCAAAGTATATGTTTTGTTTTATAGACATTTGGGAATAATTACAAATTTCCATCCAGAATCTTTGGATCAATTCACAACTACCTCAATCATGCATTAGTGTTCCAATTTTGCCACATCCCCTCCAACATATATCATTTCCCTTTATTGTCATATTGACAGTCTGATAGTTGTTTTTAATATTTTGTATAACTTCAGGGTTGTTTTAATATGGATTTCACTAATCAAGAGAGATTTAGAACATTTTATATGATTATTGAAAGCTTTATTTTTTTATCTAGAAGTTGCTCATGTCATTTGAGCACTTATAAATTGGAGAATGACTTGGATTCATATAAATTTGACTTGGTTCTTTACATATTTGAGAAATAAGACTTTTATTAAAGAAAATTGTTATCAAATTTTTCCAAGTTTGTTATTTCCCTTCTAATCTTGATTGCATTGGTCTTATTTGTATAAAACCTTTTTTTATTTAATCAAATAAATATTATTCATTTTATATCCTGTAATGTTCTATATCTCTTTTTTGGTCATAAATTCTTCCCTTTTTCATATATCTGACAGGTAAACTATTCTATGTTCCCCTAATTTACTTATAATATCACTCTATGTTTAAATCAAATACCCATTCTGACCTTGGAATAGGGTTTGAGATATTGTTCTAAACCTAATTTTTGTCATACTGTTTTCCAATTTTCCTACCAGTTTTTGGCAAATAGCTAGAATCTTGGGGATGATATAACAGTTTGCAGAGGTCATTTAACTCTAGTCAGTTTCATTGATCTACCCTTCTATTTCGTAGCCAAGACAAGATCATTTTGATGACTTTATAGTACAGTTAAAAGTCTGACACTAGTAGGCCACCATCCTACATACTTTTTTTAATTAGTTCCCTTGATATTATTCACCTTTTGTTCTTCCAGATGAAATTTACTATTTTTCTAATTCTATAAAACCGCTTTTTGGTAGTTTTATTGGTATGACTTTGAATAAGCAAATTAATTTAGGTAGGATTGTTATTTTTGTTATATTAGCTAGGCCTACTCAGGAGAAATTAATGTTTTTCCAATTGTTTAGATCTAATTTTATTTCTGTAAAAAGTGTTTGTTATTGTGTTCATATAATTCCTGAATTTGTCTTGGTAAATAGATTCCCAATTATTTTATACTGTCCAGAGGTATTTTAAATGGAGTTTCTCTTTCTAACTCTTGCTGCTGAGTTTTATTGGAAATAAATAGAAATGTTGATGAGGTATATGGATTTATTTTGTATCCTGAAGCTTTGCTAAAGTTAATTATTTCAATTAGTCTTTTCAGTTGATTTTCTAGAATTCCCTAAGTATACCATCATGTCATCTGCAAAGATTGATAGTTTAGTTTTCTTACTGCTTACTTTAATTCCTTCAATTTCTTTTTCTTCTCTAATTGCTAAATCTAGCATTTCTAGTACAAAATTAATTAATAGTGCTGATGATGGACAGCCTTGATCCATTCCTAATTATAAGGGAGTGCTTCTAACATCCCCATTACGGATGATACTTGCTGATGGTTTTAGGTAGATACTATTTATCATTTTAAGGAATGAACCATTTATCATATGCTTTCTAGTGTTTTCAGCAGAAATTGGTGTTGTATTTTGTCAAAGGCTTTCTCTGCATCTATTGAGATAATCATGTGATTTCTGTTAGTTTGATTATTGATATGGTCAATTATGCTGATGGCACTCCTAATATTAAACCAGACTTACATTCCTAGTATAAATATCACTTGGTCATTGTGAATAATCCTTGTGATTTATTGTGGTAGTCTCTGGGCTAGTATTCTAGTTAAGATTTTTACATTGATGCTCATTGAGGAAATTGGTCTGTAATTTTCTTTGTCTCTTTTTGGTCTTCCTGGCTTGGTTTTTATTTATTTTTATTATATTTTTATTATATCTACATCATAAAGAGAATTTGGTAGGGTTCTTCTTTCCTTATTTTGCCAAAAAGTTTGAATAGTATTGGAATTAATTGTTCTTTAAATGTTTGATAGAATGCACTTGTGAATCCATCTGCCCCTCTGGAATTTTTTCCTGGGGAGTTCATTGATGGCTTGTTCAATTTCTTTTTATGAGATGGAATTATTTATGTATGCTATTTTCTCTCTTGTTAATCTAAGCAATTTATTTTTTGTAAATATTCATCTATTTTACTTAGATTATCAGATGATCAGACCATATAATCAGTCAAAATAGCTCCTAATAAAATTATTATATATTTTATGTATTTATTCATATTTACATATTCATATATATCTATTTATGTAAATATATTTATTATATACATATAATATAAATTGTTATAAAAATTAAAATTAGATCTCAATAATAAAAATATTATATTTTAGGAGATTTATTAATGATCATTAGAAATCAAGGAATAAAGAGGATACAAAATAAAGACCATGTGCCCATGCCTTATCAACCCAATTAAAATCCCACCCATAAATTACCACCACCACCAAGCTCAATGTCATCATGCCAAAGAGGCCCAAGAGGATCTCCCATTCGCTAATATCCTCTGTCTACAGGAAGTACATAATGACAGGAAGTCAGTGGGCTCCAGGTAAATGTAGCTCTTTTTTAGGGTAACAGATTTTCAGTTATACATTCCCCCTGAGATCCATGAAAGACTAGTCTCTCCAATGGATCTTATAAACATAATCAACTTTGAAATTACAATAATTTGAGGATAAGAGGAAAATAGAATAAAAACAATGATTGCAAGGCACATTGACACAAAGGGGCAGTTCCCTTTAGCATAAGTGTATACCTACAAAACAAATGCATTCAAACCCACACAGTTCAAATCACCATATCCCAAAGTTCCCTCTGGATCTTCTGTTGCAGCTTGTTGTTGTGTAGGTATCTTCATGGTGTCTTCTCCAAACAGTTCACTTTCTGGTTTCAGAGAGGTAGAATGATTCAAGAATTTAAACTTTGCATTTTAGAATAATTATACATTATATAATAAAAATAATCATCTAAATAATAATAAATAAATAAAATAATTTAATTTCCTCTTTATTACAGGTGAAATCATTTTTTCACTTTTGATTCTGGTAAATTTTGATGCATCTTTTCTGTGAGATAATTTACTCTACTCTTCTCCACTTTTACCTTTTTCCCATCATCATCTTTCAAGAAATTATCAAGGGAACCTACCCTGATATTCTAGAGCCAAAGTCAAAATAGAAATTTTAAGAGTCCATCTATCCCTTCTTGAAAGAATCCCCAAAGGAAAATTCCAAGGAATATTATAGCCAAATTCCAAAACTTCCAGGTCAAGGAGAAAATACTCAAGCAACCAAAAAGAAACAATTCCAAATATTGTGGAGTCAGGATAATATAAGATTTATCAACTTATACATTAAAAGTTTGGAGGACCTAGAATGTAATATTGTGGACAGTAAAGGACCTAGGAATACAACCAAAAATATTCTAACCAGCAAAACTGAGTATAATCCTTCAGGGATAAAATGGGAATTCCGTGAAATAGAAATTTCAAGTATTTTTAATGACAAGACCAGTTAGGCTTTATTCCTGTGGTGAAGAGGATACTCTTGCACATTTCAGGTTATTTATATAGCTGCCAAAGCTAGCTCTGGGGATTAAAAAGTTTTCAGTTCTTCCAAAATAATATATTCTAAAAAGAAATATATTTAATACTCTTCTCACTTGTACTCTGGTCTATATATAAACATAAGCATTCATTTTTTTACCTTAGAACTCTGACCATGGCTACCTTTTACCATGCAACCATTAAAGTTGTTTTGTGATCGTAGTGATCATACTAGACTGAGAATTGGATCTGAATATAAGCTATGTGACAGTCCTACACCGACAGTAAGCAAAAGGACTCCTATAATCTCCTTCTGACCAGCTGTCCTATCCCCTTACAATTTCTGGATAAGGGTTACAGCAGACTATGGCACTTATTAAGGTGCCCCAAGACCTCTGTGGACATATTAAAGTAAAGCTTGGCTTGGAATGCAGGGTCTGGTAGAGAATAGGAAAACTCAGCTCCACTGGGGGTCAGGAGGGAAGGAGGAGGTGGAAGAAAAGGTGGAGAGAGAAGAAAGGAGAATGGGAAGAAAGACAGATGGGGGACAAGGGATAAAAGGGATAAAAGAATGGAAGCCAGGTAGCAGCTTCCTGCCTTTTTAGTGGGTGGGAAAGGGCATCAAGCCCAGGATACTTGGAGAAGGGGAAAGGGGGGTGGGATTTCCTACTTACCTGTAGGCTAGATAATGGGGTCTCTTTGTAGGTCACCAATGGAAGAGGTGAGAGAAAACTTTGATCTTTTTAAAACTTTATTAATGTAAAAAAACCCACTGGAGTTCCATAGCTAAAATTAAATAACCCCACTAAACCCTGAATCTTTTTTAGATTCAAAGTTCCCTCCTAGGTGTGGGATTGGTCCGTATATAGACCAATCCTATGCCTGGAAGTAGGAGGACATGGCTCCTCCCTACCATGGGATTGGTCCATTCAAGACAAATCCCACACCAGGAAGTAGGAGGGAGGAATCCCTGGGCCATGCTGGGTGAAACAGTTCTCCCTGATACAATATTTCAAAACTCACATTTCCCCACCATGATCTTTAGGGAGACCAATCTCCCCAATGGATAATAACAAATATAACAAACTAAAGATTCATACATTCATTTTTTAAATTATTAAATTAGTCAATTTAGAATATTTTTCCCTGGGTACAAGAATCATACTCTTTCTCTCCCCTCCCCCAATGCCATTCCCATAGCCAATGACAAATTCCACTAGGTTTTACATGTGTCATTGATCAAGATCTATATCCATATTATTAATATTTGCACTAGAGTGATCATTTAGAGTCTTTATCAGCAATTATATCCCCATCAACCCATGTGATCAAGCAGTTGGTTTCTTTCTGTGTTTCTATTCCAACAGTTCTTCCTCTGAATGTGGAGAGCATTCTTTCTCATAAGTCCCTCCAAATTGTTCTGGATCATTGCATTGCTACTAGTAAAGAAGTTCATTACATTCAACTGTACCACAGTGTTTCCATCTCTGTGTACAATGTTCTCTTGATTCTGCTCCTTTCACTCAGCTTCAATTCCTAGAGGTCATTCCAGTTCACACAGAATTCCTCCAGCTCATTATTCTTTTCGGCACAATAGTATTCCATCACCAACATATACCACAATTTGTTCAGCCATTCCCCAATTGGAGAGCATCCCCTCATTTTCCAATTTTTTTTACCACCACAAAGTCCACAGTTTTAAATATTCTTGTACAAGTCTTTTAAATTATTATCTCTTGGGGTTATAAACCCAGCAGTGCTATGGTTGGATCAAAGGACAGGCAGTCGTTTAGTGCCCTTTGGGCATAGTTCCAAATTGCTCTCCAGAATTGTTGAATCAATTCACAAATCCACCAGCAATGAATTAATGTCTCAATTTTGCCACATCACCTCCAACATTCATTACTTTCTTTTGCTGTCATGTTATCAATCTGCTAGGTGTGAGGTGGTACTTCAGAGTTGTTTTGATTTGCAACTCTCTGACTATAAGAGATTTAGAACACTTTTTCATGTGCTTTTTAATAGTTTTGATTTCTCTATCTGAAAATTGCCTATTCATGTCCCTTGCCCATTTATCAATGGAGGAATAGCTTGATTTTTTGTACAATTTATTTAGTTCTTTATAAATCTGAGTAATTAGACCTTTGTCAGAGGTTTTTGTTATGAGTATTTTTTCCCTAATTTGTTGTTTCCCTTCTAATTTTGGTTGCATTGGTTTTGTTTGTACAAAAACTTTTTAATTTAATGTAATCAAAATTATGCATTTTACATTTTGTAATTTTTTCTGTCTTGCTTGGTCTTAAAACCTTTCCCAAAGATCTGACAAGTATACTATTCTGTGTTCACCTAATTTACTTATAGTTTTCTTCTTTCATTATATTCAAGTCATTCACCCATTTTGAGTTTATCTTGGCGTAGAGCAAGAAATGTTGATCCAAACCGAATCTCTCCCATATTGTCTTCCAATTTTCCCAGCAGTTTTTGTCAAATAATGGATTTTTTCCCAAAAGCTGGGAACTTTGGATTCATCATAGACTGTCTTGCTGAGGTCACTTACCCCATGTCTATTCCACTGATCCTCCTTTCTGTCTCTCAGCCAGTTCCATATCATTTTGATGACCATTGATTTATAGTATAGTTTGAGATCTGGGACTGCAAGTCCTACTTCCTTTGCATTTTTTAAATTATTTCCCTGAATATCCTTGATCTTTTGTTCTTCCAAATGAACTTTGTTATGGATTTAACAACTCAGTAAAAGTTTCTTGGTAGTTTGATGGGTATAGCACTAAATAAGTAAATAAGTTTAGGTAGGATTGTCATTTTTATTATGTTAGCTCATCCTACCCATGAGCAATTAATGTTTTTCAAATTATTTATGTCTAGTTTTAATTGTGTGGAAAGTGTTTTGTAGTTGTGTTCATATAATTCCTGTGTTTGTCTTGGCAGATAGATTCCTAAGTATTTTATATTGTCTAGGATGATTCTAAATGGAATTTCTCTTTCTAATTCTTGCTGCTTAGATGTGTTGGAAATATATAGAAATACTGATGGATTATGCGGGTTCATTTTATATCCTGCTACTTTCCCAAAGTTGTTGATTATTTCCACTAGTTTGTTAGTTGTTTCTCTAGGATTCTTTAAGTAGATCATCATATCATCTGCAAATACTGCTTGGTCTCCTCATTGCCAATTTTAATACCTTCAATTTATTTTTCTTCTCTAATTGCAACTACAAGTGTTTCTTAGTACAATATTAAATAATAGAGGTGATAATGTGCAGCCTTATTTCACTCCTGATCTTATTGGGAATGCTTCTAGTTTATCCCCAATACAGATGATGCTTGCTGATGGTTTTAGATATATACTCATTATTTTTAGGAAAAGTCCTTTTATTCCTATACTTTCTAGTGTTTTCCATAGGAATAAATGTTACAATTTGTCTAAGACTTTTACTGGATCTATTGAGATAATAATATGGTTTTTATTGGTTTGCTTGTTGATATGGTCAAATATGTGGGTGGTTTTCCTAATATTGAACTATCCTAGCATTCCTGGTATAAATACCACATGATCATAATGAATAACCCTTGTGATCATTTGCTGTAGTCTTTTTGCTACTATTCTATTTTTAAGACACTTGCGTCTATGTTCATTAGTGAGATTGGTCTATAGTTTTCTTACTGTTTTTGACTTGACTGGCTTTGGAATCAATACCACATTTATGTCGTAAAAGGAATATGATAGAACTCTTTCTTTGCTTATTCTGTCAAATAGTTTGTATAATATTGGGATTACCTGTTCTTTGAATGTTAGATAGAATTCATTTATGAATCCATCTGGGCCTGGGGGTTTTTTCTTAGGAGTTTTTAATGGCTAGTTCAATTATTTTTTTCTGATAAGGGGTTATTTAGGTATTATATTTCTTCTTCTGTTAATCTAGGCAATTTATATTTTTGTAAATATTCATTCATATTACCTAGATTGCCATATTCATTGCCACATAATTGGTCATAATAGTTTTTAATGATTGCCTCAATTTCTTCTTCATTAAAGGTGTCTCTCTTTTCATCTTTGATACTGTGAATTTGGTTTTCTTCTTTCCTTTTATAATTTGGTTGACCTGTACTTTGTCTATTTTATTTGCTTTTTCAAAGTGCCAGCTTCTAGTCATATTTATTAATTCAATAGTTATTTTACTTTCTATTTTGTTAATTTCTCCTTAAATTTTTAGAATCTCTAATTTATTTTTCATCTGGGGACAATTTGGTCACTTTTTAGTTTTTCAATTTGCATGCCCATTTCATTGATGTCTGTCCTCCCTGATTTGTTAATATATGAACTCAAGGATGTAAATTTCCCCCTGAGTCCTACTTTGGCTGCATCCCATAGATTTTGAAAGGATGTCTCATCATTGTAATTTTCTTCAATGAAATTATAAATTGTTTCTATGATTTATTCCTTAACTGATTTTGTATATTCATATTATTTCATTTCCAATTAATTTTTGGTTTGCCTCTCCATGTACCCTTAGTAATTATTATTTTCATTGCATTATGGTCTGAAAGGGTTGCATTTATTAGTTCTGCTCTTTTGCACTTGTTTGCAATGTTTTTATAACCTAGTACATGGTTGATCTTTGTGAATGTTGTATAATTGAAAATCTGTTAACCTAAAAAAAGGACTACATTTCCCAGGAGCCCACTGCCTTCCTGTCATTACATACTTCTTGTAGACAGGGAATAAATATCCAAACTGTAAAAATTAAAATTATATCTCAAATAATGAAAATTGTTATATTTTAGGAGGTTTATTAAAGATCATTTATAAATCAAGGAATAATGAGGATACAGCATAAAAACCACATGCACATCGCTCATTAGCCATTTTCAAAATCCCCACTCACCACCATTACCACCAGCTGAATGCCAAAAGAAGAGACAAGTAGGACTGCTCACTGGATATTTATTTCCTGTCTACAGGAAGTACATAATGACAGGAAGTCAATGGTCTCCAGGTAAATGTAGTTATTTTTTTATGGTAACAGATTTTCAGTTATACATTTCTCCTCTGAGACCCGTGGAAGACTAGTCTCTCCAGTGGGTCTTGTAAACATACCAACTTTGAAATTACAATAATTTGAGGATAAGAGGAAATGAGAACAAAAACAATGATTATTAGGTACATTGACAAAAAGTCAGTGAGGGGGCACTCCCCTTCAGCATAAGCATATAGCTACAAAACAAATGCATTCAACCCCATACAGTTCAAATCACCACATCCCAAATTTCACTCTGGATCTTCTGTTGTAGCATGTTGTTGGTGTAGGCATCTTCATAGTGCCTTCTCCAAACAGTTCACTTTCTGGATTCAGAGAGGTATCATGTTTCTGAACCTAAAATTATTCTCAAAAAGAATTTAAATTTTGCAATTTAGAATAATTATACATTCACTCCTGAAAGGGGTGTTGAAAAACACAGGAATCACTTTGGAATGCATGGCTGAGTTATGAAGTGTATGAATCAATTGGCAATAGAAATCAAAAACATCAAAAAAATTCAAATATAAGACAAAAGATAACTTCTGGATGAAATATAGACTATCTAAGTCTTATGTGTAAAATATTTAGTAAAGGAAAATAAATCTATAACAGATCCTTGAACCGGGGCCCAATTAAAATGATTTCTATCCCACAACTCTGTAGGACAAAATGTAGTAATATTTCACTTACCCATTTGCAGCCAAGACTACAGGAAGTTGTCACACAGAATAGGGACTAGATTACAGAAGCCAGATAGGAGATGAATTTGAGATACTTGGTAGTATATGGGACAAGGAAGACCTACCTTTGACATATGTCAAAATAGTCACAACTTGAAGCCCAAACAAGTTCAAGTCCTCTTGTCTTGGCTCAAAACTTCATCAATCCCATTGCGATTGGTGGACTCGATTATAAACCTCAAAATTTCTTAGACTTATAAATGTTGGAAATTTCACCATTGGGAAATTTCATACTTGAAAAATTTCCTATTGATAGTGGGTCTTGACTATTGGAATGTGAACCCCATTGGCATGGGAGGTTCCTTCTCCTACCTTCTTAAGATTACTTTAGGACAGAAACCTTTTGCTGTACAATGGAAAGGACTTTGACCTATGCTTAAGCATAGAACAGGAATTTCTTTGAGTCATGATTGATTTTAGAATTGATACAATGGAGATACTTGGAATCAATCTCCACCCTATTCAGTCCTAACAGGATTGAGTAAGGGCTGCAGCCTAGATCAAAATTTAATTATTCCAATCTCTACCCTACTCAGGTTAACAGGATTTAGAAAGGGCTGTAGCAAAGGATCAAAGATTTAATTATTTGAAAATATGACCTTCAACAGACATGTGCAAAGCCAGAGACCTCTGGGTGGTCCTGGGTTAAGCTAGAGCCTCCATTGGCACAGGGAAATTGATGGACAGGTGATTGGTAGATGTGAGGACTGAGGGGAGGGAACTTGGATGGTTTCCTTAAGGATAGGGGGATCTGAAGACTGGGGGTGGTTGAGGAGTTGGTCGGAGTGGTTGGGGTGTGCTCTGAGAAGCTTGTGCTGAAGGAAGCTGAAGGTGAGGGCCTCCGGAGACTGTTTCTCCATTTTTGGTCACGTGAGTAATAGGGACTGATCTCCTTTCATTGCCCCAGCTATCTAAGGGCTTGGGCCTTTTGGCCCAGCCTAAACAGAAGGGGTATTTAAGCCCTATCCCCTTCTCTCCCCTTTCTCTCTCCCTCTATCTCTCTATCTCTAATTCGTTTCTTCCTCCTGTTTGTAATTAAAACTCCATAAAAGATTGACTGCTGACTGGAGTTTTCATTTAGGAATTACATAGCTGAATTCCTTGGCGACCTTAAATTAATATATATCAGTCTTTAAAAGTTATTTCCTTATCACATTGTGGCTGACCACACGGGAGTCTAAAGAATCGTCTCAATAAACTTTTGAAATTCCTTGCCTTTTTACTATACGTCTCACCACTTAGTCCCTTTTAAAAAAAAAAAAATCTTGGCTTAAAGACACAGCTGCTAGAACACGTGAGTATAAAAAACTTTTTTTTCTCTTCTCTTTTCTCCTTAAGTTAAATTGGAATCAGCAGTTTTTTTCTTTTTCTTCCCTTTAATCTTAAGGGACAGCTGGGTAGCTCAGCGGATTGAGAGCCAGGCCTAGAGACAGAAGGTCCTGGGTTCAAATCGGACCTCAGATACTTCCCAGCTGTGTGACTCTGATAGACAGAAAACAGCTTTTTTAAATCTCAGCAACAGGACTCTAAACTCCTGGCTGGAAGAGATGTTTCTAAATATCCTTTCCCTTAAGGAACAACTTCCTGGATTAGAAAAAAAAAACAACCTTGTGGAAAGTTTGTGGCTTTGCCCTGCTCCCCACATGTTTTGTGAAATTACAAAATATATATATATATATGTATAAATGAGTACTACATTCTTTGACAATTATATGGCAGCTGAAGAAGTAGGGGCATTGAGGAATGCAGGATACCTCCAAATTTTTATATTAATAGGTACTGTCATTTTTGTACTCCTCAATACTATATTTAGAGATGATAAAATAAAAAAAATTGAGGATAAAATTTAAAAAATGAGGATAAAATAAAACAAAATGAGGATAAAATAGAAAATATTGAGGATAAAATAGGAAATATTGAGGATAAAATAGAAAAAATTGAGGATAAAATAGGAAATATTGAGAATAAAATAGGAAATATTGAGGATAAAATGGGAAATATGGAGGATAAAATAGGAAAAATTGAGGATAAAATGCAAGCCCAATTAGAAGATCTAAAAAGTTTCTTACAGGATCAATTGGCAAACAACCACTCTACCAGAAACAGACCTGTTTCTGAACCTTTGATTGAGGAAATTTCCTTCCCTGAAATAGAGATGGAAAACACCTTCCCTAAAGCCCAGTTAACAGACTGCTTCTCTCGTGCAGTGCAAATCTTGACTGAATTTAATCCCCAAAACTCTTCCCCTGCAATCCCAGTTTCTCATGTTCCCTCTCCTACGGAAAACCAAATTCCAATGCAAAGGAGACCTTGTCCTCCTAGAGAAACCTGTCCTTGTCAAACTGACCCACAGGCACAAAATTCAACTAGAGGCCTGTTTCCTCTAAGAGAAGTACCTGAAATAGGACGGAATGGGGATGTGGTGACTTTAAGAAATAGGATACCCTTTACTCCCCAAGAAATAAATGAATTTACACGAAATATCGCCACATATGAACAAGATCCTTTTCTAGTAACAAAAAAGATGGGAGACATATTTTTTCAGTATAATCCGTCTTACAAGGACGTTGAGAACTTACTACAGGCTTTTTTAAGTGAACATGAAAAAAATAAAATAATTGCTCATGTCAACAAAACCCGGGGGCGTAATGCAGCACATTGGCCATCTCAGGATCCCGAATGGGACTATAACAATCCTGAGGATTATCTACAACTATACCGTTGTAGAGAGGCCATCCTCACGGCTATGAAGGAATGTGCAGACAGTACAGATAAGTGGATGGAACTGGAAAAAATTAAGCAAAAGGAAGATGAAACACCCTCCAGATTTATGGATAGAATTATCGAGTTTGGGGACAGATACTTAGATTGGGACTTAACTAAAGAGAGTAGTTTAAGACAAGTTAGAAGAATCTTTGTAAACAACTCTTGCAAAGCAATTAAGAATTATTTTAGAACACAATGCCCAAGATGGTCAGGTATGGACCGTGAAGAATTGCGAAAAACAGCTATATATGTTTTAAAGGGAAACAAGGAAAAGGAGGAAGAAAATAATGATGACATGGAGGAAATGAAGAAAAAAATGAGATATTTAATAGATAGGATGACTAAATTAGAAAGTGGGCATGATAATGAACCAACGACAATTGCCCCTCTCCAGAAATCCAATTATCAATCCATTACTTGCCACTTCTGTGAGAAGAAGGGCCACAAAATGATGGAATGTAGAACCTTTCTTAAGATGTTTGGAAGGAATACACAGTTTAATAATAGTTTTAGAAATAATAACTATAGAAATGATGATAATGGTTATAGAAACCAGAATTCTAGAAATTATAATAATGACTATGGAAATAACTATAATGAATATAGAAATAAGAACTTTAGAAACCAGAATTATAGAAATTGGAATTGGGAAATTAATGACAATGCTCAAATTGAAGAAAATTATAATGATAATGAACAACAACAATATATGAGAAATGGCGCTCGTCCAAAAAATACTCGAGGTACTAATGACCCTCAGAGAGGTGCCCTTCAGGGGGGTGCCCAAGGAATATCCCAAACACAATGATGGTGCCCGGGGGGGGCTGGGGCACAGGAATCAGGAATCAGAGGATACAACCTTTGATTTCCCAGACCCTGATGTCCTACTACCCGTTGTCCCTATCCACTGCCCTCCCCATACTAATGAACCCCATGTTACCTTAAAGGTGGGTAACACCTATTATGATTGTCTATTAGACACCGGAGCTTCCTGGTCTGTATTAAAGAGAACACCTGATTTACAATGTTATTCTATTGGCTCAGAGAATGTAATGGGAGTATCAGGAATAACCCAAAGAGTTAAAAGACTTCCTCCTAGAATGGTGTCTGTAGGACCCCTAGAGGTACAACACTCCTTCCTTTTGATGCCTGACTCCCCTTTAAATTTGCTGGGGAGGGATCTTCTATGCAAACTCAGAGCCACAATAACCTGCTCCCCAGATGGCTCATTATCATTAGAAGTACCAGAGGAATCTTTAAATTTACTCCCTGTACTTCTCTCGGAAAACCAGGAGGCAAAAGAGCCTTCCATTTTTGAAATACCTAAAGATATACCGGAGTCTCTTTGGGCCACATCTTCTTCTGATGTAGGCTTACTTAAATCTGCTGTTCCTGTGCAGATAAAAACTAAATCTGGCCCACCTCCTTCTATCCCTCAGTATCCCCTCTCAAAGGAGGCAATTGAGGGTATTACACCAGTTATTAACTCATTAATAGAACAGGGAATAATAATCCCTTGCTAATCAGAATACAACACACCCATCCTGCCAATTAAAAAACCAAAAAAAGGGCCCGATGGCAAGCACATCTATAGATTTGTACAGGATCTAAGGGCAGTGAATAATCGCGTTATAAAGAGACACTCCGTAGTTTCTAACATACATACTATTATTTCATCTATTCCTAGCACAGCTACATACTTTACAGTAGTAGACTTGTGTTCTGGAACCATGATGAATTTAACTCTATCATTGTTCCTGGAAAGAATCTGTCAGTCTCCTCTCTGATATCTCCAATAATAACCAAAGATATGGTGACACTTTCTTTTAGAATATAAGCTTCTTAAGAGCATGGATTGTCTTTGCATTTCTATTCTAACCTCAGTTTTTAGCATGTAGTTTAGCATTCTGTGAGCAGTTAAGAAATAAAAATTCATTAATTATTTCTAGGTCTCTTCCATCTATAAGACTTATGATCCTATGATACGAGTTCAAAATTTTGTCTACCACTTACTAAATGTGTGATCTTAGATGAGTCATTTAATCAACTTCAGTTTCATTTGTAAAATGGAAAAAATAATTTCCTGATTCATAGGTCATTCTAAGAATGAGATGGGTATCCATAAAATACTATGTAACAATAAAGCTTTGTAACTGTAAACCAGGCCATACTTCTGGAATAAAAATCAATTAGCAATTCATCAATTGTATTAATTTTTTAGACTCTTTCCAAATGTTAAAATAGATACTTATTCCTTGATTAATGATCTTAGCACTTTAGAGAAACTTTGCATTTCACACTAGGGAACTGGGCTCAGTAAACATACTTTCATGTGTTAATTACTCTAATCAAGGGAAAAGTCATTTACCTTAGCCTTGGGAATAGAAAACTAAGTAAAAGCACAAATTTAATTACGCTACCCATTATAAATTTATGGAACACAATCTCAAGTGGACCCTCACTGCTGCTCAGCAGTATTTCTCTTCTTCTTTTGTTGATCCCCTATTTTATTTCTTTTAGTGATTATGCTAAGCTTTTCCCTATCTCATTTATCCCCTAAATAATATTCTCTTCCCACCATCTTTAAGTAGATGAATTAGTATGTCAAATCACTGAGAGTGGGACCACCTGACAAGAGCAACTTCAACATTCCTCCTTTACTCCTAACATTTCTCCCAGTAATATCACCTAAACTATCTACTTTCCTCTTGTCTCAGAGGGAAAACTATCTATACTTTTTCTTAGGTTAATTCTTTACTTTTGCTAATGATATGATACCCGCCTACTTCTTCTAAGACCTTTTTCATTTAGTCATTTCCTCATATGCATGCTTTTTCAATCTCTCCTTTTCCACTAACTCCTTCTTCTATGCCTTTAAACCACATGTTTTCCTTTTCATATCATTAATAATGTCATTTTAGAATTAGTTTCTATAAATGATCTGTTTTACCTAAACCTTAGGTTTTTCTGTCTGTTTCAGTTTGCCCTATCTAAAATCCCCTAAGACAAATGACAAACTAGATTAAGAAATTTCTTTGGTGATTAGTGGAGATACCAGAGAGACAACTTACTACCCTAGAAAATAATAAATTTCCCTAAGAAAAGAGACTGACCAGGATAAGAAAGTTTCCTGTATATTATAAATACTTGTGAAAAATGGTTCCTATTCAGAAATCTTCTTGCACCATAGAAACTCTCTCTCTAAATTGAACAAGTGATTCTTCTTCTTGCCTTAGCTTTTAAATATGGGCACAATATTGTAAATCTTTTTATATTGACATAACCTACATTGGTGGGTTTTCTTGTTATGATAAAACATATGCATACCCTACAATTAAAAATAATTACTTGAATTTTCAATCTCCTCCAGGTAATAAATCATCTTTCCTCCTTTCTTTCACTACAAAAATTTTTTGGGAAAAAAATCACTATCAAGTCTTGAAATATAACCAAGATGGTTGATGAAAAACTGTAGCCAAACCTTCCCACTATCTCTTTGTAAATAATATTAAAATAGCTCATCAAATCAAATTCTAAAGTAGCAAAATCAATAAAAGGTAAAGTTGAGATATTTTCAGCCCAAAACAACTTGGATGTTCAGAAGTCTAGGGTACTGAGAAGAAAGCTGGCCAGGAACAATCTGTGGCCTTGGAGATGGCAATTTCAATAACAGCAGTTGTAATGGGAGACTCACCATCCATATAAGATAAGATTTATTATCTGGTCAGAAGGAGAATACAAGGAACCCCTATGAAAGCCTGGATACAGGAACCCAAATACAAAGCTCTAAGCTTTGGGGTTTAAGAATGTACCATTTAAAAAAATAAACACTGGGAAAGCTAGAATATAGTTTGAGATAAAGTAGACATAGGTTAATATCCCAGAATGTATACCAAGATAAGGTCAAAATGGATGATTTAGATATAAATGATGATTTCATAGATAAATTGAGAGTGCATGGAAGAATATACCTCTCAGATTTCTGGATAAAGAAAGAATTTGAGACCAGACAAGAGATAAAGAACATCACAAAAATCAAAATGGATAATTCTAATTACATGAAATTAATATATTTTTGGGAAAAACATCAATATAGCCAAAAATTAGAGAAAAAACTAGGTAAAAACAAAGAAGGTATTTCTCTCAATACATCTGTTTTTTTCTCAAATATGTAATAAATGAAGCCAAATTTGTATTTTAAAAAGTCATTCTCCCAATAATAAATGGTCAGAGATATAAACAGGCAGTTTCCAGAAGAAGAAATCAAAATTATCTATAGTCATGAAAAAAATTTTCAAACATTATTCATTAGAGAAATTTAAGTTAAACAAAACTGAGAAACCACTTCATACCTATCAGATTAACTTATATGATAAAAATAAAAATTAGAAATTGAAGAGATGATTTGGAAAAATTGATACTATTTGGTACTGTTTATGAAGTTGTGAATTGGTGCAACCATTAGGGAGAACAATCTGAAACTACGTAAATAGAGTTATCAAACTATGAATAAACTTTAATCCATTAATACCACTGCTAGGTTTCTATGCAAAAGAAATAACAAAAAATGGACTACCTTTTATATAAAACATGTTTATAACAACTTGTTTTGAGATGGCAAAAACTGGAAATTAAAGCGATGCCCATCAATCAGAGAATGATTAAACAAAATGGGGTATGTGAATCAAATAAAATAAACTATTGAGGGCATAAGAAAGACAAGCAAGATGACTTCAGAAAAATCTGAAAAGATTTGTATCAATTGATGCAAAATGAAGAAAGAAGAACCAGGAGAAACTTATACATATTAAGAACAATTATATAATGATGATCAATAGCGAAATAATTAGCCTTTTTTATAAAAAACAGTGTTTCTAGACAATTCTAAAGAAAACATGATAAAAAAAATGCTGTCCATCTCCAAATACAAAACTGATGAATTCTGAGTACAGATTTAAACATAATATTTTGATTGTCTTTATTTTTCTTGTTTTTTTTTCCTTTGCAACATGACTAATATAGAAATATTTTGTATGATTCAAGTGTATAATTAATATCATATTGCTCCTCAAAGGGTGTGGGGATTTGGATGAGAGGGAGAGAATCTATAACGCAAAACTTTTAAAAAAGAATGTTAGAAACTTTATATTTAATTGGAAAATATTTAATGAAATAAATAAAACATTTTAAAAGGCCAGAATAGTAAGAATGATCTCAAAATAAAAGCAAAATAAGACCTAATTAAAAGAGATAAGCAGGTACACTATATATTCTTAAAAAGGCATAACAGATAATGAAAAAATATCTACACTATTTTGTCTTATCCTACCCATGAGCAATTAATGTTTTTTCCAATTATTTAGTTTTAATTTTATTTTTGCGAAAATTTTGTGAAAAGTATTTTGTAGTTATATTCCTATAATTCCTGAATTTGTCTTGGCAAATAGGTTCCCAGATATTTTATATTGCCTAGAGTAATTTTAAATGGAGGTTCTTTTTCTAACTCTCACTGCTGACTTTTGTTAGAATGAATAAATAGTTTTAAAAGGTAATGTGATAGACCCACAAAGAAAATGTTATCAGAATAAAAAAAGTATATCTTTTCTCTAAACCATACATGGCACCTCCAAAAAAAATTGCATTAGGAATGCATTAGGAAATAAAAACCTCACAACCAAGAGGAGAGAAGCAGAAATATTAATGTACAATATTCTGATGATATGTAAAGAAATTATATTTAATAAAGGTCTAAGGGAACATAATTTTAAAAATAATTAGGAACTAAATAATCTTATCCTTAAAAATGACTGGCTCAAAGAACAAATAATAGAAAATTAATTTCATTAAAGAGAATGACAGCATTAAAACAATATACCAAATTTGCGGGATTCAGCTAATGCACTGAAAATTACAATGTTAAAGATATATCAATAAAAAATCAAGAGAGCTGATCTCTGGATTTGCAAATAAAAAGCTTGAAAAATTAAAAGTTGCCAACTAAATACCAAAATAGAAATTCTGAAAATCAAAGGAGAGATTAGTGAAATAGAACTTTAAAAATGTCTTTTGGCTTAAGAAGCAATACTAGAAACTGATTTCATAGGAAGGAACAGTAAAATAGAGAAACTATTGATTAATTTGATTTTAAAAGATATATGAAGCAAATTGCCTTTTTTTTAAAATGAAAAGAATGTATACCCACTAGTGAAGATAAAAGTAGAATAATTATTGGAAAGTGTTTTGCCCAATTGTATGCCAATAAAAGTTATCTAAATGATATATTTACAAAAATATCAGATTAATGGAAGAGGAAATGCAATACTTGTATAGCTCTATCTTTGAAAAATTAATTGAGGAAGCCATAAGTGAGCTTATTAAGAAAAAGTATCCAGGACTAGATGGATTTTCAAGTGAATTTCAGCAAACATTTATTTAAGGAGAAATTAAGACCAATATTATATAAAATGTTTGGAAAAATAATCAATTTTAATAACACGAATACATATCATATAACAAAATAACAAAAATAACGAAACACTAAATCATGAAGAACAAAAACAGAGGACAAACTCTTTGGACCTATTTCCATAATTCATATTGATGGGAAAATTTTAAATATAATATTAGCAAGGAAATTATAACAATGTATCACAAAGACCATATAATATGAAAAAGTGATATTTATCCTAAGAATGTAGGGCTGGTTCAATATTAGAAAAAATTATCTTCTCTAATTATAACAAAAATAATGATTATCTCAATACATGCAGAAATTATTTTGACAAAATTTAACTCTTTCCCATTAAAACACTATAAAGTATAGAAATAAATGAATCTTTCCTTAAAATAATGAGTAGTATCTATGTATGTTTTTTTCAGCTAGAATTATCTATAATGGGGATGGATTGGATCCTCTCCAATGACATTGAGAGTCAAGCAAAGATTCCTATTGTATGTGAGCCAATAGAGGGAATTGAAAAGATTGGACAGCAAGTGGTTAATTCAGGCAAATACTTGATACACTGACTCTATCTTGTGATTCAATTATGGGGATAGTTTCATTCCCTTTATTCACTTATGGATCCAGTCCAGAGTCTATCTTGTGAGAAAAATTTATTCAGTTGAGGAAATATGTAGAAAATAACCTGTAATGCAATCTTTGAACCTAACCTTACATAGCTATAAAACAGGACCACCTGTAGCATGCATTTAAAAACCCTTAAATAAGGAACTAGTTTAGGTTGATCAAAAATGCAGACAGATCCTAAAACTCATATAAGGAGTTTTCTCACAATTATACATCTTAGGCAACCCATATGTTTTTATCTAAAAACTGTCCCTGTGCTAATCAGTTATTTTTTCCATGTTCCTTTGATTATTTTTTTATAGATACTTGAGGATTTGCACAAGTTTGCCAAGAGATTGTACAAGGCACACTGCTGCATGATGAAATGAAAGGTGACCAACCACAGTTCTATGTTCTGTATCCTGGCTCAGTGACTACAGCGTTGGTCTGTTTGCTCTTCCACACTGCCCATACAAATCAAATGGGAAATAAGAACAAGTTATAGTATGTAATTGTGATATAATAGAATGGAGCTATAAAAAACAATGAAAAGGTTGAGTTCCAAAAACCCTAGGAAAACTTAAATGAATCAATGCAGGGAATAATAATGGCAATATTGTAATGATGACCATCCATGAAAGATTTAGCTAATCTGTTTGATACAAAAAACAAAGACAATTCTAAAGACTCTCCATGAAAAATGCTATCCATCTCAAAAGATAAAAATAACTATTTGCAGATTAAAGCATGATTCTTTTTCACTTTTTTCTTATTTTTTGGAAATGTTTTGCATGATTTTACATGTATAATTGATATCACAATGTTTGCTTTCTCTATGGATGGGAGAAAGGTAAGATGTAGGAAGAAAATTCGGAACTCTATTTTAAAAAACAATAAATGGGGAGGGGGGGTCAGCTGGGTAGCTCAATGAATTGAGAGCCAGGCCTAGAGACAGGAGGTCCTAGGTTCAAATCTGGACTCAGACACTTCTCAGCTGTGTGACCCTGGGCAAGTCACTTAACTCCCATTGCCTAGTGTAATAAATAATAATAAGGGACTATATTGATTGGTAATTGATAACTTAAGATCAGGCAGTTATCTTCTTTCTCCCTCCCTTCCTCCTTCTTCTTCCCTTCAGCTTCCCTCCCCCTTCCTTCTTCTTTCTAAATCACTCAGGGTGAGTTTATGTTGTTTCAAATGAAATATGCTTTCTCTTCTTTATATTAAGTAAGGGGGTTATTTGGGGAAGACAGGAAAGGATAAAGAATGGAGGTAAGAGGGTTGGGGATTTTCCTAATACTACAGTGGGTCTTAGATTGGAGGATGTTGGAATATAGTTCAATTGAGAGAAATGACTGATAGGTCTGAAAGTTCAGTCACTATCATCAACAGAGCAAGTCAGAGAGATATCTGGACTTTTGTCCTTTTTTTTTGCCTACAGTCACAAGACTTCCTTCAGCTTGAGTCTCCAAAGTCCAAGAGAGGAAAAACTGGCCTTCTTCCCTCATGCAAGCCACACAGGATCCAGCCAGCAGTTGGTTTTGCTTCCAACTGTTTCTCCTGGTAACATTCCAAATAGAACCCTCTCGTTTGACTGACAGGTCATCATCACTCAGCTACTGCTTCTGTCTTTTTGCATGCTTCCCAATTTCTGTCTTCCACACTAGACTTTACCACTCTTCTGCCTTGGAACCAATACACAGTATTGGTTTCAAGATGGAAGGTAAGGGTTTTAAGAAGAAAATGAATGTCAAATCCTGCCTTAGTCATTTATTGTGTGACCATAGGCAAGTCATTTAACCTCTAAATAAGTTTCATCTTTTATAAAATGGAGATAATAATAGCATCTACATCCCAGGGTTGTGAGGACAAAATAAGATACTTTTTGTAAAGTACTTTGCAAACTTTATAGCTTTATGTAAGCTAGTAGGAGAAGGAGGAGTAATGAATAATTTTGATTACATTAGATTAAAAAAAGTATCCAAAATTAGAATCAAAGAAATAAACAGAGGAAAAATTTTAGAGTATATCTCTCAGGTAAAGGTTTAAATTTTCTGATGCTTGCAGAGCCAAACTTTTAAAACTAAGATATGTTTCTTAATTGATAAATTAACAAAGGGTATGAACAGGTAATTTTCAGGAGAAATCAAACTATCTATAATGATATGAAAAGATTCTCTAAGGTACCTCAAACTTATGAGACTGGCTAATATAAAAGAAAAGGAAAAGATGAATGCTGCAGGACATTTTGAAAATTATTGAATTGTTGATAATGTTGTAAACTGATCCTACCATTCAGGAGAGCAATTTTGAATTATGTTCAAAGGATCATAAGACTATGAATGCCTTTTAACCTAGTAATAAAAGTGCTAGGCCAATATCCCAAAGAAATCAAAGAAAAAGGCAGAGGACCCATGTACACAAAAACATTTATAGCAGCTCTTTTTTTCTATTGTCAAAGAATTGGAAATTGCGTGGATGCCCATCTGATATGGAATGGATGAACAAAATATGATATCTGATTGTGATGGAATACTATTGTGTCACAAAAAATGACAGAATATGACTTCAGAAAAGCTTGGCAAGACTCATATGAACTGATGCAAAATGGAATAATATCAGGGGAAGATTGTGTACAGTTACAGCAATATTGTAACAATAATCAACTGTGAAAGACTCAGCTATTCTGACCAATAGAAGGATCATGAAAATTCCAAAAGACTTATGATGAAAAATATTATCCCCCTTCAGAGAGCAAATTGATGAACACTGGGGACAGATTGAAACACATGTTTTCACTTTCTTTTTCTTGTTTTTCTTGTTTTATTTTTTTACATATCTAACACAGAAACAGTCTTCTATAACTTATCATGTATAATCAGTATCATTGTTTGGCATGTCAGTAGGTAGGCTGTAGGGGCTGGAGGTAAGAAGAGAATTTGTAACTGAAAATTTTAAAAATGAATGTCAGGACAAAGAACATCAATAAATGTTTTTTTTAAAAAACAAAACAAAAAAAGGTAAAGTATAGAGATCAGTTATGACCCTACTTCCTTTCCATTCATTGTCTCTTCGGCTCTTTATAAATCTGACTTCTTCACAAACCACTGTACTAAAATTATTTTCTCAAAGGTCCCTAAGAACCTTATCATATAATCCAGTTTATCTTTTATTCAGTATTCTTCTATTTAGATGCCTTTGTGACTGACAATATTAGCAACAAGTTCTCTACTCCCTTGGAATAAGAGATCTTGCACTTCCTTATTTCTTTTCACATGTCTTTAATGACTTCTTTTCTATTTCACTTCCTGTATCCTCATTCTTCACCTGATTCCTAAATATGGGTGTTACCTAAAGTTTTGTAATTAACCACTTTATTTCTCCATCATCTTCTCTTATCAATTTCCTTTATTCTCGTAGCTTCGATTAACAGGTCTACACTAACTTCCAAATTAATATCTACAGAAATATTTCCTCCAAAATCCCCTCATATCTAGTTCAAAGTCAATTAAAGTCATTTGTTTTATATTCACAGAACAATTCAGATAAAACCTCTCCCTCTTTCTCTTGCTCTTTGTGAGTAATAGAATTCTTTTTTCTAGCATCCACATCTTCATCCTTGCCATTTTCTTCTCAAGGTACTGCTTCTCCATTCTTCACACCATACCACCAGAGACCTGGAAGGAGCTAAGCCTCTTAGTTTATTTCCAGGGACCACATATTCTTTTCTACCACTGGTACATTTTCTGTCTAATTATCCTGCATATTTTTCTTTCCCAATCCCATGCTACTAACTGGAACAGATTTTTAGTGGATTGACCTATTGCTCCACTTTGTGATTAGCAAAGAGCACTAAATTAGTTACTACCCACCTATGTGTTCTCTTGTACATTAGAACAAAAGTTCCTTAAGGACAAAGCCTCTCCTTCATATTTGGATCCTTAATGCTTAGGACATAGCTTGAAATATAGTATGTGGTGAATAAATACTTTTAATTAACTCATTCATTCATTCATTCTTTTTACTTATGGCCAGATCAAAAACTTCACTAACCCTGCTTCATTGCTTCCTTTTTTGGGAGCTCTTTTTTTTTTAATTTAATATTGATTCAGTTGATGGTCTTTTCTCTCTGTCTCCTAGATAGGTCCAATGATAGAGTTCTATTACTGTTCTCTGACTCCATCTTCCATGATGTACTGTTTCATTTATTGAGTAAGATTCAACCAATGAGAGAAGCCTATCTTACTCTATTAATAGTTCTCAGTACTGCTTGTTAGCACAGGGAGTCAAGAGCACAGCAAATTCTTTCCTGCAGCATTGCTTATGATAGTCCGATGAAGATTTCAGGCATAGAATTTTCAAAGATTAAATATTATTAATAGTTTTCCATGCTGGTATACTAACCTGTTTTTGTTCTTTCTGAAGTGTAGGGATACACTTGCATTTTCATAATACTTTAGCTCCACTAGAATAGTAAATGAGGTTCCTCTGGGAGTTTCCTTCATTTTGATATCTCCTTCGCTGCCCTGAAGCAGTAATTTTCAGGTACCCAAGAAGAGATTGTAATATAAGAGTTCAGCACATCAAACTTACTATGACTGACTTGTTTTGCCTCTCTGGTTGGAGGAGTGGGATGTATCTACATGGTTATAAGTGTTGTTATGCAGACCCACTCCCTCAAATTTCCAGATATACAGAGTTATTTTTAGTAAGATTATTTATTAGTTGCTGCAATTACCAAGGCACATTGCAGATTAGTCACAAAACCTGACAAAACATGGGCATCATGTTTTTAGAGTTCCCAGTGTGCCAATTTGTAAACCTGTCAGATTTGTCACAGCAGCGAGAAATGGTGTTAAAATTGCTTTCAACATCTTAATTAGTGATAACCTTTTGGATGGGAGGAACTTTTTCAGCCTTTCTCATATTCTTGGTTTGTTTTTAAACAAGAAGATTATTAAAATTTAAATCCTGATGCTCATTAGAAAAGCATATCTGCAAGGGGGAGAATAATTTCTTAGGAAATGTGGCTAAGGAAACACTATTTAACAGCTCTAGAAATTTAAACAGAAGGGGTCATTCAAAAGATCTTTTGTTTATCAATGAGTCTTTGGAATTTAGAGAAAAGTTTCTTTGGAGAGGTGTGTAATGATAAAAATGAGGGGGGGGAATTTGAGGTTTTTTGCTTAACCTATGCAAGTAATGAGATGTTGGATTAAATTCTTCCCCTACATGTATATCTGACATGTATTTATCCTTTAATTTTGTTTATGAAATCACCCTTATATTAAATCCTATTTCTTGTTTATTTGCCATTCTTCCAAGGACTTCATATGAATTTGATGGACTATGGCTCTTTTAGAGAGTTCTGGGTCTATTACTGCTTTCTTTGAGTGTCAATTGCTATTTTATTACAGTATCTCAGGGACCAGCTGGGAACTTTTGAGTTTTTAGTGGTCCTAAAATCATCTGATCAAGGACAAAATATTATTATTGAACCCTTGTACTGAACTCTGCAAGTTCCTGACTTATACTTATATCTTATATCTGAGTATATCTGAGTAAGAGTAGACTATTTATGGATTCTGCTCCTATCAGCCATCTGGAAAGCTCTGTTGACATGGAGTAGCAGAATTGTAGGCTCCTTGTTGGCTTAGTATTCTCTCCCTTTTTATCTCTCTGCAGACCATCCTAGACCCAGGAAATGAAATCCTGCCTTTCTTCTGAGCCCATCATTGCTGCTTCTATGGTTGTTGGCTTCTGAACTTACTCTTTTTTCTATAAACTTCCTGGGGCCTCTATCCAGGAATATCACTGCTGGTATACAAATTCTTTTCTCATTTCATCCAGGATTGGAGACCCAGGTAGTGGGCAACAAAGCTGCCAGCTGTTGTCACAGTCACTGTTGTCACAGTGTGGATCTGAAGGTGCCCCTGTATGGGTTATGGATCTTTTTTGGCCTTGTTCCCAGCCTCCCTCAAGTTTCTCAAACACATCATGAGCAGTATGTTCTTGGCCCAAATGCTCCTTCTGTTATTTCAAGATCTCCCTGTATTTCTCCTCATGTTGTATTGGGCAGAAATAAGAAATCACTGACTTTTTTTCTGTATTTTCCTATCAGGCTTGAGTCTAGAGTATTTAGTTCTATTTCCTTATGCTATATGATTAGCAAATGAGAGATTTTTGCTAACCTAACAGAGTATAGTTTCAGCCAAGAGTTTTATATGGAGTTGAAAGGTAAGAAGGAGAAAAAATGGAGGAATCAAAGATAGTTTTATTTTTCTAGGCATTTGAAGATGAAAGGAAGGGGAGACACAAATCGGTGGGTACAAAAAAAGGTATTTTTGTTTGTTCTGTTTTAGAATAGGGTAGATCTGGACATATTTGAAGACATCAAGGAATTAGCCAGTATGTGACAAAATGAAATTTAGAAAGGAGAGATGATTAAAGGGACAAATTGTCAGAGGAAATGATGAGATGATAGAATTTTGGTTCAAGAGTATAAATTATGGGACCTTTTTTAAGAAAAATTTGTTCTGAATAGACTATAGCAAAAGACCAGAGTATAAGTGATAATATTAAAGGGTTTTTAGCTATAGAATAAGAGAGAGGGGGCATTCTATTTAAATGTTTCTGTAGATAGGAAGATGGCATCAAAAGACTATAAATCTTCTATTCTCCAATGTGATACAATTCACTCTTCTGCATATCCCATGAAAGACTCACCTCTAGATTCCCCCACCCAACTCAAACATCTACAAAGTGACTTTGTAGATCCTGGGTCTTCAGAAATCAAAGGATAAGTGAGTTTGTGTGTCATGCACTTTTAAGCAAAGCCTGGGATTTACCCAAGCCCTAGAAGGTCCCAGTGCATCTCTAGTTTAGTGGAAAGAGCCATCTCAGGGTACACAGAGAGATATCTCAGTATAGAAATATATTAAGCTCAAAAGAGAAATAAGAGGGGATCAAGGCAAAGGAAAGAGTAGAACAAGAACTAAGGAAGAGATAGGTCAGGTAATGGAAATAAGCAAAACAATCTCCAGTATTGGAGGAGGGAACATGAAAGAAGAATTAAAAGGAAAATAAGAAAGTGCAAACTTAGAATAAAGGATGATGCAATAAAAAGAAAAGAGCAGTATTAGAGAAGAAACAGGATGTTTAAATTATAAGATCATAAGTGAAAGGCAAATTCCCTATCTTCAATTACTTTTTTTTCTTATTTATAAAGTGTGATATTGGAAAGTTTAGATGTGTTTGCTTGTTTGTCACTCTGTTGTTGCTTCTGTATTTTACTCTTTTTCACCATAGAAATTATCCAGGGTTTAAAGCTTTGTTTGCTGCTGTTTATTCCTTTTGCTTTTAGTGGATTGGGGTTCCTGCATGTTCATGTTTCTTAGCTTCTGTCTTGCAGGGCTTTGCCTTGGTAGTATCTTCCCTTCCCAGTCAGAAGCCTGAGTGAGGAGGGCAGACAGTTCTTGTATAGCATGCTTTAAAGAATTTTTACCTGAGGCTATTTTTTCTGTCTTTGATGCTTCTGCTGTGGCCAGCCTTGTTTCTGCCTAATTTCTAGGCTCTGCTGCCCAGTGCAAGCTCTTCAGCCTCAGGTCCCAAATCTTGCTGTCAAGGCCTTGCACTGCCCTCAGGCGTAAGTCTGTGGTACTTTCAACCAGCCCCTGAGAACTAAGAGATTGCCAGGCCCTCTCTCTGACTCTGGCATGGTAGGTGGTATGGGGGAGGGGAGATCAACTTGCCCTTTGATAAGTGTACTTTCACCCTCTCATAGAATGGAAATCTTCAAACACTGCCTGTCTTTAAAGCTACATCCAGAGGGAGAGCCCCTTTACTAGTCTAATTTTGATTTTTGTCCTTTTGAGATGTGTGTCTATTTTATTGATCTTCCTTGTATTGAAACTTTATCTATAGGACCCTTTTCTGTTTTCAGATATTTGAGAATTGCTTGATATGTGACCCTTGAAGCAATCTGCTTGTTCAGATTTTGACTGAGAGGATGTACCTCTTTGTAGCAAGAGTTAAAATAAGTTTGTTTCCTGCCTTGACACTTTAGCCCCAAATCAATTCTTTGGATGAAGGATTCAGTAAAAATCAATCTTGTGAATTATTAAATATAGCTATAACAAGAAAATTGCTTTTGCAACCATATCTTGCTTTCACTGTCCCTCAACCATTGTTTGTTGGGATCAGCTTTGACCATAATTTCATAATCTTATGATACATCATCCTCTGATTCCTTCAATAAAATTGAAGAAGATACTGGAATGGATTTTTAAAAAAGAATCCATTAATAGGTTGTTTAAGAGAATAATGCTTAAACATAGTATTATACATAGTTAAAATAGAGGACTAAAGAAGAAACCATTATATCTCAGATGACCGCAAAAAAGCAGAAGTAGTAATTATAATTTCAGAAAATGATACAAAAATAGAGAAAATATAAAATGAGATAAGCAGGAAAATTTCATGGTGGTTTATAGATAAATCAATATAAATACATTTATATCTATATCTATCTGTGTATGCAAATATAGATGTTGATATATACATGATAATATAGCATCTATACACATAAGAAAATGTTCATCAAATTGGAGGGAGAAAAGATAGTAAAACTCTAATAGTGGATATCATTAATGATTCTCTTTCAGACATAGACAAATCTAACCAGAATATTAAAAAATCAGTTAAGAATCTTAATAGAGCTTTTGATAAACAAGAAGTTATGGATCTTTGGAAGTTACTATATGTAAATAAAAAGGTATTTTCATATTTTTCAACTGAATGTGACACCTTGACAAAAATTAAATATTCTTTGAGAGATGACATCATAAATAATTTAGACTACAGAAATTTTTTTTAAATCACTGATCATAATGCAAATAAAGAGCCTTTAAATAAAGATTTTAAAAGTAATTGGAGACTAAGTGACTATTCTAAAGAGCTAGTCAGGCAAATAACAAATTATAGAAACAATAGAAAATTTGACAAAATAAAATGCTAATGAAACAGCATACCAAAACTATTAGAGGTTTTGTACAAACAAAACCAGAATAACCAGAATTAGAAGGAAAGCAACAAATGTGGGAGGAAATTTTATAACAAAATTCTCTGACAAAGTTCTAATTTCCCAAATATATAAAGAATCAAGATATCAAGCCATGCCCCTTTACAAATGGTCAAAGGATGAATAGGCAGTTTTCAGATGAAAAAATGAAAACTAGCAATAATCACATAAAAATGTTCTAAGTTTCTCCTGATTAAAAAATATAAATCAAAACAACTCTGAGGTATCACCTCATACCTAGAAGATTGGCCAGTATCTCAGTAAAGGGAAGTAATAAATGTTGGAGTGGATGTAGCAAAATTGGGACACTGCTGGTGGAGTTGTGAATTGATCCAACTATTTGGGAAGGCATTTTGGAATTATGTGCATAGGGCTTTAAAAGAATGCCTGCCCTTTGATCCAGAAATTCCACTACTAGGTTTGTACCCCAAAGAGATAATAATGAAAAATGTTTGTACAAAAATATTCATAGCTATGCATTTTGTGGTGGTAAATGAGAGGGTATCTCTCGACTGGGAAATGGTTGGACAAATTATGGTATATTAAGGTGATGGAATACTACTGTGCAAGAAGGAATGATAAACTGCTTGATTTCCATACAAGCTGGAAACACCTCTATGAACTGATACAGAACGAAATGAGCAGAACCAGGAGAACATTGTACACAGAGACTAAAACATTGTGGGACAATCATAGGTAATTAACTTTGCTACTGATAACAATGCAATGATCCAGGACAATCCTGAGGGACTTATGAGAAAGAATGCTATCCATATCAAGAAAAAGAACTGTGAGAATAGAAACACAGGAGGAAAACATTTTGTTTTTCATTTGTTTGCATGGTATTGGATATGGGGTTTTGGTTTTTACAAGATTATTAAAAAAATGAATAATATAGAAATAGATATTGAGTAATAATACGTGTATAACCCAGTGGAATTGCTAGTCAGCTCTTGGACTGTGGAGGGGAAAAGGGGAGATGAAGAACATGAATCATGTAACTATGGAAAAATACTTAAATTTAAAAAATTTTTAAAGAAACGTATAGGTGCAACTAAAGTAGGGACATTTTTTATTGCTAACTATTTCCTAATGAGAAAAAGAAATGAAAGAATTGGTTATGGAGATAAAAAAGACTTGAATGCAACAAATAAAAAAACAAATAAGGAAGAATATACAAGATTTGAATATTAAACCAAAGTTTAAAACAATTGAAAGGAAAAATACATTTAATTAATACAGTAACTATTTTAAATCTAATAAAATAACTATCCCAGTAAAAAAGTGAAATAATTTGAAAGAAGAAAAACAATTTTCAAAAATTAAAAAGGAATATATAACAATTGAATAGGAAATGAGATAAATTATCAAAAACTACTTTACAGGTAAATAGAAAAACGGATATTCTAACAACACTGAAAACTTAGAAAAAATAGATGAATAATTTAAAAACACGAGTTATGCATGTGAAATAAACAAATGATATAAATAAACTAATACTCAATGAACAAGCCATAAATTAAGCCTCAAAGAAAATAAACTCCAGCAAAGTATGGATTCAGAAGTGAATTCAATCAATCCTTCCACACATTGTGACATACGAATATAATAGAATTTTATTGTGCCATAAAGCTGTAATAAAGTGACAACTTCAGAGGAAACTGTAAAGACCTTTAAGAAAAAGATACATATTTGTACATAGCTAATGTGGGAATTTCTTTTGCCAGACAATCTAAACATATACATTAAATAAATTGTTTTGGGATTTTTAATTTTATTTTGTTTTAGTTTGTTCAAAATAAAGAGTATTGTTAGGGCCAGAATAATTACAAATACTTGTATTTCTTTTAGTGAAAAGATCAATAAATATTAAAAAGAATAAGAATGAGGAGAAAGTTCACTATGGTTGATCACTATTTTTTGGGTAAAGCAGGAAACATTCCTTTATTTAGAAGGAAATTTTTAAAAGAAGCATACAGATCTTATAAAATCAGTGCAAAACATGGAAAACATGACAAAAATAGAATTCAAAAATCAATGACACAATAAGAAATATTGAAAGGATAGAAGGCATTGTAATCTTAGAAGGCTTGGGTTTTGGGTCCCGCCTCCCTGAAAAGTTCTGGAAATGTGATGGATGCAAAATGCTTAAATAATTGTTGCCCCAAGCTCCTTTTAGAGACTATACATGGTAGAAAATAGTCACTGCATTGGTAGGAGTCTCTTCATAGGGAGCGGCTACCCTAAAATGAGGAAATCGCACATGAAAATCCCACTCCTTACCAAACTAAAACAAAATCCCCCAAATTGCTTAAATGTCAAGAGAAGAGTTAAATTCAAGAGCTAGGTATTGTCCAAAGAGTTTCTTTACTTAACTCTTGGTGCAGCATAGCCCAAAGGCAATGGATTAAAAAGTTAAAAATAAAAGTAAAACTTTAAAAAGTAAAATAAAACAGAACAAAACAAAATAAAATAAAAAGAATCCATTCTCCTAAAAGGGAAACAAATAGTCAAACTATTGATGGTTATCAGGGCGGCAGAAAATAGTAACAGAAGATAGCTCAGCAATGATGTCACCAGAAAGAAATACAATTATAGACACAAAGAGAGGGGGCGGATATATAGATAAGTTAATAAATCAATAGATCCCTAGATAGACATTTATGTACACATATGGTAGACAGACCAAACATTTAATGAATTCTTACAATGTATTAGATGTTGTTCTATATGCTAGTGTTTCAAATACAAGCAAGAAAATTAGTACATCTTCTCAAGAATTTATTTTTTAATGGGGAAAGACAGTACTTGAATTAAAGCTGAAAAAGAGGGAAGGGATAAGGTGGGTACTTACTGGCTTGGTTCTGGGAAAGATATTTATAAGAGCCCATGTATCCAAAACAGCAAAGTCCAAGGTGCTGAAAGGAGGAGGAAAGGATAAAGATCCAACCAAGCACAGTTAGCATGGAATGGACCAAGGGGAAAAAAAAATTGATAGATCAGTGGAGTGGGCCAGATTAGTGGAGAAAGCAGCTTGCAGGCTAATGATATTAGAAGTTGACATTTACTTTGTGTGTGTGTGTTTGGGGACGGGGAGGATGAGGAGGCAGGAAACCAGGAAGCCATATGAGAAGCAGAGAAAGGTTCTGGTGGAAACAAGGCATGCTTTGAGGACCTGAATTATCTTTTATTCACTGACCCCATGTATTGACTGGACATGTGCATTTTCCATGCCTACTTCTCCTTTATGTTCTCTGGGGAAACATGTTATCTATCTATTTTTTTTTTCATATGGTAACCTGTGAGTGAGTGAAACTTTATGGCATATCTTTTTTTGCCATGCATTTTATTCTGGTGTTTGGAGAAATGTCATGTTTTGAAATACCATGTTTTCTGGTTAGCTAGTCAAATAAATACCTGACTGGAAGGTCATGAGTATTACTTTCATTAGAGATGCTAACATACTGTGCTTCGAAGCTGGGTTGGTATTCAGGAGATCCTCATATGAGGAGGCATGTGGATTGCATGTCTTCTGACAACTATATTCTCTCAGTACTTATCAGAGAACTAAATATTTTGGGGAAACTTGAATATCATCAGTGATTTTAAAGGAGCTGTAAAAGTACAACCAGTGCCTTAAAGGAAGAAGTATTTAAAGCAAGGCAGAATGGATTAGGGAAGTAAAAGACCAAAAATAGCAAAAAAAAAAAATTAGTTAGAAAATTGTTATAGTAGTCCAGGTGTGAAGTGATAAGTGGAAATGATCACATTTTCTGCCACGTATTTAAATATTTACAGCCAGATGGCAACAACGTGATTACAGAATATGAATGTTCTAGTCTGGAAATTGGGTTACCAGTATGCAAAATAACCAGCCACTTATGTGATTATTTTTATCAGGGACATTGAGAAGGTCCTTCCACCCAAAAGAGATTTCTTCTAGAAGTACCTGAAATTCCTCCATTAAAGATAAATTCTTCTGAGTCTTTCTAACTTTCTAACTCTATTTGAAAATACTCCTAGGAAGTAAAGAGTCTCAAGCAATTAGGATTTTCTTTCTTCCAACTTGGGGATCAAGTTGAGAAAAAAGCCCCTATGGAATGAAACAGAGAGAAGAGACACAAAGAAGAGCCAGGAAGGAAATGAACCAAGAGAAAATTTCCAGATTGAAAAAGAAGCAGTAGGCTTCTGTTTTACTGAGCTGGGAGGAACACTTATTCTTACATTGTCAGATACCAGAAACTAAAGTTGGTTTTATTTCAAATGGAGAACTAATGTCCTTCAATTGTTTCCAGAAGATGCAGGTGCTGGGGCAGAAAAATTTCCTGTCCCCCATTTATTGAGCTCAAAAACTGATTTCTATTGTTGTTTTCCTGTGGATTTGCAGAATGTTTCTCAGTGCCCACAGTGCCTTTCTCCATTTATAGTTTTTCATTGGCAAAGGCAATCATACCAAGTCAGCTGGTACTCTGTGCATCTGCCTATTGCAAATATGTCTCCTGGCAAACTTTGCAGATCTCAGCCAAGTGTATAGCCCATTTTTACCTCATAAGTATTTCAACAAAATATGGCATTTCATTTCAGTATAACCCTAAAATCAGACCAGTAGCTTTGCCCACTAAATCTTCACCAAATCCTTTCCTTCACCTCAAGGACAACTGAGTTTTATTGAACCTCAGTCAAAATATATTGAGCCATTTCACCCAAAGAATCTAAACCCCAGGATCCCACAGGATGGTGATAAATGGGTCTTACATAGAATATTAATTAATCACTTAGATTTGACTGCAGTTTTCTCAGCTGAAGTATTCTTTCCACTGGTGTAGACCCAAACCCCTTCCTATTTCCCTCTCTTGAAGAGTATAAGTATAGCCAACTATCATCTAACCTCCCTTTTTGTCTACTCATCTATCACCTTGATGATGTTTACTCCAATCATCTTTACTAACATTGCAGTTTTATTTTCACTTCTACCATGAGAATTTAAATTGCCCTGATAATTAAATTCAACAATTATTGAGTACCTCCTACATTATAGATACAATGCAAGGTTCTGAAAACACAATATCAAAGAAAAAATCACTACCTTCAATAAATCATTATGACTAATAAAAATGACACAAGAAGAAAAGAGTTTCTCTTATTATTGTTTGCTATGTTCTTTAATGAAGAAGACATAACCAAGTCTAATTATGCTAATTGCATCTGAAAAACCCATTGCTTCATCTCTTAAGACCTCAAAATCCTTTTACTGATTGCTTTAAAACTAAAGCACTCGTTTTCCTTTCTTTTAGTGAAGTGAAATTTCTCTGAATGATAAGCAGCATCTTTCATGCCTTGCTTCCTTCTCTCTAGACAAGATGATGTGACAGGCCAGGAACTGGAAGATGAGGCTGATCTGCGATCACTTGGATAGAAACCAGGAACAGTGGCATGCATGCCATCACTTAACCACTGGGTATTGGTGTCCCAAAATCACATAATTTGAATGTTAGAGGGTCCCTCAAAGGCTGTCTAGACAAGCCTATAAACCAAAAGAATCATTACCAATGCAGAGTCAATTAGTAGTAACCATCCAGCTTTTACCTGAAGACATCCAAAGAGGGAAAATTTTCACCGCTTTCTGAGGTAATCCCTTTTAGATTTGGACAGCTCTAAATGTAAGGACTTTTTTCTGAAAACAAACTAAAACTTATTTCTAAAATATTTACCAATTGTTCCTGGTCCTGCCTTCCAAGGGCCAGACAAAAGAAGATTAACCCCCCTTCCACATGTCATTCCTTCAGATTCTTGAGCACAACGGTCATGTACTCCTTGAGACTTCTTTCCAGGTAAAACATCTTAATTTCTTTTATTAATCAGCAAATGGGTTTGGAGACATTCCTCCCTGGAAACCTTGGGAACTCATTGTTCTAAAATATTATACCTTTGGCAGAGGTTGTATCTATTCTGCTCAGAGTCTATGCAACAATATAAAAACTATCCATCACCACCAAACACCCAGGGAGGTAATAACTTCTCATAACATAAAGGTTCCTGATCAAGTGCCTATAGTTCCTTTCTCCATTAATAGTCCTAGGACAGGGGATTTCTATCTAAGTACAGCTCATCCCTGGCATGAGATTTTGAAGACTTCTCAATGCAGAATCATGTGGAAAGTACATCTACTTAGCAGTGAGTCACTACAAGAGTACTGCAGTCTTGTATACAATCTTTAGAAACCTCCTTATTCCAAGACATACTGCCACATATTTGGGCATTATCTATACCAACCTGCTGCAATTAATACTCAGATAAAAGCAAACTCAGTTTTGTGATTTGAACTATGACTGTTCAAAGGAGAGAGAATTCTGAAGCCTGCACAAAAGTTTAATCTATATATAACAACATGCCAAGTTAATTATCGAGATTTCAAATTGTGTCAGATTTTCTTATCTGCCTCTCTGAATTTTCATTGATTTTTGTTTTGTACACTGGCAAGAATACAATAAAATATTCAGTTAAAAAAGTCAAAAAGACTCATCTTCCTGATCAAATCTGGGCTCAAATGTGAACTAACTGTTTAACCATGAACAAATCACTTAACCCTGTTTGCCTTAGTTTCCTCATCTATAAAATGAAGTGAAGGAAATGGCAAACCACTGTAGTATCTTTGCCAAGAAAATTCCAAATGTGGACACAAAGTTAGACATACGTGAAAAATTACTGAAAAACAACATGAACCTTCTCCCTTGATGTTATCATCAGTTTACATTTTACAGTTTGCATCAGTTTGCACTCATCCTTATGGAGATAAGTACACATCTATTAAAGAAGCTTGGGCTGTGGGTCATTGCCAACCACTCTATAGGATACAGTCACAGAAGAATTACAATGAGAAGGGACAGAATGGTAACTGTGGAGTATTAATGAGTGAAAAGAGTGGTGTAGTTGTGTTAAAGACAAGCCACTAGCTTATGGAGAATATAGAATTCAGCCAGTCTTTCCACACTCCAAGTTACTGGTCCACATGCTTCTTGGCATCATATGAAGCTGCCCTTTGCATTTAGGGCCAAGCTGCAGAAATAAATTCTAACTAAAGGATGCCCATGATTATACATACCTGAATGGTATCAACTATTTACTTAACAAAAGACTAGTAACAATGATTCATATAAGAATACATCAGTAACTAAAATGAAGAAAATAGCACTATTGGAAGCACTTATAATGTATAGTATTCATTACATAAGCTCTTTGCTAAGGGATATTTTCGTAGAGGGGAAATGGAATCCATTTTCCTTAAATCATGAGACCAGAACCTGGCATAATCACCATAATTCTTATCATTGTTAATGTTAGAAAATATGTCTCTATGACCTCAGAACCATAACTAGTAATTTTTGTGTTTGGGGCAAGCAGTAGAGAATTTGCTCAAAGGCAAGCCACATGAAAATGCCTGCTGAAAATTAAGAAGCTCACCTGGAGGCCAACACTGGGAATAAAGGGTCACCCGGTAACTTCCTCAAGTTGTATGCTCGTAAATGTTTAAAGAACTGTTCTTCAAGGTCGGAAAATGTATGCACATTACACTTTCAAGTTTAATAAGTATTATTAACATTTTCCCTGTCACTTTCTTAGTTTTACCTAATCTACAGTAGAATAAATCAAGTAATGATTTGTATGTGGCTTTGGCCAATTGCCAAGGTATAAATGCTTACAATAAAAATTTAATAATCATTTCTCTTCAGCTGTTTCAATCTGAATCCAGTATAGCACTGTTCCTATGTTACCTAATTATTCCTTCTGAGTAGGTATTGTTTCCACACTATTGAACTACTACATGTGTTGTCAGTTTCCTCTAAATTTTAGTAGTATGGGGCAAAGCTCTAGTTAAACTGCCCTGATTTTGATTCTACATTGTCTCATGAGCCAAGAATTTACTTGCAGAACAAAGATTTTCACTTATGAAAAGTTAAATAAGAGAGAGAAAGATCAAGGTGAACTGGAAGTTATTGAAGAATTCATGAAGGAAATGAATCTGGAGAAGAGCTGTAAGTATTTTTAAAGTAGAGGAAAGGAGTTTGAGTAGACAAGGACATAGAACCAGACATGCACAGAAGTTCAAAGGATACTCGGGAAGAAGAGACTTTTGAGTTAATTTATTTAAACTCACTTGTTTCACAGATGAGGAAATTGAGGTAAGTAGATTAGTCAGCCTGAATCAGAGATTTTACTGTTGGATTAGGCAGAAATAAGGTTGAAAATGTAGTTTGAAAGGGTCTACTTTTTGTTGGCCATTGGACATTGTAATAAGAAAAGGAAGATTGCAAAAGGATTTTGCAATATGAACTTCCAACTGATTGATAGGGACATGTGACGGAAAGTCACATGGGAGCCTGAGTCAAGATCTGGATGAAGATTCCAAGGTCCCAACTGTAAAACTCTCTCCTGAAGAAGAATTTTGAGAAATTGGAAAATTTCCATTTGTCTACCAGGTTTCTGGCCCTTTGGAAGATACCAGCTTGAATGAGAGAGAACCTGCTTGGATTGGCTTCTGGCACCTGGACAGAAGACCAAAGAACTTCTTCTCTACTGGACCTACTTTGGGCACTTTCTTCTGGGATCTTGGCTCTTATACTGGACTCTATTTTGTGAGATTGTGTTTGGGGAAACTTAATTTATTTAGCATAGATAATTTAGCCTTTAAGATAGTTTTAAGGGAATTAGTTTTGGGTTTAAGATCAATAATCTTCCCTTACCTTTTTTTCCTCCTTCCTCTCAACCTTCCCAACAGTAAACTTAAACTTAAAATATTTCTATGTTTCCCTCTTGTTATTTCCCTTAACACAAACAACATAGAACTTAGAATTGCCTCTATATGGTTCAAATAGAATCACAGAAATATGTTTCCCTGCCTTCAAGGGGCAACAGTCTAAGAAAAAGAAATTACCACAGGGCCAATTCAGTTTGTGAAACATGAATATACATATGAAAAGTGATAATGAGAAATCACACATTCTTGTGAGAGAATGATGAGAATTTATTTCCTGGAAATTTACATATATTTTTGGCATGCATAGTCTTTCTTTCTTTTGAAGGAAAAGAATAAAATGTTACTTTTAAACATTTCCTAGGCCCTGGGTTCTTGGAAATAGGTTTATTCTAGAGGTACTTATCTTGGAAGTACCACTAAAGAATATACAAGATTAGGAAAGCAGGTGACCCTTCATTGGTCAAGAGCTCACTTGACTGTCAATAATCCTGTCTGTCCCTTCTCAGCATCATTTGCCTGGGATACATTTCCTACTATTCTTTGTTTAATCACATCCTTCAAGTCTCACTTCAATTCCACTTTTACCTCCAGGAAGCCTTCCTTTGTTTGATCAACTACTCTAATGACAGATCTCACCATTTCACTTTGAACTCTCATCATACAAGAGAGTCTCTATTCCACTTGACCAGTTTTGAGATCATATAGCCTCATGAATTTCTTTTCATTTCAAACAGTATTTAAGTAACCACTGTTAATGCCCATTCAAAAAAGACTAGCACCTCTGGGATAAGGGCTTTTCAGTGCTGCTCATTGACCTTCAGGGTCCACCTGGTCCTCAACCCTCACCTGTGACTACATGAAACTATAGCATTCCTAGTGGTCACACCCCAGTAAATCATCTTGACAAATTGGTTAAACCATATTAGGAGTAACTAATGGGCCACAAACCCACTGGTCAATAGAGGTGTGAGGGGAGTGTCTACTACAAGTATGTGAAGATTTCCCATAGTAGAATGAATAGATGAGAATAATTTCTTCCGATGGCAACAACAGTGACTAAAACTCAGACTGGGGAACACTAAGAGCTTGATCAGATATCTGGAAGAGAGAGAGGCTGATGATTTTGTGGGATTCTGCCTCACTTGAATCCAATTCATACACAAGTCAAGATATTCCCTTGAATTGTCATTGGAACTCTTAGAAAATGAAGGATAAACAACTATGTACAAAGTACTGTCCAAGACCCTAGAGATATAATAATGAAAAACAACAAAAGTCCTGGCTTCAAAATACTTAAAATGTAATAAAAGGAAAAGGTTTCATATACAAAAAATTGTGATCAAATATTAAAATATGATAAAGCAGGGAAGAGATCAAAAGAAAATGATCTAAAAAATTTTAAGATAGAGACCATTTTTATCAGGGGGAAATTCAAAAGAGGCATAATGGAAAGGATACCACTAGAATGACTTTTTTTTAAATGAAAGATTTCAATAGGTAAAGATGGGGAAGAAATGGGTTTTATAAAAGGCAATGTAGACAAAAGGGTAAATGGATGCCAGAGATACTTGGAAAAAGTCGGGATCTGATTATTGATTGAATGTGAGAGGTAAGAGAAAAAGGGGGAAAGGATAACACCAAGATTTTGAACTTGAGGAATTGTAGAAATAAGTAGCAATAAGGAGGTTTGGGGGAGTGGAGATATGTTCCATTTGGACATAAAAGAGCTTTATTGAGGCTACACACTGTTCCAGGAATTTTTCTAGGTACTGGATAAAAATAAGACAAAAATGAAACAATCTCCATTACTTTCAAAGAACTCCTTTCAAAAGAATAGTCTATACACAAACAATGTAGCATAAATACAAAACAAATACATGGTAGTTAAATATAAGGCAATTAGGGTAGACCAAGAAAATTCTCATACAAAACTTTCAATACAATAGTCATTGGTTTCTTGAAGGAAATATTCTAGGCATGGAGGGCAGCCATATAAAGGAAAGAATATAGGAAATAGATTGGTTTTGGTAAGGAATGGAGAGAAAGGTGACTTTTTTGGACTATAGAATGTTCAGTACTATAAATAATCCAAGAAAGCAAAACTAGGGACAGATTTTATCACAGCATTAATGTCATGATGAGGGGATGATTTTCTCTATTTTTTTTTACTTTGTCATGAAGGTCCTAATAAGGGAGTCATTGAGAGTTTTTGATCAAACAAATGACATCATCAGACTTGTACTTAGACTATATGATTTCTAAGATTCTTTCTAATTCTAAGGTCATGATCATATCAATACATACATGGAAAAGAAACCCATAGAGAATAAGAAAAAGTGAGAGGAGGATAAAAAAGGAAAACATGAATGAGCGAGAGAGAGAATAAAAAGGGAGAGGAGGGAGAAGGGGAGAGTTATCCTAAAGAACTTTTGAAATAATTTTCTAGTACTATTTCTGCCCCAATCTGTTGTCATAGTTTAGGGAGTCTTAGAAGTCTTTGATTTAAAAAATTCTCATTTTCTAAGTGATAATAAAATGGAGGACTGAATTGGTCATGTGTTAATTTGGACAAACAAGGTAGCTTAAATTATGGGAACTCCAGTGATGGGAGAAGAGAGGAATAAGGCAATGGTAACAAAGGAAGGATACAATCTGAATGTTTGTTTGACCATGGGTGCTGTATTTTTCCAGGTCACAGCAGGAAAAGGAATGGGCTGAGAGATTGTTCTTGAAAGCAATTACTTCTGATAATAAATATCATCCCATCCCATAAACAAGGAGAAAAGATTACTTACATGTTTGCTAAGTGTTCATGATATTGCTCATAAACAGAAACAAAGACAAATATGAATGGCATATCTGAACACTGATTTAATCTTAGGTAGTTGGTTTGATCCTCAGTCCCCCTAGTCTCAGCTTTCTATCCATTTGTAATCACTGTGCAATAGATAGCTGAAGTTTCATCTCTTGTACTGGATGGGGTACTAGGTGGAGTGGTAGACTTGTAGTCAAGATGATTCACCTTTCTAAGTTTGGATCTGGCTTCAGACACTTGCTAGCTTTATTATCCTGGGTAATCCACTTAATCCTGTTTCTCTCAGTTTCCCCATATATAAAATAAGCTAGAAAGTAAAATGGCAAGCATTCCAGTATTTTTGCCAAGAAACCTCCAAATGTGGTCCCAATGAGTTGGATGAGACTGAAAAATCAAACATCACCTCTTTCATATCAGAATACTGGCTTCTATAGCTATCATATTGAGGACTAAACCTCATGCCTTAAGATCTAGGGCAGATGATAGTCCAGTTCATATTCTGAATAAATTTGGCACAAACTGTCATATCAGCAATGAACTATGAGGGGAAATCTAACTGTTTTATAGGGAGGAGTACTGCTCAGACTATAGCATGAGCTTAGCGGAGAAACTTCTACATATTCAGGATTCCAGAAAAGAAGCAGAATTAGTTATAAGGAGAGGACAAGTTTAGAAAAATAGACTGTTCCTTCTTGACACAAAATGTCAGAAAACAATTATTAAAATTGTATCTACATGTAATTTGGAAAAATATTTTTAAAATGCAATAAGATTAGGTAGGAAGGATACACCATTATCAAGGCAAATCCCATAATTCAAATACTGAATCCTGAGGTACCGAGATATTTACCCCTTTTTTTCTTTTATGTGGAGGCACAAAAAAAAAACAAAAACAAAAAACATAGGAATTATTTCTTCTACAAAAATCTCAAATCCAGTCATTTTTAAGGGGAAAGGTTGCTTGTTAACCCTGTTTATTCATATATGCCATGGAGCACACCTTTTATTATTTCCTAGTGTAAAAGAGAATGGAGGAGGATCTATGATTTGGAAATATAGTTCTCCATACCATTCGTGGTATATGTTACCTAACCTGTGTCTTTGGAAGCAGCAGCAACTGCCAAGACTGATAGTTCTAGGCCCAAATGATAGCTAATGCTTCCAAAAGTGATTGCATAGAATTCGAAAAGCCACAGTAGGGCACAAGACAGAAGCTAGCAGATAAAGTAAAGCTATCACATTATACTTAAGAGAAATACAAAAGTAGAGACAGTCAGAAAGATTGGAAATAGGTCAAATCTGCTGGTATTCCTAATGAAATATGGCACCCAAACCAATAAAGGTTTCATTTCACACTTAACAGTTCCTGATTCCTGATAGGAACTTGATGAATGTTGATTGATTGTTTTGTTTAAGCAGTACCAGACAGCTTCAGGGATTAGTGCTGATTCATGCTGGGAGCTGGGAGAAGTCTTCAGAAGTGGTAGTTAGGTGGTACTAAAACTCCTTAAAGAACAAAAAAGGGGAAGTAAACCATTACTCAGTGCCTCACTTTGGCTAATTGGATCAGGGAATTTGAGCTTTACTCTCCTCTACAAGTTTCTTGGCTTAGAGGGGTCAGAATATAATTTAAACTCTTATACCTTCAACTTCCCCTCCAACCCTCCTTTTGTATTGGCCAACTCGAGGGACATGTCTATAAAGGGACCTCTAATTAAAATTAAAATTAAATAAAAGCCTCACTGATGTATATAGTGAAACATTATCCTTCACTATACATGCTTCACTTAGGCTTAGGGCTGCTTGTGACATTCAACTAGACCCTTCAAAGAACCTCTACAAATACATAATGATATTAGATCTAGTTTTCCTGATGGTTTGATGATGGGTGAAAATCGGTTCCAATATTGGCAAACTAGGTAAGTGTATCCTCAGTCTAGGGAATATAGTAGTTAGGTCAACCATGTGGGGGAAGCTCTTACAAAGGAGGAGATCATAGTCTTTTCAGAATAACACTTGGAGAAGCTAGGTGCTCATTGCATTGAAAATCTGTTTTGGATATGGGAGGTCCTGGGTTCAAAATTGACCAAAGACACTTCCTAGATATTTGAGCCTGGACTAATCATTTGACCCTCATTTCCTAGTCTTTACTGTTCTTTTGTTTTAGAACCAATGCAATATATTGATTCTAAGATGAAAGGTAAGAGTTAAAAAAGAAAGAAAAGCTTTGTCATTACCAATCAACAAACATAAAATAGCTAATAGGAATGAATAAAAATACATACATTAATTATATTCTGTCTTCCAAAAATTGTGCAAAATACTTGGGATTAAAGGAGAAATTGCAGGAAACAAAAGAAATGTGATATAATTTACCCCATTTTGGTTCTCTTTCCTCATTTCTCTTAGTACAATCCTCTTTTTCAACCCTAGTATTTTTTACATATCATCTTAATAGCATGATACCACATTTTCTATCTATGTATTGTGAAGACTGGATTTAGCTATCTCCTGATTGTAACAATGAAGATACTTAGCTCTTCTTTATTGGGAAGATTGAATTGTAATCCACAATCAAATTTTAGATTTTAATACTCAAAAGGTGATAACTCAGTGTTTTAAGTAGATCTACCCATTTTAACTACAAAACAGGTGTTAAGTAACTACAAAAGGTGAACTAACAAAAGAAAAGGTGTTAAGTAACTCAAAAGGTATAATCTAACCAAAGAAGGTGTGAACTAAAGAGTGGGCAGTCCTGGAGAGGAGCATCTGCTATGATTGGTAGATGTGAAATTTAGGGGAGGTGACACAAGAGAAAAAGATCTTTAAAAAGAGGATCAGAGGCCAGAAGAATATATATTCAATTTGAGATTCAAACCTCAGGAAAAGAAGTCGAACAAGCCATCAAGGAACTTCCTAAGAAAAAATTACAACAGATCTGATAATCTAGGTGAAATAGATGAATATTTACAAAAATATAAATTGCCTAGATTAACAAGAGGAAATAGAATAATTAAATAATCACATCTCAGAAAAAGAAATTAAACAAGCCACCCATTAACTCCACAAGATAAAATCCCCAGGACCTAATGGATTTACAAGTGAATTCTATCAAACATTTAAAGAACAATTAACCCCAACATTATTCAAACTATTTGGCAAAATAAGAAAAGAAGTCCTATTGAATTCCTTTTATGACACAAATATGGTGGTGATGCCTAAGCCAGGAAGACTAAAAACAGAGAAAGAAAATTATAAATCAATTTCCCTAATGAACATTGATGCAAAAATCTTAAATAAAATACTAGCAGAGACTTCAACAATATATCCCATGGATTTTTCTCTGTGATCAAGTGGGATTTATACTAGAAATGCAAGGCTTCTTTAATATTAGGAAAACTATCAGCATAATTGACCATATCAATAATCAAGCTAACAGAAATTACATGATTATTTCAATAGATGCAGAGAGCCTTTAACAAAATATACCCATATACCCATTTCTATTGAAAATACTAAAAAGCATAGGAATAAAAGGGCTTTTCCTCAAAATTATAAGTAATATTTATTTAAAACTATCAGAAAGTATCATCTGCAATGGGGATAGGTTAGAAACCTTCCCAATAATATCAGGAGTGAAGCAATAATGCCCATTATCACCACCATTATTTAACATTGTACTTGAAATGCTAGCTTTAGTAATAAGGGAAGAAAAAGAAATTGTAGGAATTAAAGTAGTCAATGAGGAAATTAAACTCTTACTTTTCACAGATGATATGATATACTTAGAGAATTCTAGAGAATCAACTAAGACACTAGTTGAAATAATGAATAGCTTTTAGCAAAGTTTGAGGAAACAAAATAAAACTACATAAGTCATCAGTATTTCTATATATTTCCAATAATACTCAGCAGTAAGAGTTAGAAAGGGAAACTCAAAATCACTCTAGAGAAAGGTGAAATATTTGGGAATATCCTAGATAAAGGGAGGAATTATATGAACAAAATAACAAAACACTTTTCACATGAATAAAATTAGATCTAAACAATTGGGAAAACATTAATTGTGCATGGGTAGACTTACAACATAATAAAAATGGTAATCCTACCAAAATTAAATTACTTATAAAGTTCTATACCTATCAGACTACCAAAAAGGATTTTTATAGAACTAGAAAAAGCAATAACAAAATTTATTTGGAAGAACAAACAAATAGTCAAGAAAAAAAGGGAACAAATAAAAAAAAAATTATGAAGGATGATAGCCTAGCAGTACCAGATCTTAAACTGTGCTAGAAAGCAGTAATCATCAAAACAATATGATCCTGGCTAAGAAATAGAAGGGCTGATCAATGGAATAGACTAGAGGTAAATGACTTCTATTGTGTAGTGTTTTATAAACTTCAAGATCCCAGCTTCTGGCATAAGAACTCACTATTTAACAAAAAACTGCTTGGAAAATTGGAAAACAGTATGACAAAAATGAGATTTAGATCAATATCTCACACCATATACCAAGATAAAGTGAAAATGGATATAAGATGTAAACATTGAGGGATATTATAAGTAAATTGGGGGAAATAGAATAGTTTATCTGTTAGGTCTATAAAAAAGGGAAGAATTTAACACCAATCAAGAGATAGATAACATTACAAGATGTCAAATGAATAATTTTAATTATACTGAATTAAGAAGGTTTCCTACAAACAAAACCAATGAAACCAAGATTAGAAGGGAAGCAGCAAACTAGGAAAATTTTATAATAAATTTCTCTGATAAAGGTCTTACTTCTCAAATGTATAAAGAACTAAATCAAATTTATAAGAATCCAAGTCATTCCCCAATAGATAAATTGTCAAAGGGTGTGAATAGGCAATTTTCAGATGCAGAGATCAAAGCTATCAATAATCATGTGAAAAATTTTTCTAAATCCCTCTTAATAGAGAAACACAAATTAAAAAAAAAAAACAAACAAACTCTGAGATGATGTCTTATACCTAGCAGATTGACCAATATGACAGTTAAAAAATATAATAAATATTGGGGGAAACATGGCAAAATTGGGACACTAATGTATTACTGGTGGAGTTGAGAATTGATTCACCCATTCTGAAGAGAAATGGGTTATAAAAAAATGAATACCTTTTCACCCAGTAATACCACTAGTTGGTCTGTATCCCAAAGAGATTTTTAAAAATGGAAAAAGATCTGTATATACAAAAATATTTATAGCTATCCTTTTTGTGGTGTTTAAGAATTGGAAACTAAAGGGATGACCCTCAATTAGGGAATGGCTGAACAAAATGTGGCATTTGATGGTGATGGAATACTATTATGCTATAAGGAATGATAAACAGGATGATTTCTGAAAAAGCTGCAAAGACCCTTGAAATGATGTAGAGTGAAATAAGCATAACCAGGAGAACAGTTTACACCATAACTGAAATATTGTGGAATGAAAAAAAAATGTGATAGACTTTGCTACTAACAGCAATATAATGATCCAGGATAATTCTTAGGGAATTATGAAAAAGATTGCTATCCATTTACAAAGAAAGAAGTGTTGGAGTATAAATTAAGATGAAAACATATGATTTATCACTTGTTTGTTTGGGTATATGATTTGGGTTTTTAGTTTTATAAGATTTTTCACTTACAAAAATGAATATTATGGGGGGCAGCTGGGTAGCTCAGTGGATTGAGAACCAGGCCTAGAGACGGGAGGTCCTAGGTTCAAATCCGGCCTCAGCCACTTCCCAGCTGTGTGACCCTGGGCAAGTCACTTGACCCCCATTGCCTAGCCCTTACCACTCTTCTGCCTTGGAGTCAATACGCAGTATTGACTCCAAGACAGAAGGTAAGGGTTTAAAAAAAATGAACATTATGGAAATAAGTTTTGAGTGACAATATATGTATAACCCAGATTGAATTGCTTGTCAACACTGGGTGGGGGGAGTGAAGAAGGAGAGACAACATTAATCATATCATTTTGGAATACTTATGTGGAAATTTGTTATTAAAATAAAATAAGGATAACGCTTTTAGAGAAAAAAATTACCCTAAATATAAAATACCTAAATATAAAATACCCTAAAAATAAAATATAAAATAGATTTAAAAATAAAATCTACTTATCAGGACAGCCCCCAGTAATTAAATGAATACAATTACAAAAAGCTTTGCACACAAATAAGGTCAAATCTAAAAAATTAAAACAATATGAATTGCTCATATATAGGCTGAGATAATATAACAAAAATGACAATTATCCCTAAATTAATTTATTTATTAAGTGCTATACTAATCAAACTACACAATAATCTTATAGAACTAGATAAAAAAATTAAAAATCCATCTGGAAGACAAAAGTTCAAGAATATCTGGATAATTAATGAAAAAAATATGATGGAAGAGGACTTAGCAGTACCAAATTTCAAAGTGTATCATAAAGTAGTAATCATCAAAACAATTTGACTCCAGTTAAGAAGTAGAAGAAAAGGTAGATCAATGGAATAGATTAGATATATATATTATACAGAGGTAAATGACCTTAGTAACCTATTTTTTTTAAACCCTCACCTTCTGTCTTGGAATCAATACTGTGTATTGGTTCCAGGGCAGAAGAGTGGTAAGCGCTAGGTATTGGGGATTAAGTGACTTGCCCAGGGTCACATAGCTGAGAAGTGTCTGAGGCCAAATTTGAGCCCAGGACCTCCCATCTCTAGGCCTGGCTCTCACTCCACTGAGCTATCCATCTGCCCCCAGTAACCTATTTTTTAAAAAACCCAGAGACCCAGTTTTTGGAATAAGAACTCACTCTTTAACAAAAACTGCTGGAAAAACTGGAAAACAGTAGGACAGAAACTAGTTATAGACCAAAATCTCACACCTTATACCAAATTAAGGTCAAAATGGGTATATGATACCATAATTAAATTAGAAGAACATAGAATAGTTTACCTGTTAGATCTATGTAGAAGTGAAGACTATAAATTATGAGATATAGAGCATCATAATGAATATTTTGTTTATGTTCAACTTAAAAGCTTTTGTATAAATAAAACGAATATAACCAAGATTAAATGTGAAACAACAAATTGGGGGTAAATTTTTTGACAAATTTCTCTTGTAAAGGTCTAATTACTCCAATCTTTAATGAACTAAGTTTAATTTAGAAGAATACAAGCCATTCCCCAAATGACAAATGGTCAAAGGATATGAACAAGCAATTTTTAGATTAAGAAATCTATTAATAATCATATGAAAAATCTTCCAAATCACTCTTGAATAGAGAAATGCAAATTAAAGCATTGCCAAAGGACCAACCACCTGACACCAATCAAATTGGCTAATATGACAGGAAAGGAAAGTAATAAATGGACAGAATGTGGCAAAATTGGGCAGAAACATGGTGTTGGTGGAGGTGTGAATTGATGCAACCATTCTGGAGGGCAATTTGGAACTATGCTCAATGGGTTATAAAACTATGAGTACCCTTTGATCTTATAATACCACTCTTGGGTCTGTATCCCAAAGAAATATTTTTTTTAAAAGAAAAGGACCTACTTGTGCAAAAATATTTATATCAGCTTTTCTGTAGTGACAGAGAATTGGAAACTGAAGGGAATATCCATCAAGTGGGGAATGGTTGAACAAATTGTGGTATGTGTTGGTGATGGAATTCTATTGTGCTATAAGAAATGACAAGCAGCATGAATTCATTTCTTTTAAATAAATATATTTTATTTTACCAATTATATGTAATAATAAATTTCAATATAAGTTTTCCAAACTTATATGATCCAAATTTTCTGACTCTTTCCCTTCCCCTTCCTGGATATGGCAAGTAATTTGTTTTGGGTTATATGCGTATTATCTTGCAAAAAATTTCCATATTGATCATTTTTGTAAGAGAATAATCATATAAAAGAAAAAACCCAAATATACAAGTGAAATATCACATGCTTGGATCTGCATTTCAACTCCACATTCCACAATATTGTTGTTACTGTGCACACTGTTCTCCTGGTTCATGCAAGATTATTTCAGAAAAAGCTGGCATGATCTGCATAAACTGACACAGCAAAAAAAAAATAACAACACAGAAGAACTGGAAGAATATTGTATATAGTAATAGCAATACTGTATGATGATCAACTGAAAACTTGGCTACTGTCAGAAATGCAATGATCTGGGCCAGTTCTGAAGCACTTATGACAAAGAATGCTCTCCACCTCCAGACAAAGCACCAATAGAGTTGGATGGATATAGATCCAAGACTATCTTTCACATTATTGTACTTACCTTTTGATTTTGTATGAGTCTGATCTTAAACATGACCAATATAGGAGTGTGTTTGGGGTGATAATACATGTATAATCATAATAAAATTGCTAACCATCTCTGAGTGAGGGGAGGGAAAGGAGAAAAGGCGACAGTTTGGATCTTATAATTTGGGAAAATATTTAAAATTATTTTTACGGGAAAATAAAATATTTTTGAATCATATATATTCATAAACAAGGATTTTTTTCTGTCCTCAAGCAATTTAAATCATAATATGATAAGATAATACACAGTCTATATGAAAATTGTGTCAGGATGTTGGGGAATTACATCAGGGATGAGTAGAGACATATACTTATATATGTCTTCCAGCAGATTCAAGGCAATTGATTTGATCTTGCTTCAGAAACTGCAGAACGTTGTAAGATTCTTGTACCAGAATTAAGAGTGGAAAGGTTAAAAATCTCTGAATGCATTGTTGGTCCCAGAGTAGAAAGTTTCAAGCACTGGGAATCCTGGGAATTGAGAATATAAAAAACGAAAAAAACTCTAGGCTCAAGAAGCTTGCATTCTAGCATATTTTAAGACTCTTTCACATATTCCTACTGCTCCTATGTAACCACTTGGGACTGTTTCAATATTCAGATGTGCCATTCTAGCCATCATTATGGCTTCAATGTGTCATCCAGGAGCATTCAGTAAACAGTCAGCTGACAAATACCGCTTGTTTATGAGAAGAGATATTGCTGATCAATCACTACCATACCTCTCTCCAATCTGACACTAATTCAGACTCCTTCTGAAGTGATATACCATATAGGTGTCCATTTCAATGTATGGAGCCAAGATCAAAAGATGATAAACATAATTAGGTAGCCCTTTAAATCAATGCTAGCAAGTTTCCCACAAATTGACAGCAATTGGGGGACTATCTTTTAAATAAATTATGAAGCAACAGCAGGAAAATTTTTAAATGTCTGACTCAGATGCAGAATAAATTCAAGGCTTACAGAGCATTTTACTTACACTTCTTAGATAATTCCCATAAAGCAAAGGAGTTCCCCTATTTTCCCAAACCATGGATCTACCTATTGTGAACTGGATTTTCTTCTGTTCAACTTTGGTCTTAACTCTTTCTGCTCTGTTTAAGGTTAATATTTTTAATTTCTCTGTTATTTCAGTTCTTCTATTCAACTATCAATTATTAATCACAATATATTTTCAAGAAACAGTCCCCATTTATGCACAAAATCTCATAGCAAAGTACAACAGCATTTTTTCTACTAGAAAAGTCTTTAAGAACACAGTTCACTTTAATATTTTATTTAACTCCCTTAGAGATTGTTTTCCAAAGGTCAAGGTCCCAACACCTTATTAATTGCTTTTTAGGGTGAAAAAAAGTGTTATTTATTAACAATACAACCTACTCTGCAACAAAGCCTAGCAAGGGTTAGTAATGTCTACTGTTTTTGTTCTTTCCTGCCAAAAGGAAATCTTCTTGCTATCTCAATAACCAAGTACCTGCTAACTTGAAGAGGAAGGAAAATTACCCAGAATAACTTCAAAGAGGCATAAATTAACAGACCATACTAGGTGGCACAGTGGATATAGTGGTCAAGACTGGAGTCAAGGAGACCTTAGTTCAAATCCAGTCTCAGAAACTCACCAGTTGTACAACTCTAGGCAACTCACTTAAACCTGTTTTGCCTCAGTTTATTCATCTGTAGAATGAACCAGAGAAGGAAATAGCAAATCATTCCAGTATCTCTGCCAAAAAAAAATTCCAAATAGGGTGACAAAGAGATTAACATAACTGAATAAGTAAAGCAACATGCTTTCTTTTTGATAAAAAGAGATAACCTGCCACTGTGACTTCTCTGGGTTTTGCTGGTAGCTTTGAAAGTTGCCCAACAATCCTTTAGCAACAATAGCATTCTACCTCCACCCACTCCTACTTCACACACACACACACACACACACACACACACACACACACACACACACACAGAGTCTACTTCTAGCTAAGATTTCTTGCCTGTAAAACAGTAACCTTGGCCTCTTCTCCATAAAGTAGTCAACTATGAAAATCTAAAAATCTCCCTCAATGGAATAAGAACCCAAAATCTCTTCAACTAGGTTAGTGGAATCATACCACAACTTCAGGACAATAGTCTACACAATAGGGAAGCTTAAGGCCAATAAAGAAATAGGCTAAGCACAGTAGTTTCATTATGAAATTCAGAAATCTAACTGATTTCCAACTTCTGATGTCATACATGGCAAAGGAGAAATTGCGTATGACATAGGACATAGAAATTCCCAGTATAGAAAATAAGGAGCTAATCATAAAAGGGAAGAGGAGAGATGTCAGCCTGGAAGGGGGCAGGGGGCAGGGGGCAGGATCTGGAATTGAAATAACCTGTCACAATAAATTATGGTTCCAAACCAAAAAAATTACAAAAGAAGATGGATATGTGTGTGGGGATGTTTTCTGGACTAAGTCCTGGGTCTATGATCCTATGACTTTAGAATTTTAACAGTGGAAGGAGAAAATTCTAATTTGAGGAGATAGGATGGTGAAGTATAAAGCTTTTATTCAAGTACAAGTGTTATCGTTAGCATAGGGAATGTCAGGAAAAAATTCAAATTTTTCCATATAACATATCCTCAACTGGATTGAGAGCAGAGCCTTTGCCTACTGTTATATCCTTTGGGTCACTTGGAACAACACTAGGTCTAAGATTCATAGTCAATTAATGACTGAAACACATGACACAGGTAGCAGGTACCTTGGACAGTCAATAAAGGGAAAGATGAAAGAAGGGGAGAGATGAAGTAAAGAGAGAGATGAAGGTTGACCTAATTGATCAGCTCATATTATGAAATTATGGGTGCTGCCTGCAAAAAGAAATCATATATCTAATTATAAGTGAAGTTATGATTATAGGTCAATCAATTAATAGTATTTATTAAGTGCCTACTATGTGTAAAGAACCCTATTAAGCTTAATGATACAAACAATTGCAAAAATATACTACTTGCTCTCAAGGAATTCATAGTCTAGTCAAGGAGACAATGAGCAAACAAGAAAGGACAAACAAGATGATCACAAAAAAATCTGGAAAGACTTTTAAGAGATGATGCAAAGTGAAGTCAGCAGAACCAGGAGAACATTGTACACAGTAAAAATAATGTATGATGATCAACTGTGAATGATAACTATTATCAACAAGGCAAGGTTCCAAAACACCTTCAAGGGACTGGGAGCCAATGGAGATTATTGAATAAGATGTTAGCATGGTTAGGTCTGGGCTATAAGAATATCAATTTGTCAACTGAATAGAGGATGGAGAGGAGTCCAGAGAGACTTAAGGCAGGATGATCAACCAGTAGGCTATTGCAAAAGTTCAAATATAAGATAATGAGGGTCTCCACCAAAGTGTGATAATGTCATAGAAGAGAAGGGGCCCTATATGAGGAATGTTACAAAGGTATGTGTCAGTGCTTTGCAACAGATTGGTTATGAATGTTGTAAGTGAGGAGTAAAAAAGAGTTTGTGAATTTGACTGCGAATTAGGAGATAGTACTCTCAAAAGTAATAAGAAAGCTAGGAAGATAGGGTAGAATATTTGGGGTAGAGGGAAATGATGACTTAAAGTTTGGACTTGTTGAGTTTAAAATATCTGTGAAAGGTCAAGTTTTAGAAATATTCTATAGGTTAGGAGGTAAGGCAGGACAGAATAAGTATATATGAGACTCATCAGCATAGAGATGGTATTTGAAACCATAGTAGCTGATATGATCACCAATTGAAATCATATATAGAGAGAAAAGGCTCCAGGATAGAGCCTTGGAGAATACATACAGTTAAAGTATGTAGCCTGGATAAAGATCCAGCAAAAAGAACAGAGAAAGAATGGCCAAATAAACAGAAGCAGAATAAGGAGAGAACAGCATCATCACAAACTAGAAAGAGAACAATATGAAAATCAACAGTGTCAAAGACTGCAGAGATATTGAGGATAAGTATTGAGAAAAGACAACTAGATTTAGAAATTTAGAAATTATTAGTAACTCAAGAAAGAAGAATTTAGGGTAATGGTGAGGTAAGAAGCCAAACAACAGAGACTTGAGATTGTAAGAGAGAAAACAAAGCAGGGCACCTATTGAAGGAGGGGAGATATAGGAGAATAGTTAGAAGGGATGAACAGAATGTTAGTTGAAGATGTAGTGACAAGGGCAAGATTTGATTTGGTTTGGTTTGGTTGAAAGGGAAGCACTTAGTAGACAAAAAGCAATTGAAAATTAGTGAGAGAGTATAGATTGGTTTCAAATGTACATATAGAGTGGTTAGACTTGACAAAGAAAAGGGCTTCCTCTTAAAGTGAAGAAGTGAAGGAGATAGTTACAGATAGCAAGTAAGTAATGTGAGAAGAAATGGGAGAGAAATTGAACCTTTCTTCACATAGCCTCAAATTTTTATATGAAATGTAAAGAAAAATTCTCAATGAAAAGGATTGGAGATAGTAATAAGAACTATCAGAAGGAATTAAAAGGTGTGGAAATGGCATCTGGTGAATGGGATATTTAAATGAGTAGAGAAGAATAAAAGGATTGCCTTACTTCAGCGAATGACCAGTTGAGAGGATAAAAAGTAAATTGGTGGTGAATTGTAGGAGTAATCCAAGGCTAGTATTTATCAAGGCAAGATCTAAAATAGTGACTTGAGAGAACAAAACAGGAAAAAGTTAATCTGTTTAACCAAGGGATGAAGATGAGAAAGGGACAAAAGCATAACCTGAACAAGAATGAAGGCTGGGGTAGAGACTTATTGTTGAAGTGAATGGAGGTTGAGGTGACAATGAATAGGATTTAGTGTTGCAAGGCAGAAGAGATGGATTGATAATTATGATCAGCACTTCAGGGTTGAAATGATTAAAATAAAATCTCTTTCTTGCAAAACTTTAATTGAAAGAAAACCTGGGCTCTAGCAGCCTGAAACTGACTAGCTTCTCTCAGATTGTTCCCTCCTAGGCTGAGATTAGTCCTTATATAGACCAATCCCGAGCTTGGAGGAAGGGGGCGTGGACCCTCCCTGGCACGGGATTGGTCCAATTCAAGATCATCTCATTCCAGGAAGTAGGGGCGTGGTCCCTCCCCCAGTACGGTACTGGTCCATTAAAAGCCAATCCCACACCAGGAAGTAGTAGGGAGGGACCCCTGAGGCAAGCTGGGGGATGCAGTTTTCCTGGTCACAACATTTAAAAACCCACATGGTTCATGTATATAGATGACAAGATCAAGTATGTAATCTTTTCATGTAACTCTGGTAGGGTGGAATAGTAGGTCATATGAATTGAACAAATTTAGGGAATATTAATATTTAAATTAAAGTTCTGTATTTTGAGGGTAGTAGCTGGAAAGGAGAGAAAGATCATGATTCAGACATTGAACTAGTTGAAGAAAAAATAGAGAATGTCTTAAAGGTCATTTAAAGCCAAAGCTCCCACCATCTTGATTGGATCATATATAGAAAATAAAATGAACACTAAAAGAGAAAAGATAAACTGAATGATGTTGGTAGAGAGAGCTTGGAAGTCGTAATAAGTATTGTATTTTATTTTATTTTTTTAAAATATATTTTATTTGATCATTTCCAAGCATTATTCATTAAAGACATAGATCATTTTCTTTTCCTCCCCCCCACCCCCCATAGCCGACGCGTAAATCCACTGGGCATTACATGTTTTCTAGATTTGAACCCATTGCTATGTTGATAATATTTGCATTAGAGTGTTCATTTAGAGTCTCTCCTCTGTCATGTCCCCTCAACCGCTGTATTCAGGCAGTTGCTTTTCCTCGGTGTTTATCTTTTGCTTATGAATAGTGTTTTTTCTCCTAGATCCCTGCAAATTGTTCAGGGACATTACACCGCCATTAATGGAGAAGTCCATTACAGTTCGATTATACCACAGTGTATTAGTCTCTGTGTACAATGTTCTCCTGGTTCTGCTCCTCTCGCTCTGCATCACTTCCTGGAGGTTGTTCCAGTCTCCATGGAACTCCTCCACCTTATTATTCCTTTTAGCACAATAGTATTCCATCACCAACATATACCACAGTTTGTTCAGCCATTCCCCAATTGATGGGCATCCCCTTGTTTTCCAGTTTTTGGCCACCACAAAGAGCGCAGCTATGAATATTCTTGTACAAGTCTTTGTGTCCATTATCTCTTTGGGGTACAGACCCAGCAGTGCTATGGCTGGATCAAAGGGTAGATATTCTTTTGTCGCCCTTTGGGCATAGTTCCAAATTGCCCTCCAGAATGGTTGGATCAGTTCACAGCTCCACCAGCAATGAATTAATGTCCCTACTTTGCCACATCCCCTCCAGCATTCATTACTTTCCTTTGCATAATAAGTATTTTAACCCCCTTATCTTGATAAGTGAGTGTTGTGTGTATGAAGGACTGGGTAGGGCAGTAGTATAAGTAGAGGGGTTAGGAGAGAGGGCAAGCTAGGGGATGTGCTCACAGAAAGTTCCGAAAAGGATAGCCAGGACAGCTGATTTAAAAAGAAATCCAGTGTATTAATCAAGAGGTAGGCATTTCAGACAGCACAGTGGAAGGATGTGTAGTTTTAGAGCCAAAAGGTGGGGTAGTGGTCTATAGGATGTGATGTGTTGGTAGGAAATGAGGTTGTGGTCTATGTGCTATGGAGAACTCAGTTAACCAAGTTTCTGACTTTTTCCTGTGCTTTCCTCTCTGTCAGCCTGCTTTCCACATATAAAAATAGCATACTCTTAATAAAATTTCATAGGAGAGAGAAGTGCAACTTCAGCTCAGCATACCTGAAATATAAGTGTTTTTTTTAAAAGCATTGCTATGGATTGTGTTTCTGGTAAAATCACCTGTTGGTATCATCCTTTGACTTGCAATTACAGAAACTAGTCCTCCATTCCATTTATCAGAAAGTCTAATGATTTTAAAAAGTATTTGTTTTGTCTATAGCCAGCTCACTCTTCAGAAATTTGCAGTCCCAGAAAAATAGTCAATCATGAAACTTTCCTTAGTTCATCCTGATAATGAATGCCACTTGGCCAAGCACCTCCCAGCTTTGCTGATTGTATTTGGAGCCTGGAGGCATTAATGTGCTGCTAATGGGCTACTGCAGGAAATTACTTTTAAAGCTCTCTCTGTCACTTGCGGATTGCAAATCAAGTCCTTGGAGGAGATGGCAAATTTCAGTTATGACAGGGGCATCCCACCCAGCCAAATGATGTTCTGCAGCAGCATCTATTAAAAAACAAGTGACTCAGGAGAGGCTTGGATAGTACATTAATAATTCCCTGTGAATGAAGAGGCAATGGCTGACTGTGGATTCAGTCCTCCCCTTCTTCTGGTAATGAACTCATCAGTGGAGGAATATTGGAATGAGCATTGCATGACAAAACCTTTGCAGGTCAGTTTCTAGTATTTGGTCATTTTTAGCAGTATTGACAGCAGTGCTGAGAGCCTAGTAGGTGATGCCACATGAGCATATAAAGTGTCAGATGCGATTTCGCTTATCCCTTTCTCACTGAAAGGCATCTCTCTACCAAATTAGGCCCTGATCCCAAAGGCAGATTGTTGTATGCCTGGCCTATCCCCCAGCCATCTGGTCTCTCTGGATCTATGAGGGTTGTGATGAGACCATCTTCAGCTCAGCATGTTAAGTGTTTAATAGTCCCCAGTCCAGCAGAAATTCAATTATCCCGGGCTTCAGTTGACTTAGCACCCACACAGCTAAAACCTTAGAGAGAAATTTGAAGCAATGCACATGTTGGTTCCTTCATATCCAGTTTCCCAGTAGGAGGATTAGAGTTAACAGTCAGTATGCTAGGACCTCAGGGTACCTACAAATTATATGGTGATAGGGAGGTACAGCATTTGAATCAATCAGTGGGGAAAGTGGACTTAAGGGCAAAGTATGAGTCTCTGAATTTAAAATCCACTGTAGACAAATGATGAATCATCATGTCAAAGGGAAAATCATCAATCATCAAGTACAAGCAAGGTGAGATACACAGTATATGAGTTAAAATTGAGGCAAATGGGTCAACAAAGCTAGGAAGATCTAGAATAAGGAAAACCAATGCAATTAAATCAAAGTTCTGATTGCCCAATGTATATTGTAGCCATGTGTCTTTCCTGCCATATCTTAATTTTGTTCATTTCCATACCTCAAGAAAGAAATGGCTTCGGAATGTTGGGTCTGTAAAAAGATCATTGCTCTTCTTGCCTACTCTGCCCTCACAGGATTAAACCACTGTTCTTTGTGACAATCCCTATCATTCTCAATATTTCATTTTGGATTTGCAAGACCTGCTTTACACACTAAGGCTATGTCCTCTACTCCTGCAAACATATTTGCGGTCAGAGAAATAGGGATATGGTAGTCTCTAGTTCTATGGTTATTTGATGATTATGCTTGCTGGCTTTCAGGATTTCCTCAGAGACAATTGAGTAGCAGACTATACACATATATATACATATGTGTATATACACACATATACATATATACATACATGCATACATATATATATAATGTCAAAAAATATAAATTGTGAGCCACTCATTAATTACACAAGTATAAACAATGATACAGAATTCTTACTATGTTTTGCCAACAGAGTAAAATCTACTCTTTCCAACAATACAGATCACATATCCTTTAAATTTTGATGGAATTTGTGAGTTGCTACTTTTAAAAATAATTTACCTTTTGACTAACAAAGAAATGATAAAGTACTCCTATTCTTGTAGTTGTAAATGTTATCAAATTCAACTTGATCACAGTTTTCTTTCAACTTTAAGGGGCACATCTAAATTATATATGATATATACATGATGTATTATACATATGGATATTTCCTATATATGCATGCAGTATATAAATATATATAATATACATATTATACACATTATATATGTACATACCACTTATAATTTAGATGTTTCCTTAAATTATAATTGTTTATGTAATGTGTAAAGTGAGGAACAAATCATAGAAAGCTAGAATTGTTTCACTACCGTGTCTGGTATAGTAAATTTCTGAGGTTCAGTAATTCCTCATCTATTGCGGGATTTACATTCCAGAGACCTCCACAATAGGTGAAAATCTACAAAGTAGCAGTGTTATATTCATTTTATTATATATATATATATATATATATATATATATATATATATATATATATATATATATATATATATATATATTAAGGTTTTATAAACCCTTCCTACTCTGCTATAAACCTTTTCCACACTCCGATTAACCTTTCCCACATTCTTATAAATACTGAGCCAATCAACACCTAGGATACAGCTTTTTTTGTTGGTCACCTTTAAGCCAATAGTGTGCCATGTACAATCTCACATTGACAAACTTGTGCAAGCAATAGTGGCATACTGCATTTCCATGGTGTACAGTATGGTGTTCACCCACAAGATCCCAATTTTTAAAAAATACTTGCAATACAGTGGAGCCACAATAAGTGAACCATGACATAGCAAGAGGCAACTTTCCCTTTTCCTATTTGAGTTTTACTTTACTGATGTGCCTTGAAAGGCATTGAATAACTGATTATGGAACAAATAAAGTAATTAACAAAGCAGCCTGAGATACTGCACTGTTCACCTTAAGCATAACCTAATTGTATCGCCTAGCTATATTTTGGCACAATAGATACAGCCCCAAATATGAGCCAGGAAAACCAGAGTATGAATACTGTTTCAGACCTCAACTACCTGTGAGACTCTGGACAGATCATTACCTTTCTCAAACACAATTTCCTTAATGATCAAACAGGAATAAAAGTGTCCTCTACTTCATAAGGCTGCTGGAAGATACTAATCCGATTATATGTATATAAAAATTATGTTGTACACCTCAAAGGTTATATAAATGTAAACTTTATTATTCACAATAATTCTATTATGTAAGTTAGCTCAAATATGATTATCTTTATTTTTACAGATAAGGAAAAAGGTCACTCATAATCATTTATTAAGCAAGAGCTAGGCAATGTGTTATTTTGGAGAGTTAAAAAAAAACTCAACCCTTACTTTTAAGGAGGTTAACATTATTTAAAGATAGACAACAAAACAAATACAGAAAGACCTACATAAAATGATGAAAAGTTAAACAAGTAGAACAAGGAGAACATTATATATAGTTATAGATTTAAAGTTTGAAGAATAACTAGTGAATAACTTTCAGAGAAAGAACTGGTAACTGGAAACATGAAAAGAAAATGAATAAATTAAAAAAAATCCTCCAAAAAAAATAAAGACAGGCAGCATACACATATATAGACCAAATCCAAAATAGATGCAAGAAATGTTATGAAGGGAAAATGCTAATAGTTGGAGTGGTGGTTGGAGATCAGAAGACACTTCTTGTGGAAGGTAATTATTGTGCTGAATCTTAATTTAGTAAGGCATTTTATGAGGAAGAAGTGAAAAGGGGATGCAAAGAAACTGAATCCCCTTGAATGAGAAACACCAAGAAAACCAGTTTGATCTAATAAGAAAGTATTTAAAGTGAAATAATATATAAAGAAGCTGAAAATATGGATTGAGTTTCTATTGTGAAAGACTTTAAAAGTAATTTATATTTCATCTTTGAGGCAATAGGAGCCACAGAAGTCTAGATTTCTGAGCAGGGAAGTGATACAATCACAAATTCATTTAAGAAATATCAGTGGCAGCTGTAGAAAGGAGAGATTTGGTGTAAAGAGACTTGAAGCAAGGGGACTCATTAGGAGATAATTGCAATATTCCAAACATTTGGGAATAGGCTCCTGAGCTAAAGTATTATCCATATATGTCTTGAGAAGGGAACTGATGAAAAAGATTTTGGAGGTAGAAACAAGAAAGAAGGGAAGTGATTGGATATTTTGGATGAGGGTGAATGAGGAGCTGAGGATAATAAATAGTATTCAATTCTGGGAGCCTAGGAAGATGATGTCTCCCTCTGAAGAAAGAGAAAAGTTCAAAAGAGGAGGATTTGGGAAAAAAAAGACAATGAATTCTGTTTTGGATGTGTTGGTTAACAAAAAATTGACAGACATATCGAGAGAAAGTAATTTCTCCATAGTCACTAATTCAATATTCTTATCCACTTATCCAGGGAAACCTGAGGTTACACAATAATAAATTTAGAATTAGAAAGCACTCCAGAAGTCATTTTGTCCAACATACTCATTTTGGGAAGTAAAATGATTTGCCCAAGGTCATAGAAAGTAGTAATTAATGGAGTTAGAGTCTACTAACTCAAAGTCTAACTCTCTTCATTGTGCCATAATGCTTCATGATCAAGACTTGAATCAAGTCCAGATACCTTTCCTGGCAGCAAGTCACCAAAACTAGAATGGACCTATACAAATAAAGTTCATTCTCATGACTTCCAAATCACATCCCAAGTCATATACCAACACATCACAGTCAGTTTCAAATGTTGGCACTGACAGAATCCTCAAATATTCTTATTGCTTCTTTTTTAAATGAAACAAAAACAGGAAGATCCAATCTAGTTATGGGTTCTGTCAAGGTTCCTACTTTCAGAAACATAACCTCAAATAATTTCAGACAAAATTGACTGAAATCTGAAATCCTTATTCATTCCTGCATGGAAACTTAAGATGGTCAGAGTTTGAGTAGTTAGCAAGATGCTTATTTTCTGAATTTAATGGAGAAAAGTCATTGAACTCACAGCCTCCACTCTTTTCATTAAACCCCAGGGTATGTTACCTAAATATGTTAATAGATACTCTGAGCTACTTGATATTAAAATTTTCTTATAAACTCATTTATCCAAAGCATCTGCTCAGCTCTCCTGAGAATATCACGTTTACTTGCAACATTTTGACAGTTCTACAATGGGAAATAATGATCTAGTATGGAATTAGGCAAAAGGCAAAATCATGCAATAAACCTGGAAGAAAAAATTGCTTTCTAATTCTTTAAAATAAACAAAATGGAGAGAAAGAAATCAAGAGGATCCAAGAAGTGTTCTGTCAGTTAGGTTTTTTTTTTTTCCTAAATACTTTCTGCTTCTATGGAACCCAGGATTTCAATTTAACCAATTAAGAGAATCATAAAAATGTCCTTTAATTTCATAATTACCTTCTCTGACTTATGTTAATGTCAGTTCCCTGAGGTAAATTTTCTTATAAAATACTGGTGTAAACTTTTATCTCTTCCTTAATCTGAATCTTGAAGAAGTCCACCTCCAAATAAATGATATTGCTTACATTTCCATTATCTCAGAGTTGTTCCCAGAGCTAGAAAGCAAATTCAAAGTAAAAGGACTTTGAAGGAATTTAGGCAAGAGGTGTGGATCTTACCAACACCACCATTATTTTTCCTCATTAGAATGCATTATTTGGACAATGCTATTCCAATGGAAAGGAGTATTACCTGTTTTCAAGTTCCAAATTGTTTTTGCATTCCCTTGGAAAAGTCAAAATCACAGAGGACTAGAAATCTGAGAAATATGAAAGGAGTCTGTGGAGACAGGTATTTCACATTGCTTTGATTCCAACCCCCAGTTTTGTTTCCTTCTGAGGGGATTTTCTGAGCTACTTGGAAAAGCTTATATTCTCTTTATGTGTATATGCCCCTGTGACTCTTCTGGTTTTGTTTGTTTGTTTATTTGTGGTATAAAAAGTCTAATGACCAAAACTTGAGGTCTTTATCCTTTGTTATTGTTGTTATTGTTTTGTTTTGGTTCTTTGCTATTACAAAGAATTATAGCTTACTGGAGCAGCAAAATTGACCATCTAATACAACCTAAAGTGATTATTTTTAATAGGAAAAGGAATATATTCCTATTTTCCAAAATGAATATTGGACTTGATGGTCATTTAGAGCCTTTCCAACTTTAGCACAATGATTCTATGACTTTGTAGACTAGAAGAAATAAATATGGTTTACAAATATTTTAACTGATGTTATTATGATTATATGTGTGTTTGCCTATCCTCTCTTCTCAGATAAGCTATCGATTAAACTTCTTTCTCTCACTGTGGAATTAGTCTATATTTCATATTGGAAAGGGAATGCTGAAATGAGAGGAGAAGAAAAGGAAAGAGCAATGATGAATGCAAAGTGACAAATTCAGGTTGTTATGGAATTAATTTATAATCTGAGCAGGAAGTGTCTGATTAGCAGAATTCAGATGCCTCTTTGGAGAGTTTTCAAAAGAAGATGTGTCCTGGGCCCGATGGAAGGAACTAGCTTTTAAAGCAAGAGAATAATGTATGTACATATTGCAGCACTCCTATCAGGAAACAAGCTTAATTCTTAATGAATGATTTTGTTTCTGGTGATATGTGCACATATGTATTAAATAAAAAGACAATGACAAAATAAAAATGAGGATGGCGAGATTCTGGCTGGTGAAGGCTAACTGTAAAATACTTTTTCCAAAATGATTTTGATTCCTAAATAATCAAGAATTCCTTCACACTCAGGCTTATATTGTAGCTTTGTATATAGATGGATGAAATAGATACATCAATTAATGAATGTTCTAGGAACTAAAGTCCTTTATCATGACATTAAGTAAAAAAAAAATAGTAATCAGAAATCATGAAGAACTGATCTGAGAACTAGCAGACTAATAGCTAGGCATATGGCAAAGATATCTCATAAAGAGCCTCCCTCCCTACCCTTAATCCAGGCACATTGCCCTCTTATTCTTTATCTTTTTCTCCCTAACAAAGCAGTAAAAGAACTTATATGTCAGATGTTATCATAGACTGATTTATAAAAGGATTATTGTTATAGTAATATTTTATCAGTATACTATTACTGAACAGTCAAGAGAGAAAAAAAGAATTGGACTAAGGATTATAAAACCTCCACATAGTAGCTTCTTGAAAATTTAATTTTATATCAATAATATGTAAGTTAAATGGTCCCTCCCCACCCCCATTGAATTTTATTAATCTCTGGGCACTAAGTTAGAAAGTGGGTATATATAAAAGAATCGGACATAGTCTTAGGCCTCAAATAAACTTGAGGAAAGGACTGCCATTTTCTATATTATCTTCTTGACCTCTCTGCTGCCTTTGATATTGTCAATCATTCTCTTCTACTTCATAATCTCTTCTCTCTAGGTTTTTGTAATATTATTCTACCCTGATTCATTTCCTACCTATATGACCATTCCTTCTGAGTTCCCTTTACTAGATCTTTATCCATATCATTTTTACTTTAAATTTTATTAATTTCTCCTTTGTTTTTATTATTTCCAATTTAGTTTTTATCTGGGATTTTTAAATTGTTCTTTTCCTAGTTTTTAAGTTGCATGCCCAATTTATTAATCTCCTCCTCTATTTTGTTGCTATAGGCACTTAGGGATATAAATTTTCCCCTGAGTACTGCACTAGCTGTATACTATAGCCTATCTATATATTCTATATAGATTATTTAGTTTCCAGTTGATTTTAAATTTGCTTCTCCATGAACCCTTATTATGATTTTATCACATTGTGATCTGAGAAAGTTGTATCTATTATTTCTGCTTCTCTGCATTTCTTTGCAATGTTTTTATGCCCTAGTACAAGGTCAGTCTTTGTACCATGTGCTACAGAAAAGAAGATATATTCTTTTTTTGTCCCTATTCATTTTTCTTCAGAAATCTATTACCTCTAATTTTTCTAACATTTCATTCACTTCCCTTACTTCTTTTTTATTTATGTTTTTGGTTTGATTTGTCTAGTTCTGATAGAGGAAGGTTGAGGTCCCTCACTAGTATGGTTTTACTATCTATTTCCTCCTTAAAATCCTTTAATTCCTCCTTTAAAAATCTGGAAGCTGAACCATTTTATACTGTTAAAATTAAATTGTGGTTGGACTGATAATATATTATTAATTAGGTGATTGCCAGGGATTTAATTTCTAATCTCAAAATTAATTACTAAAGTAAATTGAATTTATGGTAGTTTATATACACTATTTCCAATAGAAGGAAGATGTTAAGGAATGAGAGAGAAAGAGAAAAACTCTGGCTTCTTCTTATATCAGTTAGAATTTCTAAGTCCCAGTCAGAGGAAAAGAGTCTCAAGTAATTGGGCCTTCCTTGGAAGCTTCATACCTCTAGAAAGAAGAGGGTCACTAAGTCAGCTTTTCACTCACCAACGGTGAAAGTCTAAAAAGAAGTTAGGTTGTCTGTATTCCAGTTGTTCCACCATCCTTCACTCCTGTGACTGCCTGGGTAACTGCCTGTCCAAATGTCCATCATCCCTTCAGCTCCAAGTGACTAATCCTTCACTCCAAGCCCAGGGTGACTGACTGTTTCACTTCAGTCTTTTTTTCTCTATTTAAAGACCTTTTTCTCTTGTGTCACCTCCTCTAAATTTTCATGTCTACCGATCACAGCAGACACTTTTCTCCAGTACTGCCCATTCTTTAGTTCTCACCTTCTTGGGTTAGATTATTCTTTTTGGTTTACTTAACACCTCTTTTGTTAAGTTCACCATTTGTTACTTAACACCTTTTTGTGATTAATTCACCTTTTGTAGTAACTTAACACCTTTTCGTACTTAAAAGCTAAAAATAGAGTGTAACTTACAATTCTAACTCCACTATAAAGGTAGAGCTAAGTACCTTCATTGTTACAATTAGGAGATTGCAATTGTATCTTCACAATAAAGAAAGAGCTAAGTATCTTCATTGTTACAATCAGGAGATAGCTAAATCCAATCTTCACAATACATATATATTGAGTACTGATATTTCTTCATTATTTATATTACCTTTTACCAAGAGGTAGTTTCTTTCTTTGACTCTATTAATTAAATCTATTTCTACTTTAGCTTTGTCTGAAATCATGATTACTACTCCTGCCTTCTTTGTCTTATTTGCAGCCCAATAGATTCTGCTTTCACCTCTTACCTTTACCTGGTGTGAGTATACCTGCCTCATGTGTGTTTCTTATAGACAACATATGCTAAGACTCTGCTATCCACTTGTGTTTTATGGGTGAGTTCATCCTATTCACATCCACAGTTATGATTACCACCTTTTTTCCCCTCCATTTTGACTTCCTTCTTTAATCCTGACCTTCTCCTTTTACTCTTTTCCTTCCCTCCAGTGTTTTATTTACCTTTTAATCCTGACCTTCTCCTTTTACTCTTTTCCTTCCCTCCAGTGTTTTATTTACCTTTTCATGCTTCTCTTGGATTTTGTATTTGGGCCTTAAATTTTCTGTTTAAGTCTGATATTTTCTTCGAGAATGCTTGGAATTCTTTTATTTTGTTAAATGATCATACTTTCCCCTGAATGAATATATTCAGTATTGCTGGGCAGTTGATTCTTAGTTGTAGGTTTAGTTCCTTTGCTTTCCCAAATATCATATTGCAAGCCTTCTGGTCCTTCAATGTGGAGGCTACCAGGTCCTGTGTGATCCTAACTGGGGCTACATTCAAAATGTTTCTTTCTTGCTGCTTGAAAAATTTTCACCTTGGTCTGGGAGCTCCTGAGCTTGGCTATAAAGTTCCTGGGAGTTTTCATTTGAGGATTTAATATAGGAGGTGATCTATGGATTCTTTCAATCTATATTTTACCATCTTGTTCAAGGATATCAGGCAGTTTTCTCAGATATTGGTATGATGTCTAGACTTTTTTTGGGGGGGGGGTCATAACCTTCAGGTAGTCCAATAATTCTTAAACTGGATCTCTTGGATCATTTTCCAAGTCAATTGTTTTTTCAATGAAATGTTTCATATTTTTTTTTCATTCTTCTGATTTTGTTTTATAGATTCTTGATGCCTTGTGAAGTCATTAGGTTCTAATTGTTCAATTCTAATTTAAAAAAAAAACTAAATTTCATCCATGACTATTTAATTCTCTTTTTCCTTTTTTTATCTATTTTGCTTTATAAGTCATTCTTTTCATCTTTTAATTTCTTTGCCTCATTTTCAAGCTGATCAATTCTGGCTTTAAAGACACTTTTTTTCTTGGTTTAGTTCATGTGTCTCTGTTTCCAGGTAACCTATTTTGCTTTTAAAGTTCTTTTCCTAATTTTCCTCAACTTGACTTGAGTTTTTAAAATTCTTTTTTGAGCTCTTCCAGAGCCTGAGTTCAATTTGCTGGAATTTTCTAGGTTTTGCTTGCTGTTCCTTGGTCCTACTCTGTTCCATCTGTTCTTTGTTCTTTATCCAAATAGAAGCTTTCAATCACAATTTCCTTTTTCTTCTTATGTTGTTTACTCATATATTTTTCTTCTTTCTCCCCCTCCCCCATGGGCTGTTTGTTTTCTGGATGAGTTTGAGCTTTTCAGCCCTGAAAGGACTTCTTCTCTCCTCTGTTGGTATACTGGATTAGACTGGTTGAGCTGACCTGCTGAGCTAATCTGCCCAGAGATCAAATCTTCCCCACCTGCCAAAGAGGCTAAAGGTGAAGGTATGAAGGCTGAAGGTACTAACCAGTCAGCCCTTCCCTCTGCTCTTCTCTACTAGCTGCCTCCCTGACAGCCACAGTCAGAGCCCTGAGCTTCATGTGGTGGTACCTTGGTACTCTGTCATGGTTGTAGCCTTCACCCTGAGATCCCACTCTTAGCCTGAGTCTCAGGGAAATAGGTGGGGAAGGAGATGTTAGGTCTTTGCACATTTTCCATATACTGTAGGATTCAAATTTAACTGTGTACCTTTCAAGTTGAATCAAGTAGGAGAGTTCAATGGCTCTGTCTTGTTGGGTTTGGATTTCTGTCCTTTTTCAAATGCATTTTTTGTTTTGGTAAGGAAAGATTTGGCTTCTGCTGTTTCTAAGCTGCCATCTTGACTCCACCCCCTCTTTATCTATATCATGCTCACCAGCTCTGAAGGTACCTTAGATCTCTATCTTGAACCCTCTCCTCTTCTCCCTTCAAACTATTTCACTTAATAATCTCATCAGCTCCCATGCATTCAGTCATCATACCTAAGCTAAGATTTTCTCTACTTATTTCACCCTTCTTTCCTAAACTCCAGATTTCTATATCTAATTGCCAATGGGATTCCTACAATTAAATGTCCCATAAATGTTTTAAACTCAACAAATATAAACTAAAATAATTATCTTTCCCCAAAACCCTTCCTTCTTCTTTATTTCCTCTTAGTGTCAAGGGTACTACTATCCTCCTAATGATCCAAGGACATAGTATAGGTCCCATCCTTAGTTCTTTTTCTCTTTCTCTTTCACCCCCCACCAACCATATCTAATCTATTGCCATGGTCTATCCTTTCTATATTTGAAACATTAAATTCCCCCTCTTCTCCTCTGACATTGCCACACCTCTGATTCATATTCTCATCATTTCACACTAGTATGCTTGCTGTTTGCAATATTCTTTTGGTTGGTATCCTTCTTTCAAGTCTCTCCCCATTCCAATCCAACCTCCACTAAGCTGACAAATTAATATTTCTATAGTATGTCTTACCATGTCATGGTTCTCATTCACTATATTCTAGTGGCTCTCTATTACTTCCAGAGAATTCTCTTTTTGGTTTGATTCCATTTTTCTAGTCTTCATACTTATTCCTTTAAGGGATATTCATCCCTTATTCCTAGTCATTATAATTTATTGACTCTGGATTCCTTGTTCTTACTCATTCAAGGAATTCTTTCTCCTAGCTTAGGACATTTTCTCTGGCTGTTCCCCATGCCTGGTATATTCTCCTTCCTCATTTCTTCCTTTTCACATGACTGCCCTTTTCCAAGTTTGAGCTAAAATCTCTTCATTTATAAGAAGCTACTCCTGATCCCCCTTAATGCCAGTGACTTCCTTACATTGGTTATCTCCATTTTATCATGTTGTATTTTGCACATATTGCATCCATATTTTCAGCAATAGTTCATTGAGATCAGAAATTATCTTTTGTATTTCTTTAGATCCCTCCTATTTAGCACAGTGCCTAGTATATAGTATGTGCTTAGTAAATTATTATTAACTTTGTGACTGAGGTCAGAGAAAATTTCATGGGGGAAGAAATCTCCTTTTCACAGAGTGAAGGCCATAAACCAATATGGATAAGACTGGGCAAAGATACCATAACCAAAGAGTGGTAGTAGAGCACTAGTTATCAGAGGATCAGGGAAATCAATATGGGCCACATGGAAGCAAGAGAAGTACAGAATGCCAATTTCATCTACACTATAATTAAGAAGGTTCAGCCCTGCCCAATCAGCATCATGTAACATTTTATTCATCAAGCACTTTCTTTTTTCAGAGTTAAAAGCTCCTGTTTCTACCTTCTTCCTTGCTCCTCAGTCAGGATGCAACCTTGAAGAATTGAAAGCTTACATAACCTCATTCTCCAAATTAAAGCATCAAGCTCACTTAACAATTCTGTTTGAAGGAATGATTGCAATAAAAGAAAACTGCCATACTCATTGAGAGCCAAAGGGACAAACACTATCATTAACAGAATAAAATACAAACGAACTTTGTTTTCTCGGGAGAGACACTAAGTTGACATGGCTCTCAGCTGAGGATCTCAATGCCACTGAAGGGAGGAGATTTGAGAGAGCCTTGGGGGTAGAAAGTTGGAAAGAGAAAGAAAATGTCTAAAAGATCCTTTTTTCACTTCAGTTATTAAAAGGAGAAAGGAAGAGAACTGAAAGATTCATAATTTGATTGTGTACCTCCTATGACAAAAGAGAAAGTCTATAATATAAGAATCTGGAATAATTTTTAAAAAAGTTTTCTACACTGGGTTAGACCGCAAAGGATAAGTAGCATTTTAACAGTCTGTGTTTAGGAGGAGACATAAATCCCAGTTGTAGGATACAGTCAGAACAAGGCAAAAGCTGCTATCACCAAATTGGGCTTTTTCTTCCCACCTCCATCTTTACACAGATTTCCTCCCATACCTGGATTGTTCTCTCTATTCATCTCCAAGTCTCAGAATCCCTAGCTTATTTCAGTGTTTAGCTCATATGTGACTTCCCACAGGAAGCCTTTCCTGATTCCTCTAGGGATCATTTATTTGTTCATTTATTTCATGAAATATTCCTACCCTCAAAAAATGTATGCTATTTGTGTGCAGAAATGGAATTATTCCCTCCTTTTGGTCTTACATTCCTTGTGTATACTGTCCTTAGTATACTGACTTGTACATAGTGTGTCCTTATAGGAGTTTATTATATTGAAATAGATGGAATTGAATTGATCTGATTTAATTAGAAAGAGTTCAGCCAATTCATTAGTGTTCTAATACTCTAGACCAGAGAATACATGGGGAAATTTTTTGTCATTGCCATTTATTTGTTTCTGATTTGGAGGAGCCATGACTGTAATTTCATTTGTATAAGGAACTACTGAAAGGCAACACCTTCTACCAATTCAAATAGGGAACTATTCATAAAGGTTTAACTGTTTATGTCTCAGTAGCCGCTCAATGTATTAAGGTACCAGGTTAAAGTACACTAACTAAAATATAACTGTTCAGAGCTAAGTGGAGTAAGGGTAAATTCTAGTAGAAATTCAAATAAAGTATAAGTCAAGTCTTATCTGTATGTTATGTAGCCTCACAACTCCCAAAGCATGGTTCTTTAAGTTTTGCAAACTGCTTTCCCCATGTGGTAAGCATGCTCTGGTTCACTCTCTCAGAATCCAACAAGATACATCTATCTTTCAGTTTTTTGGGTACACTGAAAGGTTTGGGTGTGTCCCTCCTCTAATACTATTAATTTAATCCTCCATTAGCTATGTTCTCCCCACTATTTGTAGCCTCTAACCAATATTCCATTTCTAAATCTATATTCAGAGGGCAACAGGGGAAGATGTACCCTAGGAGCTAATCTATAATGTGAATTCTAAACCTCTTTAGTGACATATTGTCTAATGTTAATTGAAAAGGCAAAGCACTTTTTGTAAGTAAATATGGTTGATTAAGCCAGGTGTACTTTTATGATGAGTGGTTGTCTTATGCATTTTAAAGAAAGGTGTGCACTGGAAGGCAAGAAAGAGTTGATTAAAATAACCCCAAAATCATAAAACTGAAAAAGTTTTGTGGTCTTTTTGTGAAAGAATCTCATTTTAGAAAACAAACATTTTCCCCCAAACAAAACTGCTTAAAGTTATCTCTTTTGGAAAAAACAAACTTGTCAATCTATGCCTATGTAGATGCTGATGAATTGTGTTCTAGCACATAAGCAAGGCAATTTATAGGTTTACTGTCTCACATTTGTAAAATCTTCATCAGCTCCACAGAGGCAGGATTATTTTTCTCAGTTCCCTTTTCTACTATTTTCCAAAGTAGTTGCTGGTTATTCTATATCATTTGTCACATCTGCCTCAGAGGAAAATGGGAATGAAAAGGAAAGAGAATTGAAGTGTCCCTTTGAACTTCTCCCCTCTCAACAATGTTCCTAAATAGATGGAGGCTATTGCCTCAGGTAGAAGAAGGAGGAGAAAGGTAGTGACAGATTCATGTTAATACTATCAAGAGTGAGAAATGAAAATTCTTTAGAACAAACCTAGCACAAGAGACCTACAATCCCTGAAATCTTTTGTTTGTAGGTGTCTAAGTAAATATCTTGACACCATTCTCACCCAGGAAGTATGAAAGAGTTATAATGCTATTAGGGTTCCAAGTAATCCTACAAGGAGTTAGCTATTGGAGAGCTGACATCATTTTCAGGGGGAGGGGTCGAAGGAGCCGCTGCCAACAAGATGAAAAGAGAAAAGGCCTTAAAAATGCACACATTAACAGAAGACAGTTTGATGAGAGCAGTGATGAACTTAGGGCATAAATAATAATACAATTAGATGCATTTAGAACTGGTCACATGACCAGTGTAGCGATTAATGTTTCAATGTTAATCAGGCAAGAAGTACCTACTGTAATACTCAACAGATGTGACTTGTCTTGTGCTTTTTAACATGTTTAACTATGGTTTGTATAAAGCATTAGGTGATGGAACTATAATTAGTTTGTATATTTTTGATGTTCAATGAATGATCATTTGTCAATACTCAAATGTTAACGTGACAGAATGGATATTCTGAAGCAACCATTTGAAGTTGATCACATTGTCCCCAAAAACCAGCTTGAAGAATGTGCTTTTGATTTGAGAAATGGGTATACTTGAGTCCTTTACATATTTTCTCTACAAATAATCATTATAAAATTGAATTGAGGTTAATTAGTTAAATGATATTGATAATGTGGAAAATATACTAGATAAGGGATCATGAGTGATAACATTACCTCAGAGTTGTTTTGATTTGCATTTCTCTAATTCTAAGAGATTTAGAATACCTTTTTCATGTGCTTATTTATAGTTTTGATTTCTTTATATGAAAACTGCCTACTCATGTTCCTTTACCATTTATCAATTGGGTAATAGCTTGATTTTTTGTACAATTGATTTATCTCTTTATAAATATGAATAATTATACCTTTGTTAAAGGTTTTTGTTGTGAAGATTTTTTCCAATTTGTTGCATCCCTTCTAATTTTGGTTGTATTGGTTTTGTTTGAACAAACCCTTTTTCATTTATTGTAATCAAAATTATTCATTTTACATTTTGTAATATTTTCTATCTCTTTCTTGGTCTTAGAATCTTTCCTTCCCCATATATCTGACAGCTAAACTATTCAATGTTCACCTAATTTTTCTATAGTTTCCTTCTTTATATTTAAGTTATTCACCCATTCTGAATTTATCTTGGTATAGGATATGAAATGTTGATCTAAATTTAATTTCTCCCATATGGTTTTCCAATTTTCTCAGCAGTTTTTGTCAGATAGTGGGTTTTTGTCCCAAAGCTAGTTTCTTTGGGTTTATCTTACACTATCTTACTGAGGTCATTTACCCCATGTCTATTCCAATGATCCTCTCTTCTGGCTCTTAGCCAGTACCATATTGTTTTGATGACCACTACTTTGTAATATAGTTTGAGATCTGGGACTGCAAGGCCCCCTTCCTTTGTATTTTTTTTCATTATTTCCCTGGATATCCTTGATCCTTTGTTCTTCCAAATGAACTTTGTTATGTTTCTTTTTTCTAATTCAGTAAAAAAGTTCCTTGGTAGTTTGATGAGTATGACACTAAATACGCAAATTAATTTGGGTAGGATTTTCATTTTTCTTATGTTAGCTCTTCCTACCAATAAGCAATTAATGTTGGAAATGTATAGAAATGCTGATGACTTATGTGGGCTTAGTTTGTATCTTGCAACTTTGCTAAAGTTGTTGATTATTCCCACTAACTTTTTAGTTGGTTCTCTGGGATTCTTTAAGTAGATAGTGTAAATATAAATGACGATGGTGATTTATCTAGATCTGATAGAGGAAGGTTCAGGTCTCCCAATAGAATAGTTTTTCTATCTGTTTCATCCTTGAGCTCTACTACTTTCTCCTTTAGAAATTTGGATGCTATGTTATTTGGTGCATACATATTGAATACTGATATTTCCTCATTGTCTATACTGCCTTTTATCAGGATGTAATTAACTATCTATCTATGTAACTAACTAACTATCTCTTTTAATTAGATCTATTTTTACTTTGACTTTGTCAGATATCATGATTGCAACTCCTGCCTTCTTTTTCTCAGTTGAAGCCCAATAGCTCCAGCATCTTACCTTTACCTGTGTGCATCTACCTTCCTCATGTGTGTTTCTTGTAGACATCATATGATATGTTACTAATCCACTCTGGTATTTGATTCCATTTTATGGGTGAGTTCATCCCATTTACATTCAGAATGATGTTTACCACCTGTGCATTTCCCATCATTTTGATTTCCTCTCCTATTCCTGCCCTTTCTTATTTCACTATTTCCTTCTATACCAGTGTTTTGCTTTTTAATCAGTCCCCGAATCCCCACCCTTATATTACTTCCCTTCCCATCCCTCCTTATTATTCCCCTCTTATTTTTCTTTGGGATCTATTAAATTCCCAACACCCTCTCTTTCCCTCCCTTTTGGTACTCTCTGTCCCACTCCTACCCTTGGTTTTTCCCTCTCAATTTCCCTTCATGGTAAGATAACTTTCAATACCCCAATGGATCTTCCCTCTTAGAGTTGATTCCACTGAGAGTAAGGTTAAGTATTACCTATTAGCACTCTCTTCTTCTCCTTCTTCTAATAGTATTCTTCCCCTCCCCCCCCATGTGTCTCTTTATGTGGTAAAATTTATTCTATTTTTCTTATTCCTTATTCCTTCAAGTTTCTCTTGGTGCCATCTTCTATTACCTGCCTTATTTCCTTTTCTTTTACATATCATCTTGAACCCCTTAGTATCCCAATCACTATTTATGAATAATTCTTCTAATTACTATGATACAGAATACAGTTTTTGAGAGTTACAAATATAATTTTTGCCATATAGGGATATAAACAATTTGACCTTCCTAAAGCTTTTAAAAGAAATGTTTCTTTTCCCTCTCTTTCTTGTTTACCTTTTCATGTTTCTCTTGAATTTTTTATTTGGACATCAAATTTTCCATTTAGTTCTCCTCTTTCCTTTACATATACTTGGAAATTTTCTATTTTGTTGAATGCCCATACTTTCCTCTGGAAGTATATAGTGAATTTTGATGAGTATGTGATCCTTGGTTGTAGATGCAATTCTCTTGTCTTTTGGAACATCATACTCCAAGCCTTGAGGTACATTAGTGTGGAGGCTGCTAGATACTGTGTAATCCTGATTGGTGCTCCTTGATATCTGAATTGCCTCTTTCTGGCTTCTTGCAATATTTTCTCCTTAGCTTGGAAGCTCTTGAATTTGGCAATTACATTCCTAGGGATTGTCTTTGAGGATTTAATGTAGAGGGCGATCAATGGACTCTTTCGATATCTGTTTTGTCATCTTGTTTAAGAACATCAGGACAGTATTCTTGGATAATTTCTTGTAGTATGATGTCAAGGATTCCATTTATTTCTAGGTTTTCAGGTAGGCCTATGATTCTTAAATTGTCTCTATTGGGCCTTTTTTCCAAGCCAGTCATATTCTCAATGAGATAGTTCATGTTTCCTTCTATTTTATCATTCTTTTTATTTTGCTTTATTAATTCTTCCTGTTTTGGGAGATTAATAGTTTCTACTTGCTCAGTTCTAGTCTTTAAAGACTGTTTTTCAGCTATGATCTTTTGACCTTCCTTTTTAGTTCAGTCTATCTTGCTCTTCCTGGCTTCCAGTAGGTCAATTCTGGTCTCTAATTTGTTTATCATTTCATTTAATTCCTTGGCTTCTTTTTCCAAGTGGAAGATTCTTACTTTTAAACTGCTATTTTCTTTTTGAACTATTTCCCACTTTTTTTGCCAAGTTTATTTTATGTTTCTTACTTAGTTCTCCACTTCCATTCTGATTTCCTGGAGGGCTTATGACTGGTTTTCTTTTTTGGAAATTTTGGATGTGTTTGCTTGTTTGTCACCCACTGATGTCTCCTCTATAGATTGTTGTTTTTCACAGTAGAATTTATCCAGGGTCAGATTTTTTTTCTTAATTTTTTTTTTTTTTGTGATAGATTGTATTCTTGAGTATTAGTGGGCATTGCTGTGTTAGTTTTTTCTTCCCTTCCCAGTCAGAAATCTGAGTGAGGAGGGTAGGCAGATCTCTATGTATCAAGCTACAGAGTGGTTTTTCCCCCTTAGGCTATTTTTCAATCTCCACCACATCTACTGTGAGCAGCCTCTCTTTACCCTATTTCAGTACCCAAGCTCCTCATTCCTCAGCCTCCTGGGTTCCCAAATCTTGCAGCTCTCAGGGGTAAGTCTGTGGTGTTTTCTGCCAGGCCCTGAGAACCACATTTGCTTTGACTCTGGTGCTGTGGGTAGAGTGGGGGAGGGGTGATCTGTTGACACTTTGGTAGAGATAATTTTACCCCCTTATAGTGCAGAAATGCCCAAACTGTGCCTACCTTCAAGGCTGTGCCCTAGAGTAAAGCCCCTTCATGATCTGATTTTGGTTTTTGACCTTTTGAGGCATTTTATATTGGTCGGTGGTGAGAAGAAGACCCTTGCTTCTACTCTCTGGCCATCCTAGCCCAGAAGTTGATTCTTCTTTTCATGAGATAATTCTTCAATTTTACCTCTTTCTGGTATTTTTAAATTATTATTTTAGTTCATTCCATTATATTCACCTCAAACTCAAATTTGTTTTTTTTTTGAAATTTATAAATTCCTTTTCAACCAAATCCCTGAAACATATACCCAAATAGATCATATGTTTTCATCTCCATTTTTAATCCAATAATTATTTCTCCCAATATGGATAGCATTCTTTTTTTCATAAATCACTCAGAATTTTCCTGGTATTGCTTTTAGTAGCAAATTCTATCACACTTGATTATTTCATAATACTTCAATTACTGTGTATAATGTTCTCCTAGTTCTGCTTATTTCACTTTGCATCAGTTCATATCAGTCTTTCCAGATCTTTCTGATATCATCTTGTTCATCATTCCTTATGGCATAATAGTATTCCATTACCATAATATACCATAATTTATTCAGCCATTACCCAACTGACGGACATTCCTTTAGTTTCCAATTCTTTGCCACCACAAAAAGTAAAGCTATAAATATTTTTGTACTAATTGATACTTCCCCCACTTTTTTTTAAATCTCTTGGGGTATATAAACCTAGTAATGCTATTCCTGGATCAAAAGATATGCATTCTTTTATTCTTTATTATTCTTTTATTATTTATTCTTTCAGCATAATTTCAAGTTACCCTCCAGAAGAGTTGTACCAGTTCACCATTCTACCAGCAATCCATCGGTGTACCAATTTTGCCACATTTCCTCCAACATTTATTATTTTCCTTGATTGTCATACTGACCAATATGATATCGGTAAGATGGTACCTCAGAGATTTTTTAATTTGTATTTCTCTAAATAAGAAAGATTTAGAACATTTCTTCATATGTTTGATGGACAGAATGCTTCTTAAGGATTATTGATGATTTTGAGACTTTGGGGTAACTTATGATTGGTCTTTCACAATTACCTTTTTGTGTTTCTTATAGGTCATATTTTCTACTGAGTTCTGGGACTTTTCCCAAGAATAATTAAAATTCATTTAGTTCATTAAATATCTATATTTTATTTTGCATAAATATGCTCAGCTTTGCTGAGTATGATATCAATGCTTGTAATTTTGCTCATCAAAATATAGTGTCTATTGCCCTTAATTATGTTAATGTTTAGGCTGCAGTCATTTTATTCTGACTGTAACTCCACTTTTTTTCTCTTGGTATTTATAATATTTTCTCCTTAACTTGGGAATTATGGAACTTAGCAATGATGTTCCTGCATATTTTCATCTTGGGGTCTTTTTTATGGTTTCAACCAATGTATTCTTTTCATTTCAATTTTACCCTTTGTTTCTAGATTTCCTGGGGAATTTTCCTCAATGATTTTTTTGGTATACTGTGTCTAAATGTTATTTTCATCATACTTTCAAGGAGTCCGACTATCTTTATCTTCTTTCTCCTTGATCTATTTTCCAGATCAGTTGTTTTTGTAATAAGATGTTTCATATTCTCCCTTACTATTTCATTCTTTTTATTTTGCTTTATTATTTCTTGTTGTCTTAGGAAGTCATTGGCTTCTCCTTGTCCAATTATGCTTTTTAATGAATTATTTCTTTCTGTGAGATTATGAGTCTCTTTCCATTTGCATGATCTATCTTTTAGAATTTTCTTGATTTTCTTGCATTTTTGTGCTTTTTTTCCCCATATTTTTCCTCAACCTCTCTCATTTGGTTTTTGTCTCTTAAAAGATCTTCTATAAGCTCTTTTTGAACTTGTGCTCACTTATTGTTTTTCTTTGCTGTTTTAGAAGTAGATGTTTTAATTTTACTGTCTTCTGAGTTTGAAACCAGGTCTACTTTGTTCCTATAATAGCCATCAATAGTTAGGTCTTTCTTCTCTGTTCATTTTTTTTTCATTTTGGAAGTTATACCAATAGACTTAATTATTAGCTTTATTATAGAGTCCCAGAGTTTCTAGGGTGTTGAGGGGTGAGGCCTCCTCTTTCAGAATGTATTGTGTTTGTTGTTTTCTGGGCCCTATTTAGTTCTTACAATTTCTGTCCCCTGCTCAAGCCTTAGTCCATGATTGACTTCAAGTGCTTCAACTATAGTCCCTGTGTAGTTCTGCCACTCGAAGCTGAAAACACATCTCATCCTGTGGCAGCAAAAAGGTACTCCACTCCTCTGGGGTGATCACAGCTCATGCACCTTTTAAGGGGAAAAAAAGGTTTATATAAAAAAGCTTGGACTGGATTATATTTAAATAGAATTGCCAGGAATTGAATTTATTCCAAAGAGATTCATTTAAAATTTATTTACAAAATATAGAGAGAATGAATTAGAAAATCAGAGAGATGATAGGGTAAGATATCTAGCCTAAGCATTAATTTACTCCTGGCCCCTGGCTCAACCAAGGGCAGGCAGAGTTAGTCCTTAGCCTGAGAGGCCTCAGCAAAGCCGAGGACCTGTTTAAGTCTCTCTCAAGAGGTAGGTCTCTCTTGAGGATAGTCTCTTCAGAAAATCCAGGAAAGGAGTCAGCTTTTTGACTAACCATGTGTCAGTACAAAGGGAGAGATTTAAGGATAGCCTCACCAGGAACAGAGTCTCAGGTCCAGTCAGCAGATTCTTCTTCAGCCTCCAACTCAAACTCAAAACTCCAGAAGAAGACAAAGTCCAACTTGAACTTTACTTAGAATTTCAGACAATTCTCCAATAATCTCGGATGATTCTCCTCCAAAGGAAGTTGTAACTCCCCTTTAAAGACACTTTCTTTTTCATCACTTCCTATGCCTTCCCTTAATTTTAATTGAACAATCAAAATTAAAGCTTTGTTTTAGGATTGCCCAGCGACAGTCAGTTTAATTCTGATTCATCACCCCCTATTGTATGCATGGGTCATAGACCTTCCCACTAAATGATTAAGTGGCATGTTTACACTTTTGGTGATTAAATCTAAAAATGGGCAGGGGAGTTAATTTCATTTTCACAGTCAGGGGAGAGATTTAATTTAATTTTCATAACCTCTAGGCTGTCAACAACTATATTCACCAATGTGTTCTCTTTCCTTACTTTCTCTTCTCAGGCTATGATAGAGCAGGTGTCTAGTCTCAGTTCCTCAGACCCCCAAACTCCTTCACTAGTCAATAGCAAGTTTCAAAGCCATGCCTTCAGTGCCTGATGTTCATAGGCTCTGTGGTACCTGATCCTTCAACTCCAAGATTTGGGCTCTGGTGCTGAGGCTACCATAAACACAGCTGCTCCCAGAGCTGGCCCTCAGCTGATTCCAGTGGTATCCTCTGAGATGCAAGTTCTTAGGTTCAGTAGATAAGGTAGGCTATCAGGCCTTCCCTCAGGAGCTGCCTTATTGATTTCATATTGTTTGCTATGGCCCTGTCCCCAGGGCCTACAATTTGTTGATTCTGCATTGTTTGTGCAAGAGTGTCTATGCTACCTCTCCAGACTGAGCCAGAAAAGTCAGAGATCTTCCTGCTTAGTTGTCTCTGGCCACTCAGTTTCATTCCCAATTTTGATCACTTTTTGCTTCTTTTAAAACTAATTCTGTGGAGTTATTTTTAATTGTTTATGTGAGTATTAGGAGGTTGAGAAAGTTTCACACTCTACTCTTCCATCTTTGTACAATCCTAAAATATTTCTTTGTAGGGAAAAACATGTAAATGTACACTAAAATTAAATTTTAAAAGGTTATTAAGCAACTGGTCATACTTTAAATAAACCAGATATCTAGATGGAAAATCGTATGGCACAAGAAACATTATTATAGAAGTATGAAATTAATTCCTTAAGCCAAATAGAATAATAATTCTTCTTACTTTAAAGTCACAACATATATGCATACACTTAAAAAATCTAACATCATCACAGGCTGAAAAATGATAAGCATGGTCTATAAAATAAAGATCTTAGTATAGAAGACCTAGAAGCCAAAGGGCCTTTAGAGGTCAGGTAATACAATCCTCGTATTTTATAAATCACAGCCTCATTACACTCTGTCCTGGTCATATGACATCTGAAGTAATAATAACAATAACTGACATATAGATGGATTTAAGATTTATAAAACAAACACTTAACATTCATTATCTTATTTGCCTTTCATAATTATTGACTGAGGTAGGTACTATGAACATTTTTAAAATTTAAGTAAGGAAACTAAAAACTCAGAGAGATTGTGACTTGTCTGTGGCCACATAGCAAATAACTGAGAGTAGTGGGATTTGAACCCAGGCAACTCTCTTATAGTTCCAAAATCAGCACCTTTTTTGATATATCATACTGCTTTTAATTGCATTTAGTTCAAAACTCAAAATTTAGGGAAGAAATTATCAACCAGAATGTACAGAACTATCTCTAGTAGAGAGTAGGAATATATAATTATGTCATATAATTTTCATTTGATGTAATTAAGGATATATAGAATAGTAAAAAAAATTTAGGGGAAATGATAATTGACTTCAAGTCATGAAAAGTTCACATAAAAGATGAATTAGATTCATTTCATTTAGCCTGAGAGGGTAGGAAGATTGAGGGGAAATATCATGGAGAAGAATTTGGGGCTCTAAATAATGAAAACTTTCTAACATTTGTTCAGCAAAAATTGAGAAAATAGGTGATTTCAAATAGTCTTGTGAAATGATATCAAGTAAAGTGAGCAGAACTAGAAGAACCATTTATATTAAAATATCAATGTTATAAAAAGAATACATTTCAGAACTTTAAAAAACTAATGAATAAGTAAGTAAACAGAAAAAAAAGAATGATTTATATCACAACAAACAATTTTGAAAGCTGTAGGAACTATCACTAATATTAAGACCATTCATAACTCTAGAGTGCCAGTGATAAAACATGCTATATATCATAGAATAGGGATAGATTTATCATACAGAATATCACACACACGCGCGTGTACACACACACACACACATATATATATATTTACACTTAAAATTATTGGGGGATTTGTTTTATTTGTCATATTTAATATATCTATCCCAAGAAATTTATTTTTCCTTTTTTAATGGAATATAAAGGAAAGAAAAATAATTCTCTTAATTAAAAAAAATAAAGCAGTAGAGAAGGGTGCCTTCAATGTGAAATATTGCATGTACTTTCAAATGAGATCACTGAACTATTAATGTAATCCACCAAAAGTAATAGATTTTTAAAAATATTGACTGTCATCATTCCTTCTTTGTCCTAGTACTTGTAAAATTGTTTTATTTAATATAAGAAGACTATTCATTGTTCCTTTTCAATTCCATCATATTTGATTCAGTTCAACGTTTAATACTGACTTTGTCATCCAGTGTGTTAGCTATACCTTATATATTTTTATAAATAGCAAATTGCATAAGCATGCTTTCCTTGCCATTTTCTAAGACATTAAAAACAGAGTGAGGAGAATAATAAAAAAATGAAATCAATTTTATGGGCCAAATAAAAATCATAGGCAATGACCAACCATGATTCTGAGAACTACTGATGAAGTCTACTGCCTATTTTCTAATAGAGAGGTTATGTAGTTCCTTGGGCTCCAGAATGAGACGTGATTTGGGGACATTATTAATGTGGAAATTTGTTTTATTCAACTATGCATTTTTTGTTGTTTTGAGCATTTTGTTTTTCTTTTTATGAGGGAGGAGAGATATAAGGGAGAGAAAATATATTGTTCATTAAAATAAATTTAATTCAAATGAAGAATATAAAAACATAAGTCCCTCTTGCTTTTGTACACTCAGAAGGAACAGATAGACAGATGTTCCCTTCTCCCTTATTATATGTGTTCAAAACAGTAGTTTTCTTTCCCCAAACTAATCACTTCAGTAGTAATGCTCTTGTGCTCTGTCAGCATTTATCAATTGCTGCTCCTGGAACATTTTTCCATGTCTGTAAAAGTATCACTACCAAAATAAGTTTAACCTACAAATTTAAAAATCTTACTTTCCCCTTTTTTGACTCTTATATTATCCCACTCATGGATCTGTTTTCTTTCTTGCTAATAGCTACTACCCTTTGTACCACAAAGTATCATTATAATAGGGCTATGGATTCTATGCATTGCTAATTCCAAGATAAGAAAAATGGGTTCAAGGTGTGGTACTCAGAGCATCTTTCAATTAAATTAGTAAGGGTGAATGAATGAACCCTTGTATTGTAGACTTGGTGAGAATTATTTTCATGGTAACTTCATATGTAATTCTTGTCAGGATCTCCATTCCTTCATCTCATAGTCTTTGATAGAGAATTTAGATATTTTACCAGACTATGGAATACCTTGGTCTGAGTAAAATACTGTCAGTGATTTCTAAATTGTACATTTTTCTCAAGTCCCCAAATACCACAGATCAGTAGGTAAACAAGGAGATGAGAATGAGATTCCTTAGGGGAAAAAGCCATAGTTTGGAAAATGGTTCCGCCAACCCATATACAATTGATGGAGATGTTTCTCTTCTCCTGGGGCAAGCAAATTACTTCCAGTTCCCCCAAATCTCATTGACTTTCCAAGCACCTAGAAAATGCTCCAAGCCACTAAAGAATAGGACCTCATTTGGCAGAATACTATCCACTGCTTTAAATTTCCTGTTAAAATGATCTATTATACTGAGGGATTTCAAAGTGAGATCTCCAATTTTTTAGAGGATACCAAGTTGCTCAAAATGGAGGAATGTTGAGTTAGAAACCCCTGGCAAAGTTTTATGAGTGGCAAAAGGAGACAGATGAGTTCCAAAATGAACAAAAGATAAAAGAATTTTCCTACATTTTAGGATGTAAGCAAATATACATGTTCATTTCTGGGGGTGAAAAGTTTGAGAGAGGATATAGATCAAGACTAGGATCATATCTGAAATTTCCAAGGCATCAAATCCTACGAACTCCGAAGTACGAGGACTTTATTCCCCATGCTAACTAGCTTAGTTAAATGGCACCCTGAGCACTATGCCCTGGACCTCTTTTTGGTTCACTTAGAATTGTCTGTCATGCTACCCAACACATATTGTCATAAGATTTTCAAATGAAAGGAACCTTAGAAATCATTTTGTCGAAGGTCTTTATTTTATAGAAGAGGATATGGAATTACAGAAGAGACATGACTTGCCCATGGAAACACAAAAGCATAGCAAGATTTGTTCAAATGTTTTCCTCTGGCCCTCTTTCTATAATATCTTATATATTGTAGGCCTATTGTGAACAAAAGCAAATATTCAATTATGTATTGATATTATTGTATTCAACATATATTTCCTCACTAATGGGCAGGAATTGACTTATAGCATCTCACTTTAGACATTGTTAATATTCCCACTTTACATACGTGTACCTTCTCATAAATGATGAGGGCTGCTTTGTCCATGACTAGATTAGCTATGAGCTTTTGTTGCTTATATGAAAATATTTGTAGACAAACATGGAGGGTATTTGGGTGTAAAAATCCCAATCTATGTCTGTAAGTTATTAAATATGACACCCCCCCAAAAAAAGATCTCTATTGGTCATTACAAGCTCTTAACTGAAAACATTAGATCAATATTTAGATCAAAGGGGTAACCACATTGTAGCTATCTAAGTGGATCAATTTCAGAGGTTCTGAGAATATAAATTTCTTATCCTTCACTTTCAAATTCTTTCTTATTTGTTAGCTGATTTTTGTAATTCCATTTGGAAGGAAAAACTAGAAAATTTTGATCTCTAATCAGAGATAAGACAATAGTACAAATAACCCAGAGAGAAGATAAAGTGACTTAAATTGAAACTAAAATGTAAAATACTGACAATCACTGAGATTTTATTAAGTATTAATTAGATAAATTCTCTAAGATGAAAAGACAAAGATAATTAATAATAATTAATACAAGACCTCTAACAGAGGTCTCTTTTTCTCCTCTTTTCTTAATGATACCTAGCTATTTTCAGTTATATTACATAACTATTTCCTAGTCCTACTATGTGAATCTTCTTTGCTCTTGCTGTTCCCTCCAATCTCTTGTGTCTACCTGTCAAAATTAAAATCATCCCTTTGAAACTATTTACATACTATATCCTTTCTGAACTTTTCCCTAATACCTTCAACTCCATGTAATCTTCCCATTTTGAACCCACCCCTATAATAATGTATTTAAATTTACTCATTTAGCAAATATCTATATAATAAGTTTATTAGACACTATTCTGGGATGCACATGTAAAATATTCTACTTTTCCTACAATCATGTGTCATTATACTATTTTTCCTTGAAAATCATAACCTGTAGGACAAGGACCATTTCATTATTTAATTTTCCATAATATTATGTATACATATAATATATACTTAATAACTGTTTGCTGAACTAAATTGAATTTCTTTAGAGTGATTTGTGGTAGGAAGGGAGAAGGTTAAAAGGAATATACTGTGCACTTGATAAGGACAACAGATTAGCTAAAAAAAGGTTTCAGAAAGGAAAGGCACAACATGATGAAGAAACAATTTTAAGACTTTTTATTTGGATACAGGATGTAAATTCTTTCCAGAAATGTGTTGAGAAGATTCCTTCCAGGTCAGAATAGATGCCCTTGAAGTCTTTAGTAATTTTCAGACTCTGTAATTCTTTGAATGAGAGTCAGTCATGTTTGACTTATATATTCCAAACCTCCCCATCTATATTTACATAGATGTAGCTAGTTCTGTTTTGGAAATCAAATGGGAACTTCTGCTTTGGAAAAACAAATAGCACAAAGAAAATTCAAAAGGAATCTATTCATCCCCAAAACTAGGCAGATAAAAATAAGAGTAGTAGTTTATCTAAGAAAGAGGATATATAAGATCAGAAATTATCACCTTGGTGAGAAATAAGGTCCTAAAAATTAATCAAGATAGAATGAGCTGATGGAATTTCAGCCCCTTGCTCTGCTCACACTTGTGTCACCAAGGCTAGGATCCAATTAAGAGACAATTTAGAATAATTAGAAGCACCTAATGAGTAAAAGGTAATGAGACATGAGGTATGCCAACGACTTAACAGAACATGTGCCCTTGCTAATTAGGAAGTAAAGTACTCTCTAAGAACTCAAAAATTTACCCTTCATGTGCCTGTTCTGATAAAAGCTTTGCCAGTGGAAGAGAGGAACTTTCAAATGAAGGGCTCTTTAATATCCTTAATCCTACTTTGAAACACTAAGGCATACTTATTGTTCATTTAATATGCCAAAGGGGTTGGAAAGAATCAATCAAAATCATTAATATTAAGATTTAATATTGTGCTTAGTCCATAACATGAAGTTGTTTCTCTAGCTTTGCAATTATTGGATGATTAATTGAGATTTACAGCTATGGGAGGGATTACATAGAACTATCATATGTTCATTATTCTCCAGAAAAATGTCTGATGATATTGCTTCAGGTAAAATACTACAGATATGAACCACCTTCTTGGATGAAACTGAGGCATTTACAGAGGGATATTTTGGTGATAAATATTTTTGTGTAAATTCGGTGTTGCAATCAGTTAAAGCACTGTTGTTTCAACTGGATTCCATGGGTTTCCAAGGATACAACTAGAGGCAATGTGGGTAGATAACCCAGAAAGTATTAAATTTATTATTAGTCTTATCTCTGTACTAGGTGCCATTATTAGGGAAAATCTCCACCAAACAAAACCAATCATGAGAGAACAACTCCAGTTCCTAAAATGTTCCCAGACTTAAGTACACTCATATTAGATCATTACTTCTCTAGTTGCATCTCAAATCAGCAAGCACATTGTCTGGATTGGTCACTTAATAAGTTGTTCCATTTATCAGTCTTTAGAGACACAAGAATTTTGATGTAGATAGAAAGGAACACTATTACCATAAAAGAAGAGTATCTGTTTTACTTACTAAGAGAACCTACATAAGTGAAGCTATATAATTCCTCTCTTTATTGTGTTCTCTGGGACTCTATGGTGGCCTCCTTGGATTTAGGGTTTTTTATAAATTCATTTTTTAATTCCTTCCTAGCCCTCAGTTTTGGTTTTCCAGTGAAATCTAGTTTGAATGGACCTTATTAATTTGTTTGGAGCAGTTAGGTAGTACAGTGGATAGAGTGTCAAACCTGGAGTCAGGAAGACTCATCTTCCTGAGTTCGAATCATGACTTAGATATTTACTGTCTATGGGATCCTGGGCAAGTCATTTTAACCTTGTTTCCTCAGTTTCCTGATCCAAAAATAAACTGGAAAAGAAAATGGGAAACCATTTCAGTATCTATACCAAGAAAACCTCAGACAGGATCACAAAGAGTCAGACACAATTGAAATTACTGAACAAAAGCAGTAATTTGTTGGCATTCTCACATCATGGCCCATGGCATCTTGTTCCAGGATGCTTATTTCCTAAAGAACCCTCTAAGTGGCCTCTAATAACAAATTGTATTATATCCCTACAGGGAGAAAATTTGACTTTCAAAAGCTCAAAATGTTTATTATTTACACACATGGTGGGAAGGATTTTGCATTTCCTCCCTGTCCTATGCAAATAGATGTCTAGAGATCTAGCTCTTATTATATAGGATTATAGGCATACATCAATTTTTCTGTCTTATGAAATCAGGAATCCTATCACCTCCTTACTTACCAAAAATTCTCAACTCATCTTCTTCAAAACTTCAAGTGTCCAGGAAAACATTGTGCAGAGTAACAGTAATATTGCACAATGATCCACTGTGAAAACAAGGTTACTCTCAGCAATGAATGATCTGAGACAATCATTAAAAGGGGAAATACTATCCACCTCCAGAGAAAGAACAGTTGGAGTCAAATAGATGCAAGTCAACGCATATCATCTTTCAGATCTGTATATTTATGGCTTTATTTGGGGGTTTTGGTTTTGCATGAGTGTGCTCTTATAACAGTGACTAATATAGAAGTGAGTTTTGCATGAAAATAAACATTTCATTTAATTTTTAAAAAGACTTCAAATATCTATGTTTTATCAATGACCTCCTATTGATGCAGATTGCATCAAATATTCAGCAGTCATCACCCTGAAACCAATCATTTGATGACTTTCTATTGTTTACATATTCTAGTCCTCAAAAGACAAATAAGGCCTCAAAGCTCTTCAAGTTCGTAGGAAGAGTTGGAGATCTCACTCTTCTGAATAGGTGTCAAGAAATTAGCAACCTTCATTCTACAGTGAAGTGTCAAGGAATGGTTAAATGGAGAAAGAGAATTAGACCTAAAAAACAGGAGGGAACATCAAAAAGAGACCACAGCATAATAGAAAAAGCTAGGTATGTGGATCATATTATGAAGTATGAAGTTACTCTTTCCAGATACCTTCCTTATCTTTTTATCATACCATATCTGACATGATATGAGGGGCACAGGGACACTCAAAATGTACTGATAGGATATTATTTTCTATGCCATCTAGGCAGTTATTTGGCAGTGGATAGAACTGCCAAATTGAGCCTTGAGTTAAGAATGCCTGAATTTAAAAATGGCTGAGCTGTGCAACCCCAGAAAAGTCACATAACTCCTGTTTGCCTCAATTTCCTCAATTACAAAATCAAGACGGATTTTAACATAACATAACATAACATAGCATAACATAACATAACATAACAGACAGATGTTTAACATAACAACAGAACAGCATCTTCCTTAGATGACTATTGTGATGATCAAATGAGAACATATTTGTAAATTACTTAGCACTGTACTTGGCATCTAGTAGGCACTATGAAATGCTAACCCTTCTATTCTTTTTTTAGTGATACAAAAAAGACATTTCTTCCATGGACACTGACCAGAGAGCAGTCTCAGAGAGAATTATATATATCCACAAGATGAAGGAAGGAAAAGGAAAGTCTTAGTCTGATGGCTGAAGTTGCTCAGCAAAAACAAACAAAAACAAAACCACTGGTTCATGATTTTGGTTTTGGTACATTAGAATATGCAGAAATAATTAATCTATGAAGCAAGCAGGTGACAATGAAAAGCAGAAATGTGATCTCAGTGCTTACTTTTTATAACTGTGCAACATAGCTTTTCCTGGCTGAGTGACTAGCTACAAGGGTGGATGCAGCTCTAGGGAGTATATCCAAGATAATAGTTGCACAGAAGCCAAGTGAAAAAGAGTTATAGTTGACCCATCACTAAAGGACATTGCCTTGAGCTAATAGAGGTATACACCACAAATCATTAGTTGATTATAATTTAAATTTATAACATGTGCCACAATGTGCAAAAAAATTCTTTACAAATCATTACTTCACTTCATTTTGTTCATATTACAAATTTGGAAGTGCTATCATTATTGCTGTTTTGTAGTTGAGAAAATTGAGCCTTGTACAGGTAACATAACATGCTAAAGTCTACACAATAAACGTCTATAGCAAGATGAGAATCTAGAACTTTTGACACCAAGATCAATAGTCTCTTCACTATACCACATTATCCATTATCCTTCTCTTATCCCACAATTCCCCTCTTTTATCTTCATTATTTTTTCTAGCTTTCCCCTTCATAGATTACTTCTGGCTTTGAACTAATTGGTTCCTTCCTCAGACCATGTTCTCTTCTAGCACTCTTACATATCTGATTTTGACCTACTACCAGCTCACTGGTTAATCTTTTAATCTCTCCAGGAGGATATTAAATTGGGGTCATGTGTTTCCTAAGATATTTCGTCTAGTATAAAGCAATAAAGGCTTTGCTCTCAAGTGATAATATCTGGTTGGGGATGCTTCCTCTTCCTGGTGGGATCTATGTCCCTAGAGCCAATGTCCTATTATTGTGTCACCCCTCTCTCTGCATTCAGTTTCTCTTTTTGCCACCTTTCTCATTCCTTGAGAGAGGTGGGAATGGGAGTCCTTGACATGGAAGTGTAATCTGACGGGACGCTTACCCCTTGTCCCATTTCTACTACAACAAAGTTGACCATTGTCTATGATACCCTCCCCCCAATATTTATTTTCCCATAGATGAGATTCTTAGTTACACATTTGCCACTTGATAATCTTTCATTAATCTCCAACTTAAGCTTCCTATCTCCCTATTCCTCCCCCCCCCCAGGAGGCAGAGACATGATAGCATAGAGAGTTTCTATAATTATACAAGAATCTTTTTACTATCTAGTATATGATAAAGTAAAAATAGATAATGAACTAAAATTCCCCAACTTTCAAATTTCCTAGTAAATATATAAAGTTCACCAGAACCTGTAATGTAGTCAGTCAATGAATCAAAAAGCATAGATAAAGTATACATTATGTTCCAGGCACTGTACTAAGTGCTGGGGATACAGAAAGAAAGGAAAAGAAAACCCTTTCTCTTAAGGAATTAACCGTCTAATCAGAAAGACAATATGCCAGTAACTATGTACAGCAAGGTATAGGATTGGAGATTGTGGAGAACAGTAATTCTGTACTCATCCCATGAGAGATAGATAAATTGAAAGAAAGATGATAGTGATGAATATTAGTTTCATGGAACCCACAACTTTTACTTTTGTCCCTTGGGAACTTACCTTCAGGGAAGTCCTGGACTGACCCTTATCTTAAACTGAATGATAAACCTTAAAGTACCCAATGATCTCAGTCTAAATGGAATTAGCAGATATTATCAAATCTTAAGTACCATTTTGTCTTGGAAGTTTCTCACATTGTATCTAGGTCTCTCCCAGGAAGATTCCAGCACTTGGCTGGACTTCTCCTTCCTTTATCTCTATGTAAGTCAATCAATTGTCTTTTTAATCCTTAATTCCCCAGAACTATACATAAGACCCCAAGTTCTTCAGTTACTTGGAAAATCTCCTTTACAGATGCATTTTCCTGGAGACAGTGTTCCCAGACTCCCAGAGCTTGTCTCTGTGTAATATCTTATGTATGAATCTGTGTAGAGACCATTAAAGAATTATCTTCCTTGTCATGATTAAAAACTTGTTCTTTCTATCTACTTTGGTGATTCTGAATTTTTCAAGGCTGACAGACAGACAGAGATAGATAGATAGATAGATAGATAGACAGAGAGATAAACAGGCAAAATGTTATAATTAATATATATATAATAAATAAAACAATATAAATAACTATAAATAAAATATAAATAAAAAGAAATAAAAATAAGAAATAATAAACAATAAAAAATTAATATAATTTTATTAAACAGTAGAGATAAAAGACAAAGATAAAAGACAATCCTTATCCGAGAGGAGTTTATATTCTAATGAGAAAAGAGAAGATATAAAAAGGAAGCTGGAAACAGACTAGTGGATACCCTTGAGGAGGCAAGACTGATGGAGTGGATATGTCAGGCACACATGACTGGTCCTGGACTCCTGAATCACTTCTCTGTCACCACTAATGCTAAGATAAGGGATAGCCCTGTCCCTTACATATTCTGTTTTGCTTTCAAAAACAAATTTCTTCATCCTAGGAATGTGCTTTCCTTAGCTTTTTTTTTTCCTTCTCTGGAGAGTGCAAGGCTTTTCTGGAAGATGAGGTAAGCAAAAAGCCTGCAACCAGGGTCAAAATAGTGTCATTAGTACTTTTTCAGCTAAGCCCTTTGAAGGATTAAGATGTGTCAGCACATGAGAAGGATGGACTGTTTAATACTAGCATATAGGTTGCAAATATACCCAAACATTCCTGATTGATTTAATAGGACTGCCCTTTACCCCAGTGATTAAGGATCTGAATCACAAGGAGAGATTGCCTGAATGAGAAGGCTGTCACCCAGGGCCAGCACTGTCTGTATTCACTAGGTGCTTCATAACACCTGCTTCCATATATGCTTAAAGTAAAAAAGCTTGATTTATCACTGTAAGCTATAAATTGGGCAGTTCTCTTAATATCAGCCTGTGCACTGAGAAGTTAGTTTGGTTACATAGTAATTGTTTTGATATATGAATCATTATGAGGGTAATGCCTCTTCTCTGATACTTCCTCTACCATTAGGCAAAGAGGACACAGGGGAACTTGTAAACACACCCTTAGACTTGAATCTCATACACTAGTAAAAATATTTGAACAAGAAGAAGAGGAAAAGAAAAGGATCCTGGAAAACAGACATTATCAAAATTCCTGTCTTAAGATATTAATATCTGAGGCAATGTGGCTTTGTGGCTCTGATGGTCAATATCAGTCAGTTCAGTGTTCATTATGTTCTTAGATCTATGTAGATTGCTATGCTATATTTTGAAAAGAAGGTATAATCCATGACCTTAGGAAGGTTATAGCCTATTTAGAAAGAGAAAAGATCCAGAAGGCAATTGAAGATCATCACCACTCCAAATATGGTCTTGACTTTCTGATTTCCCCTCCATCTCCATTTCTTAATTACTATTGTGTTTTATTTATATCCTTAAACATTTCCTAAGAGCATTTAAAAAGTTTAATTCATTTTTTTAAAACAGACTTTCACAGTTGATCTTCCTTAAAATATTGCTATTAATATCCCTTGGGTCTGCTTACTTCACTTTCCATCAGTTCTTACAATTCTCTCCAGGATCTTCTGAAAATATGCTGCTCATAATTTCTTATAGCACAATAGTATTCCATCACAAACAAATGACCACCATAATCCAGTATTTGATAAGCTCAACGATTTTAGTTTGGGGGGTAAAAAGTAACCATTTGACAATAATTGCTAGGAAAATTGGAAAGCAGGTTTACAGAAATTAGCAATAGACCAACAACTTATACTATATACTGATATAAGGTGAAAAATGATAAAGAATTTAGACATAAAAGGTGATATAAGTAAGTTAGAAAAGCTCAGTAAAATGTATCAGATCAATGGAAAAAAGTAGAGTTTTTGACCAAGTGATAGAGAAGATCAGAAATAAAATGGATGATTTTGATTAGATAAAAATTAGATTAGATTAAATCATTATTGCCAATATTAAGAGATTGAGAAACATGAAAACTGATTTTATAGCAATTTCTTTGATAAAGCCCTTATTTCTCAAATATATATGGAACTGATCCAGTTTTATTTTTTTAAGTCATTAAATAGCCAAAGGATAAGAACAAATAGGTTTCAAAAGAAGCTATCAAAACTATCAATTATTATATGAAAAAATACCCTGAAAAACTACCTATTAGAGAAATGAAGATGAATACAACTCTAAACTATTGCCTCTCACCTATTGGATTAGCTGCCATGACAAAAAGGAAAATGAGTAATGCAGGAGATATGGAAAATTGGGCATAATAATATATGATTGGTGTAGTTGTTACCTGTCTATCTGTTTCAGAGAGCAATTTGGAAATGAGCCCAAAAGGTTATAAAATTGCTCAGATTCTTTAATCCAACAACACCACTATTCAATCTGTATCCTAAAGAAATCAAAGAAAATTTAAAATAATCTATTTTTGTAGTGACCCTTGTAGCAACTCTTTCTGTGGTGGCAATGCTTTTGAAGTTAAGGGGATGCTGATCAATTGGGGCATGGATAACCAAGTTGTTATATATGATTGTGATGGAATATCATTGTGCTATAAGAAATTATAAGCAGTATATTTTCAGAAGATCCTGGGGAGACTTGTAAGAACTGATGCAAAGTGAAGTGAGCAGACCCAAGAGAATATTATACATATTAATAGCAATATTTTAAGGATGATCAACTGTGAAAGTCTGTTTTTTTAAAAAATGAATTAAACTTTTTAAATGCCCTTAGGAAATGTTTAAGGATGTAAATAAAATATATTAATAATTAAGAAAGGAGATGGATGAGAAATCAGAAAGTCAAGACCATATTTGGAGTGGTGATGATCTTCAATTGCATTCTGGATCTTTTCTCTTTCTAAATAGGCCTTCCTTCCTAAGGTCATGGATTGTACCTTCTTTTCAAATATAGCATAACATTCTACATAGATCTAAGAACATAACGAACATTGAACTGACTGATATTGACCATCAGTGCCACAAAGTCACACTGCCTCAGATATTAATATCTTAAGACAGGAACTTTGAAAATGTATCTTTTCCAGGATCCTTTTCTTAGTATAATGCCTCTTGCCTTTCCTGCTCTCTTATTTTATCTTCTCACTCTTTTAAAATCTGTTTTACTTCTAAATACTGCCTTATTTTCTGTCATTTCTTTTGTCACCACCTCTTACTTTTATCCCCTTCCCTTCAAACTCCCCTGGTGGGTAAGGTATATTTTTATTAACAATTAAGTATATATATATTTACATATATATATATATATATATATATACATATATATATACATATACATACCTACATACATAGCTATATGTGTGAATTGTTCACCAGCCCAACAAGAATTCCTCAAAAAGCTAAAAATATAATTTTGAAAATCAAATAATATTGATAAAGGGGAAAATAAGCTTAAAAAGGAAAGCAATAGAAGACAATTATATAAAAATTAATAGCTTGGTAAAAGGGGCACAAGAAATACTGAAGAAAAGAATACTTTTAAAAATGGAAAGGGCCAAATTGAAAAAAGATCTGCAAAATTTTGCTAATGAAAACAACTTCTTAAAAACTTGATTAGCAATATTGATGGGTCACATTTGAAGGGTCAAAAGATCACTAAAAAATTTTCCCTAAAAAATTAGAATTGAGCAAATGAAATATAAAGAGTATGATATATTAAGAAACAATACAAAGTCAAACAAATTTTAAAAACAGAAATGTGAAATATTTCATCAGAGAAACAACTAACTGGGATAAAGATTGGGATTTCAGTAGATACTGCTCCTCAGGGTCCCTGCCCCTTGTGAATGAAAATGCTCCTTCTTATCCTTTAACTGTGATCCAGAAGTGGGTGCAGGCAATGGAATTTTCAAGCAGAATCTGGTCCTGTGTCCACTTTTAGCACAAAGGTCTCCTGTAATCTTTTCCTATTTGCCAAAACCCCTTACCACCTCTGACTTAAGAGCTCCTGAAGCTGCCACCACCTTGACTCACCACTGGTGGTTCATCCACTTAGGTTCAAGGTCAGCCTCCACTCATATATCACAGGTCTTTTTTTTTTTGCAACCTCATGTTGTCTTTGGCTAGAAAAAATGTCTCAGTCTGCCCTTTGATTGTTTCTGGTCCTCCATAATTCTGTGATGCATTAATTCAAAGTTGTTTGGAAGGGAATGGTGGGAGAGTGTAGGTGACTGCTTTCTTGCCTCTGTCATTAAGGCTCTGCCCCCACTAAGTTCCTTCTATATCTTCTCCAAAGCTTTTCCTCCTCAATGGCATTTAGATTAACTTTTCTAATTTGCCTTTATATGTTTCCCCTGCCCCCAAAATGTGCAAGTAATTTCAAGAGAGATAATGTCTTGTTTGTTTATATTTATATTTCCTATGCTTAACACAGTGCCTAGCAAATAGTGGGCACTTAGATAAAAACTGTATTGGTCTATCCTTTCATCCATCCATCCATTGCTGTATGCATCCATCCATCTATCTATTTATTTACCTACCTATCTTCCTACCTAATTTGGAAATAGTGGGTGAACAAGTGATAGATAAATCAAAGGATATTACTTTCAAAGTCCTAAGTTGAAGAACTTTGGGGATAATTAAATAATTATTAAATAGAACATCCATTTCCTCCCTACTTTGTCACCATCACTCCCAAGTGATATTATTTCTAAAGAATAGGTCTAAGTACCTTAACTCCTTGTTCAATGAACATTAGTGGTTCCTTATTGCTTTTACTATCAAAATTCAGTTATGTCCTTCTGATACATAAGACCCTTCACTCCATAATAAGTTTATTATATATTATTATCTCTTATATACTTTACGGTTTGGCCAATTAACCTTTTTGCTATTCTTCAATCATGATATTCCATTTCTTATCTTTATTCTTCTACATGATCCATATACTCATGCCTAAAATGCACTTCCTTCCTCATCTCAGCTTCTTAAAAATTCCTATTTGCTGACAAGGATCCACTCAAGGATCACCTTCCAAATGAAACTTCTCCTGGCACCTCCAACACCTGGTGCTTCTCACTAATAACTCATGTTTATTTTGTATATACTTAAAAATGCACGTATATGTGAATATGTGTTATACATATGTGTGTTTGCATATAGTATTTCCCCATAAATATATTTTCTTTGAAAACAAGTACTATTTAACTTTTGCTTTTGTATTCCCTGCACCTAAGGTAGTGACTAGAATATAATAAAAATTTTAATGACTATGTATTGATTGATTACTTATTGTTCTAGAGGTGGTACCCTCGTGGAATATTGACTATCAAGAACAATACAATTATATGGGAAATGTGACACGAAGTTGGAGTTGAGACATAAAGACACAGTTTGGTATTCCTGGTTTGTGGTCCTTTTGCTACTCAACAATGCTTTATGGGAGGGTTAAGATCAAGCATACTGTAGAAAGAACTCTGGAATAAAAGGTGTAAGACCTGAATTTGAGTCCCAACCATTCCAATTGATCAGATATGTAGAGGGGAAATTTGGACCATAGTTCTCTCTGTATCACAGGATTTCATATTGAAAAAGTCATTTGATATTATTTTGTCAAATCCCTTCAATTAACAAATGAAGAAGCAAAGTGGGGAAGTGATTTTCCTAAGGTCACCCAAGTACTAAGAAAAGAGTTGTTATTCTTCTATAGAGCTTTGGGGGGAGGGCAGGGTATATACACACATATACATATCATGTGTGTGCATGTGAGTATTCATGCATGTGTGTATACATATCTAAATACATATAAGCACAAACATTATAGCATATGTATAACTTGTAACATATTACTAAATTTTTTCAGGGAGGGGAGAGGAAGAGGAAGGGATTATAAAATGTCAGAAAACAATTATTAAAATTGTAGCCACATGTAATCTGAAAAAAAAATTAAAAGATATTCCAAACCAGAGCCTGAGTGTCAATGTGGTGTTCTGAAAAAAGAACAGAAATGGGACTCAGGAACCCTGAATTCAAATCTAGCCTTTGGCATTTAATAGCTATGAAATCAAAAAGTCTTCACATTCTCAGCTTCATCTATAAAATGGCGATAATTCCTGTAGCACCTACATTATGGGTCTATTGTGAAAATCAAGTGAGACAATGTAGGCAAGGTGCTTTGGAGGCTTTAAAACATGATCTAAGTATCATTTATTATTAGTATAGTCTCATTACAAATGCTGCTGTCTTTCCACTCTGCTATGGTACAATCATGCCTGTTGAGACACAGCAGTCATCCGGTGTTATATAAATGCAATCTATTGTCAATAATTATTGTTATTCAGAGGACAATGTAAGTGAGCCTAAGAGTCTGGGACCAGGTTGTTGATTAATCCAAAGGCTCTGGGCAGATTCCGCACCACTCTTCTTCCTGGCCAGTATACCCAATATTTCGCACCAGGATACATCTGCCCAGGATTCTGTGGACTCCAGAATGCCTTAGTACTTTATTGCTCTGTCAGGCCCAACTTTGCCTTCTCTGAAGATTGATTTTGTGTCTCAGCTGGTCTAATTAAATGCCTTCTCCATGGCACCACCAGATGTGAAAGCAATGAACAGTGTCAGTGACGTGGATAATGCATTATCAGGAGGACCGGCTGCAAAGATATATTTTTTACTCTTGGCTGTTGTAAACAAAAGGGTCAGGTTTTGCTAAGTTAGCTGTGCTCTGCTGGAAGCAGGAGGGAGGAGACTGCTGAATGTCACCCATATGAAGCCTGACGAATGACTTATTTGACACATGCCTAGCAAGTGAGGTGGAAGTTAACATTAGGAAAACTTCTCAAGAATACTATTGGAAGCAGCCAATTAAATTCCAGATGTCCATGCTTTTCTGGTAATTACTTGAGAACAGTGATGTGGAATTTTAGCTTCTGATTGTGCATTCTAACTTCATCTGATGTTGATTGCTCCTTTACTTTGGATGAACTTGGCAGATACCCACACACCTGGCAGTATCATGGACTAGCTTTCCTCCTTTGCATGGATGGCTCACATCTCCAGTCAGACTGAAAACTCCTTAATGGCAAAGACCCTCCTTTATATCACTTTGGTTTCTTCTCCTCGAGTGCCTAGTATAAAGCTTCTCACAAAGGAAATGCTCAATTAATTTAAAAAGGGCTCAACTTGTGAGTGAAAAAAAAAAAAAAACCAGTATATGTTAAAACAGTATATGCTAAAAACTTGTTTGGTAGGAAAGTATTCCTTCCGATTTTCTGTTAAGGTGATGCACTAGAGCGAGGAGGTACATAGTAAATGCTCAAAGTTTTCAGAAGATGGTAAGCTGCTTCAGTCTGAGGAATTCTGTGTCAGTAAGCCCTCTCAATACAATGTAAGGAGACAAAAGAAAGGGGTAAGTTCCAGTATGGGCAAAAGATAAAGGAATTTTCATATATCCCAAAAATTGAGGCTCGGAAGCCCATGTAGGAATGCCAGGAGGTCTATAGGGAGATACATTTCAAGACTAGCATCAAACCTAAATGCCATGAGGGAGAAAATAATAGAGAGTCTATAATGCTCATTTAGTCTCTTTGATAGATTCCCTCCATTTCATACTCGGACCCCTTTGTTGGTCTGAAGGTCATGTTGCCTTCTAGGTAGGAACAGAGGATTTAGGGTTAGAGGAAACTTTATCAGTCACCTAGTTCAATATTTTTATTTTCTGGGTAAGGAAACTGAGGCCCAGAGGATTTCATTATCCAAGATCACACAAGTGGTAAGTAGCAAAACTAGAACTTGAGGCTGACCCTCTCAATTTTAAAGCCAAATGCTCTTTCCATTACACAATGCTACCTCATCATTCTGGCACCTTGCCCTTGCCAACATGGAAGACATTGTAGGTTTTTTTTTTTCCTTTCCAACATATTTAACCTTTTCCTTAGTGAAAAATTGACTAAGTTGAACTTGAGCTCCCTTTCAACACTTAAATTCTTTGACTCTGTCAACTTCATCTTTCTTCCTTCCCTCTTCATCTCAGATTCTCCACAGTGCTGACTTATAAGTGTTTAATAAATGCATGGTTGCTTAACCTAAATGGCATTAGGCTTTTAAGGCCTCCTGCTATTATAGCTTTCATTTTCCCTCTCTCTATTTGTTATATTTCTTCCTCCCTAGAAACTAGGGCATTTTTTGATAAAAATCATTCTTGGCATACTAACATACCTTTCATAAAAGGCTTCACACTAATCAAATTGAAAGGAGAAAAAAGGATAAAAATTGATGTATAAAATAATGATCCAGTAAGTACACTATATCTTGTAGGTCATTTGTGGGTCCAACTAAAGATCAAAGAAGTAGAAACAGTTTCTACCTATCTCCACTGATTTTTGTTAAAGTAAATTTGGTGATAGAAAATAACATTGGAATAATTCTGTGTAGAAAGGAAGGTCTGCTCAAGGAAAAATTAATTTAAAGAAGCAGTCACAACCATAATATGTAGAGATCAAAGATTATTATCTCTAATTTTTCAGGAAGGAACAGTACTCCAGAACTAACAGCAGACCCCATTAGGTTCCATGAAAACAGTAGTATTACTCAAGTCATTTTTATCTACCAAATAAAAGAAAATTGCTGTAATATCCTAACATTTATGCACTGCTATTCATTTTGTTGTTAATCTAGGAAATGTCCTCAAGGCTGTGGCATAAATTTCACAAGAGGATTTTATGCCCTGGTTTCCATATTGCTGATAATATTTTTTTTCTTTGTAAGTAAAACTCCAGTTTTATGAGTAGCTTTTCCTTTTTCTATATATTCCTTCTAAACAGCTAAATTCTATATTTCTATAAATGATATGGCTGTTAAAGACCCTCAACCCTTCTTTTAAGGAAAAAAATCCCTCAGATTATAGGTCTAACAAGAAAACCAGCAACCATTTAAGATTATAGTATAGTATTTTAAGAACTTCAAAAAACTTTAGAGGCAATATATTTTCACCTCCTCAATTTATAGATGAGGAAGTTTAGAAAAAAAAGTGAAGTGACTTTCCTGAGGTCATATAGCTATTCAATGTAAGAATAAGGTATCAAATACAGCCATTGAATTCCAAACACATCATCCTACCCATCAAAACACTCTATGTCAAATCATATTATAGTGGAAGGAGGAAGGGAGAGGGAAGGGAAGAGAAGAGAAGGGAAATAATTTGGGTTAAAAAAATTGGTTTTGAATTAGAGGACCTTTGTTCAATTCCATTTCTGATGTGTATATGTACCCTTACCTTCCATCTTAGAATCAATACTGCGTATTGGTTCCAAGGCAGAAAAGTGGTAAGGGTTCAGTAGTGGAGGTTAAGTGACTTGCTCAGGATCACATAGCTAGGAAATTCTGAGGCCAGATTTGAACCTATGACGTCCCATCACTAGACCGAGCTCTCAATCCACTGTCATGAAGCTTCCCCCAGTGATGTTTATATTCTTGAACAATTATTCTCCCTGAACTTTAGTTTCTTCTATAAAATGAAAGTTTTAGAATTAATTGGCTTCTGATGATGCTATCAGTTCAAGACTTATGATCCTTTTATTCCATTATTCATGACCCCTTTCACTCTGTACCTTTTGCCTTCCTTTTTGCTCATTAAAATTAAACATCATGGAATGGTGGAGTAAAAATGACTAATCTAGGTGCAAGATACCTGGGTTGGTCTGAATCCCAGCTCTGACACTTACTAGCTTTGGAATCATGAACAAATCATTTAATCATGTATGTCCATGATAGAACCTAGACATTTCACTGTTTTAGGGATCAGAGGATTTAGATCCAAGTAGAACATTCAAGATCGTGAATCCCCAAAAAGGCATTTTACTGCTGAAAAGTTGAACTATGCATGATTAGTAAGTTTTAAATTTGTTGTTTTTATATTCCTACTTAGAGTAAGAGTTCAATGAGAGACAGAACTGTTTCATAGTCATCTTTTCATTCTTCTCAGTGCCTAGTGCAGTGTTAAGAAAATAATGTGGGTTCAATAAATGATTTGGATTGAGTCTTTGTTTTCTACATTTTTCTTTGTGACCTTGGTTCAATAGCTAGAGAAGGATGACTTGTTATTGCTGGCGATAAAGACATACCATCCCATCTCCCTGAATTTAGTCACTGTGATATTTTCTTGTTCACTATGTTCAGTCAAAGTCTCTGAGTGATACTGCCCAGGTCCAGGCCATTAAAATGTCAGCAAAACTTTTTGCTGCTTGAATAGATGAAATTCTTCAGCCACACACGGGTGATGATAGATCAATATTTCTTTCACAGCAAGCCACTTTTCTGAGGTTGATATGCCTTTAGTGTGTTTAACTTCCCTGAGAAGGAGAGGTATGTTCTTGCTGTTCATGTAGAAAGAGCATTAGATTTGGTGGAATGAATCTCTCCACTTGAAATTCAGAAATCTCAAGCCTAGCTTCTGCTTTCTTTAATGGAAAGCAATATCATATTGTTGGAAAAGTATTGAACTGGGAGGTAGGAGATCTGACACTCACTGAGTGCCTTTGGGCAAATAATTTCCTCTCTTTGGCCTTCAATTTCCATATCAGTCAAATTAGGGTGGGAGACCAGATGATTCTTAAAGTCTATTTCAGCTCTAACATTGAATAGTTCTAGTTCTCCATGTTTCCATTTTTAATTAAACTCAAAGTCTTATATTACATTCTCCCTTGGTAGGAATCCATCACCAACCTATTGATAGCAGCACTCAAATGGAATCTCTTTGTACCTTCATATCTTTATTAAACACAGAGAATATGCTTTGCTTTTTATAATAGCCTCTGCCAGTCTCTCTAAGTCAGGGTTTTGACCCTTATTTACTAGTGACTCTGTACCTCTGTGCTTAACACTTTCCTGGCATCTTCAGTAAGCTCTGACCTTTGCTATCAAACATGGTACCTACGTATCTTATCTCATGTTCTCCACCCATCCAGCAAGAAAATGTAGCCCCTTGCTGTCTGATCTTCTTGGTGTGACTTCTTGATTTGGATTTTTGCCACCAAACAAATGATTAAAGATTTCAAGTAACTCCTGAGGCACCTCATTCTTCTTTGAGGTTGCTCTACATATTAAGAAGTATTTTTTTTCTTTACCTCAATTTCAGAATATATGCTTTTGAGATTCTTATTTCTCCTAGTTCTGTGTTTTGGAACTAATAAAAAAGATCGATTCTTCTTCTTAATATGACAATCTTTAAAATACCACCATGTCACTCTTATATTGTCCCTAACTTCTCTAGTCCAGTTGTCCTTCCTTTTAAATTATTATTTTTATTTTTTTCCTTCAAACCTTGGTTTATCCAAATATGCCTGCTTCAGAGTCATATCTCATCACTAAACCAAATTCCCCTTGATTTACTTAGGAGTATGGCCCAAAATAACCATTCTTAGACTTTTCCTTAAGATTTAAGGGTCTACTATGGTTCTAGATATTTCTAAGTAGGGAAGAGGAAAGTTTTAGGATATTTACTGGCTAGAATTCAAAGGTGTTCAATCTTCACTGTAGTCAACGATTAAAAAAAACATGGTGGGTAGATTAAAAGAAACATGGTGGGTGATGAGAAGGAAAATGGGCTTTCATTTCAAGTCAGCTCTGTTAATCCTGGATATGTAGCAACTATAGTAGAAGAACCATGTTTCATGATTCTTGATGAAACTTAAAATATTAGATTTCTTTCTTAGGGTAATAGAATTTAGAACTGAAAGAGACCTAAGAGATTATGTAGTCTAATGTCAGTTTACAAATAAGAAAACTGAGTCTCAGGTAAGGTGATTTCTCCATGTTTGCCCAGAGATACCCAGTAAAGAACAGAACCAGGTCTTGAAACTAATTCCTTTATCCTTTATTTAGGAATTCAGTGGCATATTTCCATTCTGTTTCTATCTTTAGTATGATTCTTCTAGCTTGTCACTCTCTTTCTAGTATCTTATTTTCCACAAAGAATCAGACTCCAAAGTTTACTGTGGCATTTTAGCCTGACTTGAAATTGGTTGTGCTGACCAGAAATGATGCCTATGGCAATGACATGTTTTCTAAGCTGAGATTTGACAAGTCTTTTCTTCTTGGAGTCCAGATGCTGATCTGTATTTACATGTAATTCCCCATCCATTTCACCAAGGTACTGTATAGTAGAATTCGTTACCTCCAAAGGCGTCAGATCTGCATTTGAGTTGGAAAGGTTTCTCAAGTTTGATGTATTGTGCTCTGTGTCGTGTGTTTATATATACATATATGTATATATACACATGTGTGTATACACATGCGTACACATACATGTATGTGTCATGTGTATATGTATCATGCATTTTAAGGCATTATTATATTGTATATAGGCATTTGTATATATATATATAATTGTATATTAGTATATGTATACACACATACACATGTAGGCAATCAAACACCATTTTACAGTATGAGTATATGTGTCCAAAGCTCTAATTTCGTTTCTATAGGGAACTCTGTGTGAGAAAACTCACTCCCCTTTAAAATGAGCTTTCACTTAATCATAACTCCACATTGCCTCCCAGTCATACACAGACCATTCTGCCCTCTCCCCTTCCTCTCTAGGACAATATGAAGTCTACCTTATCTTGATGTAACTAGATCTACTGACTGAACACTGGCCATACCTAGACTGTGTATTGCACTCGCAATATTTTATCTTTTCTCATTAAAATTGCATCTCCTCAAGACCAGAGAGAGTCTTGTTTATTTGACTGTGTATCCCCAATGCTTCACACTGTGCCTGGTATATGATAAGTTCTTAATAAATGCATTATTATTCATCATTCATTCATTTTACCAATGTGAACAAGCAAGAACTCTGAAATTGTCTTAGAGCTTTTTATAGTCCTGGGAGTTTAACTGTTTTCACAAGTATCATAAAGAAAATGTTAGAGATAGAATTTTAATTCAGGTACCCCATTCTGAGCACAGTACTCTGTCCATGAAAGCATTGTTGCTGTTAAATAGTTCTCTGTAATGTCTGATACTTCATGACTATTTGGGGAGTTTTCTTAGCAAAGGTACGGTAATGGTTTGACATTTCCTTCTTGGGCTTATTTTGGAAATGAGGCAACTAAGACAAACAGTGTAAAGTGCCCTACCCAGAGTCACAAAGCTAAAAATCATCTGACACTGGATTTGAATTCCAGTCTTCTTGACTCCAAGCTCAGCATGTTATCCACTGTACCAACTAGCTACCTGAATCATGATAGCAGTGTGTGTGTGTGTGTGTGTGTGTGTGCGTGTGCGTGTGTGTGTGTGTGTGTATCCCTTTAACATTATGAGGGTTAAGGGCATGGAGCCCCCATGATCTGGAAAATCTGCATAAAATTGTCAAAAAAACCAAAAACTTGAGCGTGCACCTCGAGCCCAATTGTGGACCACACTGACAATGATTTACAAGGCACTAATAGTTCTGGATCGTTGGGTGGCCTTGATGTTTGAAGATGAATACCTATAAAGCTAATCTCCAAACAGACAAATAAAGCCAAAGCAGCTCCTCGAACTCCAAGGACTATGAACAGAATGCCTTCTAAGACACAGCCTGGTGATGAAGAAGGATTGGACTATGATGAAGAAGAGTGGTATGACTGTACAGGAGGTGACCTGTTTGGAAATCAACGAAGATTTCCTGGACACATTTTTGGGGACTTTCAGATAAACATCTTAGGTGAAAAGGATAATACTCCAGTCCATTTCTGTGATAAATGTGGATCACCTATTAAAATTTATGGGTGCATGATCCCATGCAAGCATTTTTTTGCTATGACTGTGCTATTTTGCATGAGAAAAAGGCAGATAAGATGTGCCCAGGCTGTAATGATCCTGTGCAGCGAATTGAGCAGTGTATGTGGGGTTCTCTCTTCATGTGTAGCATTGTTCAAGGGTGCAAAAGAACGCACTTGTCTCAAAGAGACTTACAGGCTCACATCTATCCCCAAATCAGTGCATAGATGCATTAGTCTTTTACCAAAAAAAAATTATATAGCTGTTCACTTATGTTATTAAACAATAAAATATATACTGTATAGGTAATTCTATACATAACAGTACACACATTTTATGCATTTATGTTACAAAAATTTTAAGATATCTCTACATTTCTAGTCTTTGTATCTCACCTGCTGACTGTTGCATTCTTTTTGCAACTTTAAGTTTTTACTTATTTTGACTTTTAAAAAGAAATTGTGTATGTGTATTGTACTAAAAACAAATTATTTTGTCATTATAAAACACTATTTAAACATTTTATGCATTTCTGAGTTTCTAAACATTTTCTGTCTCATCTGCTTGCCTTTGAGAGTCATCAGCAGCTTATACAAAACTCCCCCAAATTCACATTTTATTTCTTATGCCAACTCATGATATATTGAAACTGAAATGGGAAAAGTGGCAATGCTGAAGAGATACATGTATATAAATTTGAGGGGAGGAGGGGTGGCAGGTATGTTGATATATTTATGTGTACAAATGTAGTTATATATTTACACAAATACATATTTATACAGATGTACAAAAACCCAAACCCACATACTAACATGGGACATGAAATATATTGAAATATATATATATATATAAATATACAGATATCATAAATAAGTATAGTGCAACTTATAACCAATATCATATATATATATATACATATATATAGTATAGATATACAGAGGCCTCATTCATACATGTGTATATATGAATGAGTGTTCTCTCTCCCCTGACCCCACCCTCCCTCCCTCCCTCTTTCTCTGTCTCTGTCTCTCTCTCTGTCTCTGTCTCTGTCTCTGTCTCTGTCTCTGTCTCTCTCCCCCCCTGCCCCATTTCAGTGAGATTTAATTTTAGCATCATGGCTAAAATATAGAGGTGGTCTATATTAAGATTAATATGGTATGTGCTTGAGGATATATAGGTATAGATATGTCATCACTAATGAATCTATATAAATAGCTATATAGAATATATTTACATAAAGCTACACATTACATATCTATTTTTCATACACAGTTGTACATGATATATGTAAATATATGGTGTATATACACATTAATAGATAGATTGATAGCTATAGATATCTATGTGTAGATAAACATCTTAGAGACATATATACTCAGCAAACGTTTATCTACAGCTTTGGCACATGCTTGGAATATACTGACTGGTGAATTCCATTTGACTTGAGGTCAGGGAACTTTAATGATTTTTAATAGCCATCTACAATACTCATAACATGTCCCTAATGTTTTATTATGTTGACTGAATATTTAGTAACTATTAGAGGAATACTATTTTAGAAAACACCTCTGACTGGCTAGTGGCTTGCTGTGTTTTTTTTGGGAGGGGGAAGGGCAAAATACTTGGTAACCTTGCTTTGCACAAAACTACTTCTCTAAAGATAAAATGTTGGATTTCATCAGGAACATCATAGAAGGGGAAATCAGTAGGCTTTTTATTTTAGAAGCAAAAGTTTCATGGGTTGAAAATGCAGACTGATGGAGAGGGGGAAAGGTTTCTAACTCTAAAAGCAAATATTAACTCTGTTCTAATGTTTTCCCCTGGTCATAACTTCAAGAGAAATTTCATCACAGGATGAAACTATTATTGTTTGTCCTTTGTTTTCAAAAAGAAACAATGACATTACAGGATATTTTGACATTCACATGATTTAGGTTTAAGTGAGGCAGTTACATAGAGTTGTGTAAAAGTTAAAATTGTCTCAATAATAATATTATATTTTATGAGGTTTATTAAGGATCATTAGAAATCAAGGAATAAAGAGGATATAAAATAAAAACCACATGCCCATGACTGGTTAGCCATTTCAGCCATCCCCACATTACCACCATACTGCTGATTCTATATAAGAAAGGAGGAGCCCCCAAAGCCCATGCCCTTTATCCTCTGTTAACAGGAAGTATGTAATGACAGGAAGTCAGTGGGCTCTTGGGATATGTAGTCCCTTTTTAAGGTAAAAGATTTTTTAATCAAAGAGTTGTCGACCTTATTCTTTCAATCAGAATCACAGAAGTCCAGTAGCAAGACAAAAGTAGGATGATATATATATACCATTCATTCTGGTTATTATGCATTATGGGGGATACTTGAAGGACCCTTAGTAATCTTCAACTCTTTTTAATTTTACAGAGAAGGTCAATGAGGTCCAGATAGGTAAATCTACTTGTTCAAGGTTATACATAGAAAAAGTAGAACTTAGTTTCCAATGGTGGTCCTTCGACTTCAAATCCAGTACTCTTTTCTCCCTTATCATATTGTCTCTACAAACAAAGGAAAAGATATCTTCTGATTCCTCTCCTTTTCTGGGAGCTGGAGACTGTAGGTAGAGAATTTGCAAAGTTGATTGACAACTCACAAGCCAAGATCTTGCAGAGCTGGCTGGGTCAGGATTCTATGTTGCTTGGGCAGTTAACAACTGTCTCTCTGAAGCTGGGATTCAGATAGAGAGGCTGTGTATCTGAAAGTCTCCCTGAAGAAATCATCTTTGTAGCTGCCTGACTTGGATTATCCTCAAGAAAAAGGGTGAGTAAAATAAATAATTTTGATTACCTTAAATTAAAAAGGTTTTATACAAATAAAACCAATTCAAATAAAATTAGAAGGGAAGCAACAAATTGGGAAAAAATCTTCACAAAAAAAACCTATACACAAAGGTATAATTATTCATATTTATAAAGAGATAAATTAATTGTACAAAAATCAAGCTATTCTCCAATTGATAAATGGGCAAGGGACATGAACAGGCAGTTCTCAGCCAAAGAAATCAAAACTATTAAGCACATGAAAAAGTGTTATAAATCTCTTTTAATCAGAGAGATGCAAATCAAAACAACTCTGAGGTATCACCTCACACCTAGAAGATTGGTTAACATGATAGCAAAGGAAAGTAGTAAATGCTGCAGGGAATGTGGCAAAGTAGGGACATTAAGGCGCTGCTGGTGGAGTTGTGAATTGATCCAACCATTTTGGAGGGCAATTTGGAACTATGCCCAAAGGGCTGTAAAAGACTGTCTGCCCTTCGATCCAGCCATAGCACTGCTGGGTTTATACTCCAAAGAGATAATAAGGAAAAAGACCTGTTCAAAAATATTCAGAGCTATGCTCTTTGTGGTGGCAAAAATTGGAAAATGAGGGGATACCCTCCAGTTGGGAAATGGCTGAACATATTGTGGTATCTGTTGATGATGGAATACTACTTTGCTCAAAGGAATAATGAACTGGAGGAATTCCATGTGAATTGGAACGACCTCCAGGAATTGATTCATAGTGAAAAGAGCAGAACCAGAAGAACATTGTACACAGAGACTGATACACTGTGGTAAAATTGAATGTAATGGACTTCTCCATTAGTGGCAATGCAGTGATACTGAACAACTCAGAGGGATTTAGGAGTGAAGAACACTATCCACATTCAGAGGAAAAACTGTAGGAGCAAAAACACAGAAGAAAAACTACTTGATTACATGGGTTGATGGGAATATGATTGGGGATATAGACTCCAAATGATCATCCCAGTGTAAACATCTACAACATGGAAAACGTTTTTGACCAAAGACACATGTAAAACCCAGTGGAATTGAACATCGGCGGTTATGGGAAAGGGTATGGGGAGGGGAGGGAAAGAATATGATTCTTGTAACCAAGGAATAATGTTCTAAATTGACTAAATAAAATTTTCTAAATTAAAAGAAAAAGGTTTCGTGTGAGTTCCCCATTCACTCTGTTGGACAGAAGAGATTTGGGTGTGAACTTCTTCCCTTCCTGGAACTTGTAAGGACCCAAAATCTGAATTCTTCAATCTGACCCTACCAATGACTCTGGAATTTGAGAGAATCTGGGCCCCTTTTGGGCTTTTATCTTTTATTTACCCTTTAGATAGGTTAAGCTTAGATAAAAAACCTTAGTGAGTTAAATATCTGGTTGGATTATAGTAAATTGGGCCCTCAACCCCTGTCATTTCCTTACCCTTTTAGTTAATAAAACTGTTTTATAAATTTGTGTGATCCCTTCCTTAAAATCCTCCCTTACCTCAAATCCCCATATAACAAGACATAATAGGACTTATATATATATATATATATATGTATATATATATATATTATTTTTTGAAGACAGTGCATAACAAAGTTTTAAGACAAGAGTGCATAACAAAGTTCTAAGACAAGAGATTACAAACAAGAGGTAATAAGTTTTAGATTTGAATGAATTATTTTTCCAGGTTTTTTTATTGCTTTCTATATGCAAAATATCATACTAATCACTGAGGATACAAATAAAAAAATAAGATTCTAAGTTATAAAAGCAAAGGTTTATTAATCTAGAGGTAGAAAGGACCACAAAGACTATCTAGCCCAATCTTTTCATTTTCCTGCTGAGGAAAATGAATTTTAGTGAGTTTAAGAGGCTTTCCCTTAAAGAACTTATATTCTTTTAAAGGGGAAAAGTATGTAATAGGGTTCAGTTGGAGGAAGATGAGTTGTTCAGATAGTCTGAAGAACATCTTGGTCAGACAATTCTAAGATGTAGCATCAGGGAGGATCATGAAATGCATCTGTTTAATGGATCTAGGGACATTTCATAAGACAAGTCCTAGGGTTCTGAAAAGAGTAGCTACAAAATACTAAGACCTGGAGGTCTGGAAGATGATCTTCACATACAAAAGGCTGGCAACTCCATATTCACCAAAACAGTTCAGCAATTCACTATTGAATGCATCTACTTCATTGCCTTGTGAGAGGCCCATGGCCATGTCTACCCCATATCTGCTATGACTCCAAGGTCTTTAATAATTGAGAAAAGATAAGAGGTACCTAAGGAACTATGTGGGAATAGGGTTTAGCAATTTAGCCATAAGGAGGAAAGGGGTATTAGTAGGAAATTTGGAGAAAAGAAATGAAGAGTGTAAAGATTCTATTTTTTACAAGAGGAAGGAGGAGCATACATAAAACCTTAAAAATTATCTAATTTAATTCTTATTTTTCATATGAGGAAGCTAGTGGCAGAGAGAAGTGACTTGTCTGAATTGCTCTGTTAGAAAATAGCAGGATAAAAATTCAAACACAGTCATAGGTAATTCTGTAGGGTCTATACAGCATACATGTATATTCTAATGCCTCAAAAATGTATTGCATGCATTTTTCATTGTTCCTCCTCTCCCTCATACTAATGTGGGACCACTTAAGATATAGGGGAGGGATGGAGGGATTAGGCTATTCCTGATCAGGCCTGACCTAGGCTGTATGCATATCTATAGGTATTGTTCTTCCATATTTCACCAATATGCCATACATCAATAAATGGGAAAATCTGCTGTAGCCAAGATAAGTATAAAAAGTCAGAAAATGAAAATGACTGACATGGTCAGGTAAATCTTTATCTAAGACATAAACTTAAACTTGAGGAATTTTTTTAAAGTAGATTAATGATCATCAATTAATTGAATGATGGTTATAGCAATATGGGAGACTGCATGATATAGTGGATAGAGAGTATTCCCTCTACCATGAGAATAGAACCCATCTTTAAGATAAAACTAAAAGCAAAAAACAAAAAGTCTAGGAAAATGAGCAAACAGGACAAAACAAAACACTTAACCTTAGAAAAACATTACAGAGACAAGGAAGAGCAAGGCACAAACTCAGAAGGAGACAATGAGATCAAAGCACCTACAAGCAGAACTTCTAAGAAAAATAAGAATTGGTCTCAGGCAAAGGAAGAGCTCAAAAAATAATTTTAAGATCAATTTAGAGAGGCAGAAGAAAAATGGGGAAGATAAATAAAAAACAAATTAAGAAGAAAATAACAGCTTAAAAAGCAGGATTGACCAAATAAAAAAAAAGAGGCACAAAAATTCAATGAAAAAAAGAGGTTTTAAAAAAAGTGGAAATGGTCAAATAGAAAGGGAACTAATAGCTCACATAAGAAAATAAATTCTTAAAAATTAAAATTGGGAAGAAGCAGATAATGAGTTCATGAGACATCAAGAAACAATAAAGCAAAATCAAAAGAAGAAAAATGAAGGGCTTCATTATTGACACATCATGAAGGTATTAGAGATGTATTCAAAAGCCTATGCCATTGAGCAAAGTGTTCTTGGATCAGACTTATCTGGATATATTATTAATAGTTCACATAATTGATTTTTACTGGATCCCTCTAATTTGTTAAAAAATGGTTTGCACTAAAAGTTAAAATTTCTATTAGAATTATAATAGCTGTACCTGGAGTATTGAAAGCCTCGGGTAGAAAGAGATCACAATAGTTCCACCTTAACAACTGAAAAAGTTTCAACCAGGGTTCTGAGAAGGTTTGACTTAGTCAGAAAGGACTTTCAAATGAACTTCTTTCCTAGCTACCTGGCCGCACAATTGTGTTTCCCCCTATCCATTATCTTTGTAATTGAACTTGTAATCAAAACTTTAAAACTGCCAATCCCAATCATTTCCCAGCCTTTGGCTTCCCTCTATGGTAACTAGAATCCATGCACAGATTTTTGGAGAGGCTGGACCTTTAAAAAAAAATGACAAATATGAAATATCTCATTGGAAAAATAGCTGAACTGGAAAACAGATCCAGGAAAGAAAATAAATAACATTATTATAAGTTATTATTTTTTTAAAAAAAGAGCTTAGATAGCTTATTACTAGAAATTCCCAAAGAAAATTACCCTGGGGGCTATATAATTGAAAATGTTACCCTAAAAAAGAACTATATCTCCCAGGAGCCCACTGATATCCTGTCATTATGTACTTCCTGCAAACAGAGAATAAATTGAGTGGACAGTGCTACTTTGCTTTCTTTGGCATGCTGGTAAGAATGATGGTGGTAAGAGTAGGGATGTTGAATAGGCTGATTGACTATGGGTACTTGGTTGGTGTTTTATTTTGTATCCTTTTTATTCCTTTATTTCTAATGATCCTTTTTGTTTGTTACAAAATTACTTTGCAAAAGGCAATGATATAATGCCAGAAAATGAATTATGGAGCAGCATAACACACTCACAGGTAAGGTGAAGTAATTTTTCAGCCTGAAACATACAAGGCTGGCACTAGAGATCTAGTGCACCAAGGTGGAGGTGGAATGCAGCATGCTAAGAAAGGACTCAACACAGCAACAGGCTTTGGGCTCAACTGAAGTAGAAGACAAGACTTCTAGAATTCTCAGCTACATATTGTAAGGAGACTCCAACAACTGCCCATAAGGAGATTACAAGATTCCCTTTGATTCCTCTGGGTTTAAGACTCTTGTTTCTTTATCCACATGCAGAACCAAGTCTTACTCCCAGGGTGTCATTGCAGAGTAAGGAGAAGCACCAGCATGAACCAGCACTTGGAGCCAAAGGATAATTAGGAATCTTGTTCACAATTCCAAGAAGTAAAAGAGTGCTTGGGGTAACTCGCAGGCCAGAGCACCAGCTGAGAGAATATTAATCACATCTCTGCTTATATAAACCTTGGAAGAACTGAAAGCAGAAAGATCTCCAGTGCCAGCTCTGAAAGCAGATGCACAAAGAACCTGAATATTGGAACATTCACTTCTAGATAAAAAGAACTGAATCTGAGTCCAGACCAAAGAAAACTTCTTTTTTATTTTCTTATTTTTTTATTTGAGTATCCTTCCACAAAAGGATTAATTTGGGTAAATATTTTACATGACTACACATGTAAAATCTATATGAGATTGCTTACTATTTCAAGGGGTCTGGGGAGTTGGAGGATGGAGGGAGAGAATTTAAGACTATATTTGAAAAATGTTGGTAATTTTTTACATGTAAGAATTTTTTTACATGTAATTGGTGAAAAATAAATTTTAAAAAAGAAAATTATCCTGATATTCATGAACAATTAGGTAAAAAAAAATTTAAAGAATCCCCTGATCAGCTCCCTAATGGCAACTCACTGGAATATCACAGCCAAATCCAAGAGGAAGTACTACAGGCAGCCAGGGAAAAAAATTAAAACATCATGGAGCCACCATCAGTATTACATAGAACTTAGTAGATTCTACAATTCTACAAAGATTAAAAGGCTTAGAATATGATATACCAGAAGGTAAAGAAAGTGGATTTTTTACCAAAAATCACCTACCCAGAAAAACTGAATATATTCTTTCAGGGGGAAAAAGGTAATTTAATAAAACAAACAACTTCCAAAAATTCCTGATAAAAATACCAGACCTAAAAAGAAAATCTGATGCTTAAATATGAGACTTGAGGGAAGAATAAAAAGGTAAATAAGAAAGAGAAAATTAAAGGGATTCAATAAGATTAAACAGTTTATATTCTTACATGGATTGATAATATTTGTAACTTAAAAATTTTTTATCATTATTATAGCAGTTAGAAGGAATATACATAGAAAGAGGGTATAAGAGTAAGTTGATTAGAATGATATGATGAGCAAAAACAAATGTAAAAACCATGAGGGGAAAAAGAAGATTGAATGGAAAGAAAATGAAAGGTAGAGATAGAATGGAGTAAATTAAATCACTTTAAAGGGTGTGAAAAAAATTCAGTGGAAGAGAGGATGACGGTGGTGGCATACAAAATCTCTTTGAAATTGGCTCATAGAGGAATTAAAACAATAGTCATTTGGGTATAGAATTCTATCATATTCTATAGAGAAATAGGAGATGAATAAGAAAAGAGGAAGGGAACAAAGAAGGAAAGGTGAAGTGGTGGGTGATTACAAGCCAAATGCTTGTGAGGAGAGTCAGAATGAAATAAAGAGAAAGAACATAATCAAAAGGGGGAAATAAGATGGAGGAGAATTCACAGATGCTTAATCATAACAGTGAATGTGAATGGGACAAACTCACTCATAAAACAAAAGTAGATAGCAAATTGTATCAAAAGACATAATTCTATGATATATAGTTAACAAAAATATATTTGAGACAGGAAGACACACACAGAGTAAACATAAGGGGCTAGAGTATTGTGCTTCAAAGGAAAAAAAACACAGGAGGAGCAATCATGATCTCAGAAAAAGATAATGCAAAAATAGATCTAACTAAAAAAGATAGAGAAAGGAAATTACATCTTGTTGAAAGGTACCAAAGAAAATGAAGTAATATCAATACTAAAGTATATAGCATATATTATATAGAATATAGAATATATATAGAATAGTGTGGCCTACCTAGAATATTTACAGGAGAAATAAAATGAGCTTCAAGAGTAACTAGACATTAAAAATCCACTGGAGGGACTTCTGGGTGTAGAGACAAGATGGTAGAGAGCAGCTCTGTGCACCATTAGAATCTTTCCCAACAAAGATTAATATATCTCCACAAAACAAATACAGGAGTGAAAGAGTCAACAAGGAGACAGAGTAAAATAACTTTCAAGAAAAGAAAAACCCAAAAGGTAGGCAATGAACATCAAGGGGACTGAGGTGAGAGGAAAGCAAACCCAGCAAGAATCTGTAGCAAGAGGGGAAGAGCAAACCAATAACAAGCCACACACCCTCACTCACACATATGCTGTTAAATGTTCAGGAACCTATAAAGGAGCCATCATTCAGACCATGAGATGCTGCCTGAGTAAATAGAGGTAAGAGTAAAACCATACCCCTTGAAATTTCAAACCTGTGGAGAGGTCTGGAGCCTCAATCCAGGGAATTGTAGTCTGGGATTGGGACAAGGACATAAGTTGCACTTTGGATAATAATCCTAAGTGTTAAATAATGATCTTTTTGCCTAAATCTCAAGCCTGAGCTCTAAGACAGGACAATCAAGGGTGCTCATGATTGGAACAAGCACACAGTGAGACCAAAAACTTGAGACTAAGCCTGAGAAAAGACTTCAAGTTTTCAGCATCACAAGGGTGAATTGGATCAGCAGGGGAAGAGAGCTCTCAGCGCTCTCATCCCTCAAACTATCTCATCACCCCTTAAGCCTACCTATATTTAGATAGGGAAAATGAGCAAACAACCAAAAAAGGACCTAACTCTAAAAAAATTTTATGGAGACAAAGAGCAGGGTACACAGAAGAGGACAGTGAAATCAAAGGAAATGCACCCAAATTCCAAAAGAAAAATATGAATTGGACACAGATTCTGGGAAAAATCAAAAAGGACTGCAAAAAACAATTAAGAGAGGCAAAGGGAAAGTGGGAAAGAGAGAGGAAACTGATTCAAGAAGAAATGAATAATGCAAGAAGAAATGGGCAAATTGAAAAAGAATCAAAAACTGACAGAGGAAAATCAGGCCTTAAACATCAGAATTGACCATCTAGAAACTAATGATTTCATGAGAAATTAAGAAACAAAGTAGAATCAAAGGAATGAAAAAATAGAGAAAAACTTTATCTTATTGAAAAAAACAACTAACCTAGAAAATATATCTAGGAGAGACAATTTGAAAACTATTGGACTATCTGAAGCCCATGATCAAGAAAAATCCTTGGACATCATATTACAAGAGCTTATCAAAGATAACCACCTAGAGATACTTGAACAAGAAAATAAAATGGAAATTGAAAGAATCAAACAGATCACCTCCAGACAGATTACAACTTCCAGGAATATAATAGTGAAATTCAAGAGCCACCAAGTCAAGGAGAAAATAGTTCAAACAACCAGAAAGAAACCATTCAAATACTATGGAGCTATAATAAGAATCATATATAACTTCAGGGCTACTACATTAAATGATTGAAAGGCATGGAATATGATATTCAGGAAGGCAAAAGATTTGGATTTACAACCCAGGGTCAGCAAAACTGGATATATTCTTTCAGGAAACAAATTGACATTCAATAAGATAGAAGATTTCTAAGCATTCCTGAGGAATAAGCCAGGCCTAAACAAAAAAATAATAATTTGAAGTTCAAACACAAGAAATAAGAGAAGTCCAAAAAGGTAAATAATAAAGACAAAATTTAAGGGAATCATTCTTTCAAAATGTTTGTATTTCTACATGGAAAGAGGATTTCTGTAATTCTCAAAAATTACTCAGCAGTAGAGAAGTTAGAAGGAATTTATTCAGAAAGAGAGTGGAGAATTAAGTTGACTGTGATAATATGTAAATGTGAATAAAATGATGATATGGAACAATATGTTCAATATGATATGTATGCATATGAATGATATGAAAAATTCAGTCAAGACCTGAAAGAGAAGATTGCACTAAGAGAAAAGGGAAACGAGAAATAAAATGGGGCATATTACATAAAATAAAAAGGCATGAAATACATTATAGAGAGGGGAGAGTAAGCTTGGTGATAGGCAATACTTAACCTGTATTACATCATAAAGGGCTAAGAGAGGGTAAAACAAGTATACTCAGTTGGGTATAGAATTGTATCTTACCTTATTTGGTGGGATATAAAATTCTATCTTGCCTCAAAAAGAAATAGAAGGGGAATAAGATAAAGGAAGAGGGAAGTAATTGGAGGGAGGGGGAAGCAGGGTGGTGACAAAAAGGAGAACACTGGTGAGGAGGAACAGAGGGAAAGGGAATAGATCAGAATTTAAGAGGGATAATATGATGGAGGGTAGTACACAGTGAGTAATCATAATGTTGAATGTGAATGGGATGAACTCATCCATTAAATGGAAACAGATTGCAGAGTGGATTAAAAAACCAGAATCCTACTATGTGTTGTTTACAGTAAACATATTTGAGGAACAGTGACACACACAGATTCAAGGTAAAAGACTAGGGCAGAAATTATTATGTAACAATTAAAGTTTAAAAAAAAAAGCAGGACTAGCAATCATGATACCAGACAAAGCTAAAGTAGAAATTGATCTTATTAAAAGAGATGAGGGAGGAAATTATGCACCAAATGGCATAGCATTTAGATTTCTAAATGAAAAATTAAAGGAGCTCAAGGAGGAAATAGATAGTAAGGCCATATTAGTAGAAGAGCACAAACTTCCCCTTTCAGAACTAGATAAATAAAACATACAAATAAATAAATAACAAGTATGGGAAGTAAATGAAATGCTAGAAAAATTAGAGTTAAAAGATATCTGCAGAAAACTATACCAACCAAATAGGGCAGAAATCAATGAATTGGGTTTACAATTTAAAAATTAGAAAAAGAACAAATTAAAAACTCCCAGTTAAAAACAAATTATATTTAACAAGGGTCCATTAAAGGAAAATTTAAAATTAATTGGAAAGTAATCATATAATTCTTTAAAATTTATGGGTCAAAAAAGAAATCGTAGAAAAAATTACAAACTTCATTAAAAAAGAATGACAATGAGGAGACAATATTTCAAAACCTATGGTATATACCCAAAGCAGTATTCAGGGGAATATTTATATCCCTGAGGGCCTATACCAACAAAATAGGGCAGAATCAATGAATTGGGCTTAAAAATTAGAAAAAGAACAAATTAAAAACTCTCAGTTAAAAACTAAATTTAAATCCTAAAAGTTAAAGAAAAAATTAATAAAATTGAAAGCAAAAGAACTATTAAACTAATAAATAAGACTAGGAACTGGTACTTTGAAAAAAACAAATAAAGTAGATAATTGATTAATCTAATCAAAAAAAGAAAGAAGAGAATCAAATTAACAGTATCAGATATGTAAAGGATCATCTCACCTCTAATGGAAAACAAATAATGGTAATTATTAAGAACTATTTTGCTCAATTATATGGCAATAAATATGACAATCTAGGTGAAATGGGTGAATATTTACAAAAATATAAATTGCCTAGATTAACAAAAGAGGATATAGAATACCTAAATAAATCCATTTCAGAAAAAGAAATTTAATAAACCCTCAAGGAACTTCCTAAGGAAAAAATCCCCAGGGCCAGATAGATTCACAAGTGAATTCTGTCAAACATTTAAAGAACTACTAATCTTAATACTATACAAATTATTTAACAAAATAAGTAAAGAAGAAGTCTTATAAAATTCTTTTTATGACAAATATGATATTGATTCCAAAGTCACCCAGACCAAAAACAGAGAAAGAAAACTACAGACCAATCTCCTTAATGAACTTAGATGCAAAAATGATGAATAAAATTCTAGCAAAAAGAGTACAGCAAGTTATCACAAATATTATCCACTATGACCAGGTAGGATTCATTCCCAGAATGCAAGGGTGGTTTAACATTAGGAAAACAACCTACATAACTGACCATATCAATAACCAAACAAACAGAGATCATATGACTATCTCAATAGATGCAGAAAAAGCCTTTGACAAAATACAACACCCTTTCCTATTGAAAACACTAGAAAGTATAAGAATAGAAGGACCCTTTCTCAAAATAATAAAAAGTATATATTTAAAAACATCAGCAAGCATCATCTGCAATGGGAACAAGATAGAAACCTTCCCAATAACATCAGCAGTGAAGCTAGGATGCCCTTTATCACCTCTATTATTTAATTTTATATTAGAAACACTAATAGTAGCAATTAGAGAAGCAATAGAAATTGAAGGGACTAAAGTAAGCAATGAGGAGACTGCTCTTTGGAGATGATATGATGGTATGCTTAAAGAACCCCAGAAAATCAACTAAAAGGATAGTGGAAATAATTAACAACTTTAGTAAAGTTGCAGGGTACAAAATAAACCTACATAAATCATCAACATTTTTATATATTTCCAAAAAAATCCAGCAGCAGGAGTTAGAGATGCTCCATTTAAAATCACTCTAGATAATAAAAATTATTTAGGAATCTATTTGCCAAGACAAACACAGGTATTATATGAAAACAACTACAAAACACTTTTCACACAATTAAAGCTAGACTTAAAGAATATTAATTGCTAATAGGTAGTATGGTCTAATACAGGGGTCCCCAAACTTTTTACACAGAGGGCCACTTCACTGTCTCTCAGACCATTGGAGGGCCAGACTATACTAACCCTAACTCTAAACCTAACCCTAACCCTAACTGGGCAGCAGTATACACAATATAGAATCTCCCCCCCCTCTACTCCCAGATTGCCACTCACCATGTCTTCCATTTTGCAGCCACATAGTCCTTTGCACAGTGATTCATTCTAAGGCATCACACAAAGGATTATGCCACTGGAAGTAGTACTGTACGTGAGCCACGCCATGCTTTGCTACACCATCACATACAGTGCTCCTCTCACTGATGACCAATGAAAGAGGTTCCCCTTCCAGAAGTGTGGTGGGGGCCAGATACATGGCCTCAGGGGTCCTCATGTGGCCCACAGGCTGTTGTTTGGGGATCCCTGATTTAATATAATCAAAATGACAATCCTACCCAAATTAATTTATTTATTCATTCCCATAAATATCAATCTACTTAGAAACATTTTTATTGAATTAGAAAAAAATTATAACAGTTAATTTGGAATATCAAGGGAACTAATAAAAAATATGAAGGATGCGGGTCTAGCAGTTTGAGATCTTAAACTGTACTATAAAGCAATGATCATCAAAATAATATGGTACTGACTAAGAGACAGAAGGGAGGATCAATTACTTGGGGTAAATGACCTCAGCAAGATAGTGTACAATAAACCCAAAGGTCCTAGTTTTTGGGACAAGAACCCACTATTGGACAAAAACTGCTGGTAAACTGGAAAACAGTATAGGAGAAATTAGGTTTAGATCAACATCTCACGCCTTATATTAAGATTATTTCAGAATAGGTAAATGACTAAATATTTTAAGGAAAATACTAGAAAATAAGTATTATTTTATTAGTTTAGGGATAAACAGTAGAGTGCTGACTTCTCTCTCTGACTGAGGGAAAGATCTGAAGGAGCTTAGTGTTTTCCTTTCCCAACTTGGTACACTCTCTACTGCAGTCTTTATAGATTCATTTAACACTGAGAAGACCAAAGAAAAACCTGGTCTTTGGTTTGGACTCTGAGTCTCTTAAGGCTCAGAGTCCTAATTTGATTCTTGTTGAAACTCAACCAGCTACACTTTGCTATTTTATAATTTGAAGGCAAAGTTAAGAATTATAAGGACAATAGTGGTCATTTTTATTTAGATAGTATAAATTTGGGTTAGTCATATTAGGAAGGAGTAGTGTAGCCTGTGAATCACAGGATAAGGAGTTCCTTGAGGAACCAGGGAGTTTATTTGGGTGAATTTAGAATCCCTTTGAATTATAAATCCTTTATTATCCTTATGTATATCAATAAATATTTTATTTTTATAATAAGAGTCTCTTTAGCATCCTTGCACCTGGCCCTGAAGGGAATTTCACATTTGAGCTTCACTTTATCACTAAAGATACTTTTGATTACCTCTATCAAAAGTATCTGAACAGTTTTGAACCTTTATTGGTGAGTTTTCCATCTATATATTTATGTACGTTGCCATCATCATTTATTTTTACAATATAATAAAGAAAATTATAAGTAAATTAGGCAAACAGAAGATTATACCTGTCATATCTATGGGAAAAGAAAGAATTTAAGACCAAGCAAAGGGTATTACAAGATGTAAAATGATTAATTTTGATTACATTAAATTTAAAAGGTTTTGTACAAACAAAACCAATGTAACCAAAATTTAAAAAGAACAGAACCAGAAGAACATTGTATATAGAGATTGATACACTGTGGTACAATTGAATGCAATGGACCAGCAGCAGTGAAATGATCCAAGACAATCCAGAGGGATTTATAAGAAAGAACACTATCCACATTCAGATAAAGAACTGTGGGAGTAGAAACAGAGAAGAAAAACATATAATTGATGAAATGGCTTTATGGGGATATGGTTGGGGATATTGACTTTAAATGATCACTCTACTGTTAATATTGATATTATCAAAATAGGTTTTGGTAAATGATACATGCAAAATCCAGTGGAATTGCTCATTGGCTCTGGGTGTGGGGAAGAAGGAGGGAAGGGAAAGAGTATGAATCATGTAACCATGGGAAAATATTCCAAATTAATTAATAAAAGAAAAAAAGAAAAAATGAAGTATACCCTCTTTTGCAAAAAAAAAAAGAAATAAAATAAAATCACTCTAGACTATAAAATATTTAGGAATTTATCTACCAAGACAAACACAGGAATTATATAAACACAACAAAACACTTTTCATACAATTACAACTTAATCTAAATAACTGGAAAAATATTAATTGCTCATAGGTGGGATGTGCTAACATAATAAAAATGACAATCTTATGCAAATTAATCTGCTTAATCATAGCCATACCTATCAAACCACCAAAAATTTTTTATAGAATTATAAAAAATGATAACAAAGTTCATCTGGAAGAACAAAAGATTAAGAATATCAAGGCAACTAATAAAAAAAATATAAAGGATGGAATGTTGGACAACAGTATGGGGGAAATTAAATTTAGATCAACATCTCACACACTCAGTTGCAATAATTAAAATTAAATTATGAGGCTTCTAGTAGCTTTAATAACTTTATTACATCAAAGTAGTAATAGTAAAGAGAGAGAAAGGTAGGAGAGAGATAGAGAATTTCTTAGCTTACTACTATTATATTGGCTATCATGATGGATTCAAGCCAAGTGCCAATAAGAGTTCCGGATGACTTCCTGCTGGGTCTGACCTTAGAAGCCATTTTCTCCACCCACTGGCTCTCCCACATCACATCTCAGGATCTAGTTTCTCAATTTTCCTGGCACTGCCCCAGGGGGCAGTGCTGTGGGGTCAGTTTCTTGTCTTGTTAGTTTCAACTTTCTTTCTCTAAGGGTTTATCTATACCTGAACATCTCAGTAGTAAATGACATTCAGGGCACTGAGAAGTGACTTAAAACAAAGGGATGTTAATAGAGAGAGAAATTCTCTTCCAACACTACTAAGATAAATTTAAAATGGGTAAATGACTTAAATATAGAGAGTGAAATCATAAAAAAATTTAGGTTAACATAGGAGAGTATACCTGTCAGATCTGTGGGAAAGAATGAATTTAAAATCAAGGAAGAAATAGAGAATTTACAGATATAAAAGAATGGCTTTGAGTATAATTTAAAAGTTTTTGTACAAACAAAAACATTGCAACCAAAATGAGAAGGAAAGCAACAAACTGGGGGAACATTTTGATAACAAAATTGTCTGACAAAAGTTTAATTTCCCAAATATATAAGGAATTAAGTGAAATTTATTTTAAAAAAAAAACATTCCTCAATCAACAAATGGTCAAGGGACACGAATAGGCAGTTTTCACATGATGAAATCAAAATTATCAAAAAGCACATGAAAAAGTGTTCTAAATCCCTCATGATTCAAGAAATGCAAATTAAAACAACTTTGAAGTTCCACCTTATACCTATCAGATTGGACAAAAGGAAAGTTAAATAATTAATAGTTAAATAAAGATAAATGTTGGAGGGAATGTAGCAAAATTAAGACACTGCTGGTAGAGTTGTGAATTGGTCCAACCATTCTGGAGGGCAATTTGGAATTACAAACAAAGGGCTTTAAAAGAATGTCTGTCCTTTGATCCAGCCATACCACTGTTGGGTTTGTACCCCAAAAAGATCATAAGGAAAAAGAACTTTACAAAAATATTCATAGCTGCCCTCTTTGTGGTGGCAAAAAGTTGGAAAATGAAGTGATGCCCATCAATTGGGGAATGGCTGAAGAAATTGTGGTACATGATGGTGATGGAATATTACTATGCTGAAAGAAATAATGAACTGGAGGAACTTCATGTGAACTGGAAAGACCTCCAGGAATTGATGCAGAGCAAAAGGAGCAGAACCAGGAGAATATTGAACAGAGACTGATACACTGTGGCACAATCGAATGTAATAGACTTTTCTAGTAGAAGCAATGCAATGATCCAGGACAATCCAGAGGAATTTATGAGAGAATATTATCCACATCCAGAAAAAGAACTCTGGGAACAGTAATGTAGAAGAAAAACATATGATTGATCATGTAGTTCTATATGAATATAATTAGGGTTTTGAAGTTAAAGGATCACTCTAATGAAAATATGAATAACAAATTTTGAACAATGATACATGTATAAACCAATGGTATTCCTTGTCAACTCTGGGATGGGGGAGAGAAATGGAGGGTGGTGGGAAATCATGAATCACATAACCATGGGAAAATATTCTAATTTAAAAAAGAGGAAAAAAGAGGTGTGAGGTGGGGGGACTTGCTATTGACTCATACTGGGTACTTCATGGTGAGATCTTGCTGTGGGCTGTGCTACCCTCTCACATCAGTGAAATAGACACACTCTGTATATCTTCCAAGTTGTTTTCTGCAGGGAAGTTGTTTCTGTCCTCTTTGTTGCTTTCATCACTCCAGTACTTATTTTGAAATATTATTTTAAAGTTGATTAGAGAGGATTTCAGAGCAGCTTAAACTTCCATTGCATATACTCTGTCATCTTGGCTCTACCTCCCAATAATTACAACTATAAAATTCACCTTGAGAATATGGATAACCTATCTTGAATTTCTAACAATTAAAGATTAGTCAAAAGGTTTCAAATTATAATCAAATTATAACCATATATATATATATGTATACACACACATATATATATAAAGTGATATGTATATAAAATTTTAGCATTCTCATTTCATTTCATATGTTTTATCATTTGAGTTTTATAAAAATCCTTTGAATTAAGTACACTACTATTTTTCCCATTTTATAGATAAGGAAAAAGAGGTTTAGAGAGGCATGATTTGATCATGGCAAAGTTGTGATGTAACTAATAATTGTCAGAAGCATAATTTGAATTTGGTCTTTCTAATTCCAAGTTCAGCACTCCATATCTATTTTAAAGGCATGTTTTTGTTTCTCTTTAATTTCCAACTTGATATTGCTCAGTGTGTGTGTATGTGTGTGTGCGTGTGTGTAATAAAGAGTTCTATTTTTTTTTCATCCTATTTTATACGGAAAAAAAGTTTGTGTGTTCCTATCTCCAGATAACTATTCTGTGGTCTAAGTTTCCTGTTCATTCTATGCAGTCCTAAAGAAACAACACTTCCACAAAGTGGCAAAACACCCAAACTACAGCGCCAAACCTATTGATATCTCTCTCTCTCTCCTTCAAAAACACAATTAATAGGGACTATAACATAGTTACTTAATAACTAGATCACAAGTTTTGCCTTAAAATAGAAGGAAGCAGTCATTTAAATGCATAAAAGCAAAGGCATGAATGAATACCTTTGTTATCCCTCTTCCCTTTTCCTCAGCCCTAGCCAAGCTTGATAGTATTAACTCCATATTAGTATATGAAATGCTGTATGTGTATAGAGATGGAGATATATACATGCATGTGTACATATTCACACATATACAAATGTGTATTGAACACATGGGTACATAGGTATGTGTAGTATATAATTGTGTATAATATACACACATGTAGCATATATTTATACACATAATATACATGTGTATACATTTTAGTATATTTCTATGTATACCATATGTAATTGCATGTTACATGCTATGCCATATTTTAAATATGCACATATTTGTATGGATGCATAAATATGGGTACATGTATTTGATATATATTAATGTGTTTTTCTTCCTTATAATTGCTTGATATAAATTATATCTTTTTAGAGCAAGGCCTCTGCAAATTAGTCTCAGTTAACATTTTGAAACTCATCAATATATGTAGTTAAATCCTATTGAAACATCATGGAAATGCATTTTAAAATTGCTCTGCTGACCATTGGATAGGCTAAAAAGATCGTCAATGACAAACAGAACTAACAGAAAACTTCAGTGGCATTAAAATTCTTTGAGTAATATTCCAGTTAGTCTGCATTTTTGCTTTTTGCTTATGCATATATATTGTTCCTACTGAATTAATTGTTCTGAAATATTATTTCACCTTTCATGCCTTTATGGAACTAATTACTATCATTAGGCAGTTTACTACAGGATTCTTTGGGACTCTTATTTTTAACTTGCTTCTAGCAAGTTCTGTTATATTTTTTTTCTAGATGCAATATCCAAGGCTCAAATAGATGAAGTGACTCTTGCTACTCCCACCTTTAAAGAACTAGACCATATTGCTTTTATTGCTACTGATTTTATTGCTACTGATACTCCCACCTTTAAAGAACTAGACCATATTGCATTTATTAATTTTAAAACCTAAAATAATAATGGCATGAATAATAACCTACTACTAATATAATGTTTTACATTTTCCAAGGTACTTTTACACATTATTTCTAATTTTAATCTCCTAAACATTCCTGTGAGGTAGTTTCAAGGAGAATTATCTTCATTTTTTAGAAAAGGACACACAAATTCAGAAAAGTTAAATTATTTACTTGTGACCAAACAGCTAGCAAATTTCAAAGGTATGGTTTGAACCCAAGTCTTCCTTACAAGACCAGTACTCTAACCAATACTCCATGCTTAAAGAAGTATCATTTCTCATACACATTCAATCTTCTTAGGACCAGATTTCTTCTTTGGTTTCTTAGGATATACTGAATTAATATACTAACTCATTAGATGTTTAGTGACAGTGATTATATAGAGGAGTAAGGGGTGGGGGAGTTGTATGTAGGATGCCAATACTGTGCTACCTAAGGTGAAATATTTCATGAGAAGCCATTTTTACATCAATTCCTTTCTTCTGGTTCATCCATCATTGCTTGATTATTCCTTTTGTTCCAGTTTCCCAGTACCTACACAATCCTCCAGATTTGTTGACAAGGATAAACTCTTTGATTTTGTCCTAGCAAAAAGCTCTGGTTACTCTTCTCACATTATGTCTTGAATCATATCCTTTACTTTATTCTATGTTCATTTTCTCCATACTTGCTAACTGGCATTAACTACACCATTCCTCCAGGACTAGTTTTATGGCTGGGATTATAGTCCCTTATCTGGGAGATGCTGGCATTTTATGTGACTCTGGGGTTAGTGATGGAGCTTCTTTAAGCACCTTAGGGTCAACTAGACAAAATTCAGTAAAATACAGTACATTATATGTTAGTAAGAAAATTAATATCTGGGAAATTACATTTGGCCCAGTCCTCATTAAGTGAAACAGAAAATTTCCCTCAGGATATCTTGTGCAGAAACATAATAAACACAGTGACCAGAGATTTGTGGATTTTCCCTTTAAAAGTAAAACAAAATAGGAAAGCAAGAAATAGCCTAGTCAACCAAACCTTTGAAAAATCAGAGCAGGAAAGCAACTCAAAGAGAGTCTTATTCCAAGAAGAAAAGTAGAAACAATTACTCCTTTAAAGTGTCATTGTGAGGAATATTATAATGTCAAAAAGAGATGGAGGCTGAGCAGAAAGGGAAAACTGTATTTTTTTCAAACAAATAGCATATGGATATGGGATTATATTGTAGTAGTAACTCAAAAATTTGTAATCCTGAAATTAAAGACAAGGTTGTAAATCAAATTTTAGTTGATGAAGTTTGTGAAAGAAGATCTGTGTGGGGATTAAGGAAAAAGCATTTATTTTAATAGCATTCTGGGAGAAAAATAACTGAGCCAGTGTTATATTTAAATTAATATCTTCAAGTTTTTATTTTCCATAAAGTTTATTAATAATCACTTGAAATGGAAAAGGTAGATAAACATAAATTTAAAGTCTCCTTATTCTAAATCTGAGCACATGTGGCCCATCCTGCAAGATTCTCCCTCTGACCCTCACCTTGTGACAGAGGCTGGCACTAGAGAAAAAGTGCCAGGCTGAAGAGTATGTGAAATTGATCACCTTGATGGGGGAGGGGCCACAGGAGTGGAATTCCGAAGGAGGAGAAGACTGGCTGGAGGTGAGAGCAGTGATGCCCTCAGTCGAGAGAGGTGGATAAAGTGGATGGATAAAGAGGTGGATATTTTTTTAAGACAACCTACTTGCTCTGGGAAGTAGAGAGTCAACAAAAAGTCCCCTCTGGGCTCTACCCACACTCTTTTATTCCCATTCATGGATGCAGCGATGGCATGTGAAAATGGGATGGACTAGGTGGTCAATTCAGGAGGGGGAGGGGAATGAAATCTCCTCTACACACCAAATAGATAGCCATGTGGTTCCATTTCATTTCATCCTATTCTAGTCAAATCAAACCTTTCCATCATATTCCAATTCATCACAACATAATTGTTTGCCCACCATCCTAATTCATGATGGCAATGAGTTCAGAAACTATTATAATAAGCTCTGAAGGGTAAACATTGAACAGCAAAACCATAAGAATTTGGAAACTGAAGGAAGCTTGGCAGAAATTTAGTCTAATCCTTTCAACAGAAAGGGAAATTGGCACAAAGGGGGTGAAGTGCCTTTCCTAAGGTCACTGATAAGTAAGGGATCCAGGCTAAGACACCAAGGCATCCTAACTTCTAAACTAGTGGCTTTCTATACATCTCCACTAGCTACAATAATACTATGTATATAGCAAATCTTTGCCTTCATTATTGACTATGGGGTTAAACTCCATTACTCTATTCTGTGACAAGAAATGGGTTCTATGTTCTGAGAGTTAGCATTTTAAGAGGTTTGAGAATTGCTCCTAAAACCCCTACATGAGTCTCCATCTAAGTTAGATCACTCTCTTGGTTTGAAAGACTGCTTCAAGAGCATTGAAACTCATGGATGACAGTGGGTTCAGAAAAATGGGAAGCAATGAGGACAGAACTGCAGTTTCTAACTTCTGGATGACAACATGTAAGGAAAAAACAGTAGTAATATCTTCTGAAAATGATTAGCTATTTGTAGCAATTCTATTTTTAGTTTTTTTTCTGCCCCTATTTTTCTTCAGCTTATATTTGGTACTTAAAATGAATTTTAAAATTATTTACATAATTCCATAGTAATTATCTATCAGAAGGAGGGAAAGATGTTCAGTAATAATGAATGGGACTATTATCTTCTTCTTTGGAAGATGGTATCCTTCATCCATCGAATTCTTGCTACTACAATGAATAGTTTAGCTCATGCAGGGTAAACCCTCTACTCCCCCCCCACACACACACACACACTCATATGAGACCACTTCAACCTTTTCTACAAGCTCAGCCCTACTCAAAATCCTGTGATTAATGCAGACTTAAAAACAATAACTATGCTGACCTCTGAATTCATAACTGATGACTCAGAATAGTCCATCTTACTGGCTAGACATGTTTTGGCCTGGATACTCCCTTGGTTGTCATAATTGAACTTTTGTCCACTCTCTTTTGACAAAGACCCAGTATTCTCAACTGATTCTCATGCAAGTAATTAATTTTCCATTCTCCCTTCCTTTTTTTCCAACTTCTCCAACCCCATTTCTTTCTTTCATTGAACCCCAACCCTTTCTAGATTTCCCTTTTACTGTGAAGTGTTCTATCAGTCCTCTTTTCACTTAAGTTCAAAATCTTAGTATTAATCTTGACTCTTCTCACCTCCTCATATTTACAATCAGGAGCCATCATCTTTCTCCTAATTGGTCTACTTGCTTTCGGTCTCACTTCTCTAATCTAGACCCTACACTATTGCCAAATTAAGATGCAAATACCAAAGACTTTTTTTTTCCCATTAGGATGAAATACAAACTCTTTAGACTGGTATTTAAAACCTTCTTAAATATCACTGCAATATACGTTTTAAGACTTATTTTACTCTGCTTTGTGCGCTGAAGAAATCAAAATGATACTATTGTGTTCTCCAAACATGACATTCCATTTTTGTCTCTGTTTCTTTGTACAGATTTTCCTTCTTACCTAAAACACACTCCTTCTTCAATATCCTTTTCCATTTTTTCCTTCAAGGCTTACTTAACTTAAGCATTATCTCTTCTATGAAATTTTCACTTACAATATCTCCCAACTATATGCAAATTACTCTTCAAATTATTTTTATTTACTTATCTATGTAAATTTTATATCTTAGAATATTAGAAGATTGTAGGTTCCTCAAACATAAAGATTATTTTTTTTCCTTTTTATATACACCATGACCTAAGAAAGAACCTTGTACATAATAGGTGCTTAATATATGCATCTTCCTTTTCAAAACTGATTTCATTCTTGATATAATTTCAAGGATTTTCATAATTCTATTTGCCTTTCTCTGGATACATTCCAGTTTTTCAATGACCCTCTCAGAATGTGTCTATGTCAATAATAGTTGTTTAGATTTATCCCTCTATGAAAGTAGAAAAGGGAAAAGATTACTGCTCCATGTCTCTTTTTAACTACAATGGTCTATGATACTTGTGAAGTCTGACACTGAAAAATCTTTAACTATCTCTTATTTGTCTTGTCCTATGTCAAACTCAATGTGGGGTTACCAAAAAGAAAAATGCTCAGTTTCTACCTTCAAGAAGCTTTTAGTGTAGTTAGGCTTTTAGGAACCACATTTATAAAGCAATAAGAGAATAATAGTTGTACTAATATAATAAGGTATCTAATTTTAATGTATCTCACATAATGAGGGTTTCACCAACTCAGGCTGCCTAACTAGGATACCAATTTAAAGTATTTCTTTCAGATATTTTACATATTTTCTACTTAGAAGTGGTGAAAAGTATGCTTTTTAAAATCTTACTTTTTTGTTATGGTGGGATACAACCTTTTCATTTTTATCATGTTCATTTATTCAGTAACCATTTAATTAACTGCTGCATAGCAGGTAAGAACTATGATTAGCATGCTATTAATTTGTGCTATTGGCTATTTTGAAGAGAATAACTTTGAATAGAACATCCTTTCCTGTTCATAATTCTTATATTTCACAGAACAGGCATATAAGCACAGGTTATTTTTTTCATGAAAATAATACATTTTACAATTCTGTCATCAGATATTTCCTAGTCATAAATTAAAACCAGGTGGTATGTAGCTAAGTGTATAGTGTTGGACTGTTCCTTAAATTCTTTCATGTTTAGTTTCCTTAACTCTAAAATGGTGGGGGATAATAGCTACCCCACAGTGAGGGTCAAATAAACCAATGTATAAAAACTCTTTCCAAATTTTATAGTATTATCTAAATGCTAGATATTTTTATTCATTGGCATGACTGGATAGTTCCATAAACCATACCTTCTGCTTCATATAGATAGATAGATATAGTGATTTATATAGATATATTAATATTAATTAATAATATTAATTAATCAATATTAATGTTGTTATTGATATATGTCTATTCTTATCACTGCATTGATGTGACTGCTAAACCTGAATATAATACCTTCATGGTAACCTACCAGTTGAATTTATGACAAGGAAAATTGATCCATGTAAATATTTTAGGACAATAATAAGAAACTTCTGATGCCAAGGTCACATGTAATTGTGGAAAATAAAATATCATTTAAAAATTAACACACAAAAGAGCAATATTGGCTGCCTAATATATATTCATCTTTTGCCTCAGAGCTAAATTTATTCATAAACAAAGATAACAACTTTACATGTAGTATGAATCTATTGATGCCAAAGCTCCACTTACATTGAAACAATCTCTCTTCATGTGTTCCTTAATCTTGGTTGCTCACCATTGCCTATGAAATAAGTAGAAATAGAAAGGAAATTAAAATAAATACTCCTATTCGTGGGGAAATTAAAAAGTATTAACACTTTTCCTGCTATTATAAGAAATAAATGTCTACCATTAAATCTATGCATTTGAACTCAAGTTTTTCTGGCACAGGACTGAGCATTCTATCCACTATGCCTCATCAAGAATCACAAATTCCAAATTTATTCTGGTTTTATTTCATACTACATGTTCCCCCCACTGTAGATTCCAGTTAAGCTGAAATACTTTTTCTTTATTGTCTTGACCTTCTCTACCACTATTCCTTTCCCCATAGTTGAATCAAAATTTTCTGTCATATCTGAGAGAAGGTTTCACAGTGTAGTACACAGAGTACTGATTTGGTATTAAAGGTTCTAAGTTCAAAACTTGATTCTGTTACTTATTACCTGAGTGACCTGAGGAAAGATTTAATTTTTCTGATTTTGAGTTTCTTCACCTATAAAATGAAAGGGTTGGATTAGATGACCTTTAGGATCCCTAGAATGACAATAATAGAGCCTTTTCTAAGAGATGAATTTGAATGGGAAGAAGACCAAAAAGTGCTTGAAAGTATTGTCTGCCTCTGGGCTTAAGGGGCAGAAAATGTCCTAGAACCAGTAGTCTGGCACTGTTGTCAGGATAATTTTTTTCAAACCTTCAAAATGTTGTCTAGGGCTCACCCAGAAGTCTGCATTTTCCTATCCAAACTCTGGGATTTTTTCAAACTGAACATTGAAAGTTGTCTCTTCTCTTCGATGGAGTTCCCTGATGCGTTTAAATCTCAGTAAACACACTGACTGAACATGAGAATGACTGTTTAACCAAAAATGATTTTCATCAATATCATTGGCCAGAGAAAAATAAATGTTAAAAATAAAAACAAAAAGGTGAATGGGTTTGAGAACTTGCTCTCCCAAAGACTAAGTAAGGATCTAGGGTTCTAAATGTATTAAATTGATGGTCATATAAAATGCATGTTCAGAAGGACTGTCATGAATGCTCCTTGATAAAAAGGACCATCTTGCACTTAGATTTAATTGGTGGACATTTGTCTTATGTAATTTGAGGAGAATTAAGACCTATCCTTTCCCCAAAAATACTTATCTATAGAACCAGGATAGAAAGTTGGGGCCCCATTTCCTAAAATTCACAATCAGGAGTTCATCCTGGTAGGTTATGTCACTATTGCATTGAAATATAAATGGATGTATTTAAGGAGAATGAAATTAAAAGGCTTAGAAGCCTCCATTATCAATTTAATTCCAACCTGTTTCTTGTTTGTTTGTTTGTTTGTTTGTTTTCCAACTTGAGAATCTCAAAGCAGGTTTTAATAGAGGGTAGAGAAGATGTCCCAAGTGAAGGGCACTAGCCAGAAAGAGCTCCCTATGGGAACTTTTGGCATTTCAGAGGGCCAACATGAGGAAAACTTTCAGTGGAGGACTGGGCACCAATCTCCACACTCTGGGAAGTAAACCTCAAAAAGAGGGATCTGAAAATCTTCTCAAAATTCCTTGCCCAGGAGCATTTGTTACCCATACTTCTAATGAAGGGGGGGGGGGAAGATTCAAGAAGACATGGTAAGTGGTGGGGTAGGTGAGTAAAGAATATATTCTGGGCTTGGGAAAGAGCAGTCTTGGGAGAAGTCAGTATACAGAATATAAGCAGAGAATAATGGGTTTAATAGCAAGCAGAACACAAGAAGATAGAATAAATGTGGGAGAAGGGCTCATAATCTGGAAGAACTGAACTCTGCTCATCTGTGTCTGAGCCATTTAGCATGGGGAGCTCTGACCTATATACATTCCAACGTCATTAATTCAGCCCCACTAATTCTGAAGTTATTCTACCTCCCAGGAGCAAAGTTATAGTCTCCCTTTACTGTGTCTATGAAGAAAGAAATTATTGAACATAAACAAAATACACCATGTTTGTTATTAGACCCAATTATGCCAACACACTTTTTGGATGCTTTTAGCCTTACCTATTTGTATACAGGCAATTAATAAATCTTATCATTCAATTAAAGTAACATTAGAAAGAACCTCAGTGACACTTTATTAGTTCAAATTTCACTATATGGCTAAAAGTAACAAAATCGTATTTTTTATTTAATAGTCTATTGTCAGATTTTAGACTAATTCATCTGGGCCTTCCAAGTAGTTCAAATTAATGAGGTTTGACTTGTATTAACAGAGCACATAGATGTATAACAGCTTCATTTGCGTCACAGAAAGTCACTAGATGAAGTGAAAGCAGGAAGCCTAATTGAAAATGTTCATTCTTCATTCCTTCCCCCTCCTCTTCTCCCTCATTTCTATTTTTTCTCCCTTTTCACACTTCTCTTTCTTTTCTCCTCTCTCCACTCCCAGTTCCTTGATCTCCATAAGATCTTCCTTTTTCTTAAGTCTTTCTCCGCTTTCCCCATCATCCTCTCTCCCCAATCTTCCCCTTAAAGCTTAACTTCTTTGTTCTTTTCCCTCTTCTGACACTTCAGCCTCATGCTTTGCTCACAGCCCAAGACCTCTCCTTTTTCTTTTCTATTTTGTCCTTTCCTTTTATCCCCTCCCATCTCTTTCCTCCCTCCCTCACTAATCTACTTACATTTTCAACTTGGGAATACTATAACCTTTCATTATTTCAACTTGCCACATTTTTGTAATACACCAGGGAGCCAAGTGACAAGGCAAAATGAGGAAATGTCAGCTCCTGTTGAAAATGTAGGGAGATATGCAGGCACAAAGCTGAAATCACTACCAGTCCCTTAGGGCAGACACAGAGCATGATAATGGAAATAGGAAGAGATTGTGCTGACTCTGCAAACCTCTGGACCAAATTTCTGTAGGAGGAAGGCAACTTTTTAGCTGTTTGTGACTCTTCTACTGTGCTTGGATTTTATCAGCAGAGATGCAACTGGGTCTTTGGGGAGAAGATTTCCCAGCCTGAGGAAGCTGAGTTTACTGAAGCAAAGCAACTCTTTGGCTGCTAGAGTGTTGCCTCTGATTGTAATCACTAAGAGACATTCACAGAAAATAATCCACTTCTGATGGATCATGTGGGGCAGCTCTCTTTGGGGCTAGGGGAATGGATCATGAAGGCATTTTTCAGTGACTCAACAAGGATTTATTAAGCACTCACTCTGTGCCCTGGGGATACAAAGAAAGGTTAAAAAAAAGTCTCTGCTCTCAAGGAGTTTACATTCAAACAGTAAAGACAATCTGCAAATAAGTTAGTATCTACTACAAACAAGATATATCCAAGTTAAATAGGAGGGGAGGCATTACTAAAATTAAGAGATATCAGGAAAAACTTCCTGCAACAGGTAGGGTTTAACTGGGACCTAAAGGAAGCCAAGGAAATTAGGAATTGGAGCAAAAAAGAAAGTGCTTGGTTTGGGGGACAGGCAGTACAAATACCCTGAGTCAGGAGATGAAACAACCCAGAGGACAATGCCATTGGTTACCAGATTATGCAAAGGGGAGTAAAATTAAGAAAATGAAATGGTAGAAAGGGGTAAAGTTAGAGGACCCTAAGGATCAAATAGACCAGGAGGCAATAGGGAGCCACTGAAATTAGTCAAATTGAAGTGTAGCACTTCATGTAACAATGTCCAAACACCTAGAAGTTCAAATTAGAGGAACCTTTATTAATGTATTTATCACTGGCCAGGGCATATTCTCTAATAAAGTCGTGCCAAAAAGGAATTACATGCAGCTTTTATAGGAGTTTGGACAAGTAAACAGGTGGACTCAACTATTTCCATATATATATATATTTCCTTGTTGGATTTGGCAGAAGCAAGCAAGCTTTATCTGACAGAAGCAGATGTACCATTAGCATTACTGGAGAATGGGTACATTCCATCATTGAGTCATCTCCTCACATACCATATATTATATTAGACTCGTTTCTCCTCACATACCATATGCTATATTAAGCTCAAGCCTTTAAGGCTTCCTAATTCCTTCTCCCTATAGATTTTTGTCCACTTCAATCTCTCCTCTTCTTGTTCATGAATCAAACCCTTGACTCATTAGACAGGGGAGAGTAATGAGCACACATGACCAATAACTTTACTGCCTGCAGTCACTATCAGATATCATTCATGAGGCAATTAACTAAGCAGGGGCCTATTAGCTGGGCAAGGATTACCAATAGCAGGGGTCCTGCAATGGTGGTAAGCAGTGTGGTCAACCAAAAGGACCAGGAGAAGACACTCAAATACCACTTGATAGATTGAGCATTTGCCCATTCCCTCTCTTGTATCCTAAACAGGACGAGGGACTTCTGTACAACCCCAGAATGGTTAGCATAGAAGCAGCAATATTCTCCCAATACTACACCGAGATCACCCTGCTTGAGAAAAAGGAGGTCCAAACCTCACCTACTTTGAAGAACCATGTCTGCCAGAAGCAATTTTCCCAGGAAACTAAGGGAGTTTTCCAATTCACTAAAGTCCAAATCAATCTGTTGAGAGAGAGACTGGAAATTCTGATTCCCTTGAAAGAGGGTCACAGGACTTATGGTAGCAGGAACTCTGATGCCAAGCCCCACTAGGATTGAAATAAGGATGGGCACCTATAAAACCAGGCAAGACCACTGAGGTGTTCTCCAGTCTGCATCCCCTCTTCCTCCTTCCTCCAAGTAATAGTAAACCTGGGGAATAATATGAACTAAGATGCAAACCACTGAGTTTCCTGCAGCATCCTATGATTTTGGAGCATCAGGAAACAAGCACAGAGAATTACTGGTGGGGTGGTGCAAGCAAACCACGAACCAGGGTAGTACTTTCCAGTACCAAATATCTGAGGGATGAGTATTGGACATACTGACAGTTTCTGAACAATAAGAAACAAGAAAAGAGCAGCTGAGGTTTGTCCCGAGGTCCAGAAAACAAGTGCCATGGCCCTATAGATCCCTCAGGGGATGGGCTTATGACCCCTCTTGCATTGGGTTTTGGCCTCATTGTCTGAGATTGAGGGTCTGGAGGGGAAGAGGAAATCACAATCCCAGAGGCCCCTATGCCAATATAATAAGGGGGTTGAGAATTCAAAAAGAGCCAACAGTCATCATTGTCTGGTTGGGGGGAGGGGAGGGTTGCTGTGCTATTATTCAAGAAGGTGAAGACTAAGTTGAGCATGTTGAGAAGGGATTGCTCTCCCCATCTGTTGCCCAGGTGCATAGACTGCAAGGGTAGGCACCCGTCTGGATCCTACAAGCATAACTCTCTTCCAGCAAACAGGCAAGAGCAGCAACTTATTTATTGGCCATTCATTGCACTGTAAATTCTATCCGGGATCTCTTCCGGCATAATACAACCAGAGTCCCCATGTCTGGTCTGCTGACCAGCCCATGTCTACTGGGTTTCTAATAATTTAAACAATTGGGTTATAGGATCCAACAGTAGCCCTGGACTGCCCCTTCCTCTGCAGCACAACATTGGGGTTTATCTGACTTCTCGTGGCCATGGTTTCACAACCACAAGCTGCATGATGAAATGTTGTTAACCCTGCAGATGGGCAATCATAGGAGGGAACCCCAACCAACATCAGTTTTCCCATTTGTGTTCCACACTCATAAGAGCCCATATGATCCCTCTAGCCCTTTCCCAGTATGTCACAAAGATCAAAAGAAATTCTAGGGTGCGATTAGCCATAGCCAGGTTGGCACGGGACAGCTCTTTCCGATCCCCTGTTCTAATGACTGTGCACCAGTGAAGAACTATCTGGATAGATAGACCAATCTGCCAAATTCCCAGCAGTGTGAGCCCAGATATAAACCCAACCAGCTGTCCCTCCCTCATGGTGGTCAGATTCAGCTGATCTTAATTTTCAGAGAATCAGAAATTTTGGTAGCCCTGCTCTGATTCCTGCACTATCAGTCATGGTGTGACCTGTTTCAGTTAGGACACTTGGATCCAGTGTTTCTTCCCTGCCACCTTTACAGCCATCGGGATGGCTTAAATGATCACATATGGTCCAGTCCACTGTGGTTCGAGAGTCACAGTAGTGATTTTCTGGACCCAAAAAAGTTCTCCTGGTTTACCTGTAAAAGAGGGCATATTATGTTTGGAGGGTGAAGGTTGGACAGTCTGAACAGCCTAACTAAGAGTCTTCCTCAGCTTGTCCAGGGCTTTTAGGGAAGAGAACATATATTGCCATATTCGTCTGGGCTTTCTAGATCTAGCTTAGGAAGGAGAGGAGAAGGTCTACCAAACAGAATTTTTAAAGGGGTAATGCCCAGTACATATGGGGTACACTGAGCCCTCAGGAGGGCAAAGGGGAGGAAACTTACCCAGTTCTCACCAGACTCTAGAGCCAACTTAGTCAAGGTCTCTTTCAATGTGCTCTTCCTTCTCTCAACTTGTTCCAAACTTTGGAGCCAAAATAAACAAAGTAATTTCAAATTCATACCAAGATCTTTGGTCAATTATTGAGTCATCTTTGCTATGAAGGAAGGTCCATTATCTGGTCCTATTCTAAGGGAAAGCCTAAATCTAGGAATGATTTTTGAAATCAACTTTTTGACCACCACCAAGGTAATCTCATGTTTCCTCAGATATGCTTCTACCCAACCCAAAAAAGTGTCTACCAGGACTAAATGATACTTTTACCCATAGTTCCCTGGCTTAATCTCTGAAATTTATTTCCCATTGTTCTACTGCCTCCAGATCTCTTAATCTGGTAACCCCTGCTTTTTTTTGGTCCCCCTTTTTGATTAAATTGTGCTCATGCTTCACATCTAGAAGAGATGTCTTTACAGGTTTGGTGCATATTGTGAAAATAAGTCTCTGTCCAGCAGATTGCTCAATTTTGTGGCCCCACAGGTATGTGGTCTCATGTATTCTTTTTGTCATTTTTTTTGACAACTCCACTGCTTTTGGCAAAAGGGTCCAGCCATCTGGTAGGACCAGTCATCCTCCTGTACTAGGGGTTGTGCCCAGCCTCCTGCCCCAGTCCAAATCATCAAGAGAGTAATGGAGGACCGGCAGATCACACAGCACTCCCTTTGGTAAGACTTGAATGGGTGGGAGGCAGAGTCAAGATGGCAGCTTAGAAGGAGCAGAAGTTCAGACCTCTGAAAACCCTTCCTTACTGATCACAAACTGAATGCTCCTAGGGAACTGAAAACCAAACTTAACAACAAGACAGAGCCAAGGAACCCTCCTGCTGGACTTAATTCAAAAGGAACCCCTCCCCCCCGAAAAGCCAGTATCCAAGAACACTCAGGTTTAAGGGGAAGACAGAAGGAAGGTCCTAGGATGTATCCCCCCTTCCACCCAGAGTGCTGAGATTCCAGCAGCAGTGGGAACTTCTGGGAGGGCAAGGTACTGGTCTGAAGGGCAAAGTTTGAGAGCAGGACTGTGCCAAGTTCAGAGCATCCAACACAGATGGCAGGGAAGGAGCTAGAGAGGGAGCATAGACCTGGCAACCTGGCCAGAGCTTTGGAGATCCTCCATATTTACTCCAGCCTTCCAGGAAGTTTAGGACTCAGAGCACACCCAGCCCAACTAAGCTGAACTTACTCCTATCAATAGTCTCCAGAACTCAGGGAAGCTCAGGATCCACACCCATCCTCATTGACTGCTGGACTTTAAGCTAATCAAAGGCCTCCAGAGGACAGGGAAGCTCAAACTCCCAACAAGCCCCCAACCAGAGACTACACTGAGAGATCTTCTGTTAAAGCTCCAAAAGGGGAGACTGATAGAAGCCCCCCAAAAACAAAACAATGAGAGGAGCAAGAGCACAGACAAATATGGGGAGTAAAGAAGGGGTGAATTTGAGCAAACAACAGAAAAAGAAGAAAGAAACTACAATAGACAGCTTCTACTCATCAAATGGAACAGAGGGGGAGAGATCAGCAAAGGATAAATCAGAAATCCCAGCAAATTGAATACAGTCTGTGGAAGAACTCAA